>NC_079497.1:110915654-111238618 GCF_030052815.1 Hevea brasiliensis | reverse complement strand
AGCCAATGTCTCAGTGGTACACAACATTAAGAGAATGATAATTTTAAACAATAAATAAATCACAAGTAAATCACTTAATGTGTGGACACATAAAATCATGCTTAATTTCGAAAGACAGAAAATTTCTTAAATAAATTAAATTTCATTTCATAATTCACCAAATAATAATTCTAACAAGTCACACACATCTTAAACCTGATACCAATGTCCAATTCGTCCCAATAGCCAACGGCTAATGAGGAATAACATAGCTAGCTAGCAAAATATATGAATACTCATCCAATTCGTCCTCAACTGGCACACACCTCAACACTTCAGCCAGAGAGGGAATTTAAAACTAATTCGTCCTACTAGGCAAGCTAGTGAGGAATTTAATCACATAATCATGATCGTTGTGGTTTCAAACTATTTTTCAATTTCCAAGCATCAAAACATTCATCAAATTACATTCAAATAAATTTCTCAACATTTAGGCCAACAATAAACAATTAGTGTTATTCAAAACTTTCGATAGCAATTAAAGTCATAAATTAATTTTCATCATTAAATCAAATTAAAAAGTCAATTGAAAATCAACAAGAACCATTCATTGTGCACAAACCTCAAATGAGTCACCTCTTGGCCTTGACTCACTTTTTCTTTATCTTTCCCAGTTTCTTTCTCCACTAAAATACACAATTTAAGGAGTTTCAATATTCATTCGACTCATTTCCATAATTAATCCAACACTTAAATGCATGCATACTAAATTTCTCTCACAATTTCCCTTCAAAGTTGAATTCTTTGTATGTGGTACATTATGGTTACTATTCATTTGACCATTTGGTCAAAATATTGATTTTTTCATACTAAATAGATATGTTAATTTTAATTATCCCCACATACCATATTTTGGGTCACAATTATATTGGCATTGATTGCCAATTGAATTTCTAAGTTCTCTAAGTGAAATTTCAAAATTTCAGTTTTTGTCTATTGGGTTTACTATTCTATTAGCCTATGTTACAGTAAAAATTTGGCCAACTTTCCTTCATCAAAATTGTTCCTTAATGTCTTAAATTTAATTCTCTTTTTGAGCCGCTCCACTTGGAGTTTTGTAACTCAAGTTATGGCCATTTAATCATAACTGGCCGGATTGACCAATTCAAGAATTCTGGGCAAAATTCTGGATTCTGGCAGTTTTGGTGACTCAAGTTTGGGTGGCAAATTGATTTGGTTATGGTCAAAATTTGAGATTCTGTTCTTCATGAAAGTTGTTCTACTCTGTCATAGCTTTCCAATGATATAAAAATCAGTTTATTTGTACCTGTCTACTCCAAGTTATGACCATTTGAACAAGTACTATTCATATGGTCAGTTTTGTACAGGGGCAGTGTGCCTAATTCGGATTTAACCTAATTTTACACTAACTTATAGTCATTTTCAGGGCAATGTTTCTACATAAAAATTGTTGTATTATGTCTTAAATTTCATCTTCAATTGGCCTCACACCAATTGGGTTAATAGAATTTCAATTTTGGTCCTTTAAGTGGACCATGGTCATGCTGTCCAGATTGGGCAGCACCACATTCACCATTTCAACCCAATTCTAACCATTCAACCACACTTCATTTCATACCAATTGACCATTTTAGACCTCAATTAGGTTAATTGACAACAATTCCCCAAATCTCTAATTTTTCTCCTAATTTCTAATTGCCATAAACCCTAATTTCACTAGTTAGCACAATTAATGAAATCAAAGTGTACTATTCATATATATATATATATATATATATATATACTCAATTGAACTTAAATACATAATTAATTGACATGAAATACATCATTTCCATCCAAATTTCATGGCTGCCGAAATTTCTTCCCTTCCCATAACTTAGTTGAAGTACTTAATCATGAATATAAAGTGAGATTTGAAGAACTATCACTAACCTTTTTCCTTAAATTTCCAATCTTCTATTTCTTTCAATTTCTCCCTTTCTTTCTTATTCCAAGCTTCTTACCAATACTCACAACCAAGTTTTAATCAAAGAAACTATAAAAATTTTAGTTGAATTTAGGGTTAGGGAAGCTCCAAAGTGAGCTTTAATAGAGGACTTGGATAAGAGAAGAGAGAGAGAAGAGAGTGACGACAAGAAGAAGGAAAATGGGAAATTTATTATTATTTTTTTTTGTCTTTTATATTAGTAATTATCCCATACAAAAACAAAAATTTAGAAATTAAACTCATTAATTGTATCATGCTTAAGTAAGCATGATGATGTCATAAAGTCTTATTTATTTTTCTTTTCTTTTCTGTTCATTCCATAATCTCTTCACTTTAATTCAATTTTCCATAATCATAATTTCTTACATTTTAAGGGACATTTAGGTCGAGAGTTACCTCTAATGGTGAATTGACCAAATTGCCCCTTACCGGTCTGATTCGTTTTACCAGTAGTGCTAGATTGCTCTCGAAACTCTGGTTCAATTTTTTGATCTGGTTTTTGATTCTTTTCTGGGGTTTTCATAATACCCTTAACTTCGCAAAATTTCCTAGGCCTGCGGTGTCACGACTTCCCTTATGAAATTAGAGTTTTGACTGACCTCGCAGTCACTTCCCAGTTAGGTCACCCATCGCTGTGACCTTGGCTCATTTAACCCTTTATACTTTGTTTTTCTCATTTCAAATTTTCCTTCATATAATTTCTATTAATTTTTATTTATAGCTTATCTAGGTGACTTAAATATGGTTCCAAGCCTCTTGACTGTCCGGACCGGCACTGGTCACCGGAACAGTGAAATGTATAGAACTAATGAACATAGGGGTGTTACAATTCTCCCCCCCCCCCCTGAAAGATACTTCGTCTCGAAACTTTTACCTGGTGTTAGTTTTTGAGCAGTTATGGGTGTTGTCGCCTCGTATCCTCTTCTCATTCCCAAGTAGCTTTCTGGCCTGAGTGATGGTTCCACAGCACTTTCACCAGTGGTATCTGCTTATTCCTTAGCTGTTTCACCTCATATGCCAGAATTTCTATAGGTTCTTCCTCATATGTGAGCTCTAGATTTTCTTCAATCTCTTCAACAAGTAGAATATGAGATAGGTTGGATCTATACCCCCTCAACATGGACACGTGGAAGATATGATGTATCCTTTCTAGCTCTGGAGGTAATGCCAATGGATATGCCAAAGGACCCACTCTCTCCAGAACCTCATATGGTCTAATAAAGTGAGGATTTAGTTTCCTCTTTCTGTCAAATCTCATAATTTTCTTCCAAGGGGAAACCTTTAAGAATACTTTATCACCCACTGTATATTTAATGTCTCTCCTTTTTAGATCGATGTAAGACTTTTAACGGTCTGATGTAGCCTTGAGTCGATCTCTAATAAGCTTAATCTTCTCTTCGGTCTGCTGAACAATTTTTGGGCCAATCAGTTTTCTTTCACCCACTTCATCCCAACACAAAGGAGTTCTGCACTTCCTGCCATACAGAGCTTTATATGGAGGCATCCCAATGCTTGATTGGTAGTTATTGCTATAAGTGAACTCAATCAAAAGCAAGTGTATATTTCAACTACCTTCAATTTCAATCATACAAGCCCGTAGTATATCCTCCAATATTTGAATCACCCTCTCAGACTGGCCATCTGTCTGTGGGTGGAATGCCATACTGAAGTTCAATCCAGCCCCTAGGGCTTTCTGTAAACTACCCCAGAATCTAGAAGTGAACCTTGGATCTCTATCTGACACAATTGACACTGGCACCCCATGTAATCTCACAATTTCATCAATGTACAGTCTAGCCAATCTGTCCAGACTATAGTCCATTCTCACTGGCAGAAAGTGAACAGACTTGGTCAATCTGTCCACTATAACCCACACTGCATCATGATTCTATTTGGTTCTTGGAAGTCCCATCACAAAATCCATCGTTATTTTTTCCCATTTCCACTCAGGCACTGGCAATGGATGTAACAGACCAGCTGACACTTGGTGTTTTGCCTTTACTTGCTGACAAGTCAGGCATTTAGATACAAAATCAGCTATATCCTTCTTCATCCCATTCCACCAATAATGTTCTTTTACCCCTTTGTACTTCTTAGTGCCACTAGGGTGCATAGCAAAAGGAGAGTCATATACTTCCTTCATAATGATTTGTCTCAATTCCACATCATTAGGAATACACATTCTGCCCTGGTGTAACAGTAAGCCATCATTATTTACTGAAAATTCAAATTTCTTGCCATCCCGAGCTTCTTTCATTAATTTCTAATATTTCTCATCCATTTGTGTAGCCATTTTTATCTGATCAGTTAGTACTGGTTTTACTTGTCATGCAACTGTCATTTGCCTCTCATCATCAACCTCCAAACTAGCATGCAGTGCTTTTAATTCATGCACCATAGAAAAAGGAGAAACTTTTAAATTGGCCATGGTTTTACGGCTCGGAGCATCAGCGATCACATTTGCCTTCCCTAGTTGGTTGTCTATCAGACAATCATAGTCCTTAATCAGTTTTAACCAACTCCTTTGCCTCAAATTCAACTTTTTCTGGGTACCCAGATACTTCAGGCTCTTGTGATCTGTGTAGATGTAATACTTTTCCCCATATAGATAATGTCTCCGGATCTTAAGAGCAAATACAATAGCTGCAAGTTCCAAGTCATGTTTAGGATAATTTCTCTCATGAGGTTTCAGCTGACGAGATGCATAAGTAATGATGTTTGGGTCTTGCATTAGTACACAGCCTAATCCATTTGTGAGATGCATCACTATAAATAGTATATTCTTTACCCAGAGTAGGTAAAGTTAGGACTGGAGCTTCAGTCAAATATCTCTTCAATTCCTCAAAACTTTACTGACATTTGTCAGTCCACTAAAATTTTACATTCTTTAGGAGCAGCTTGGTTAGTGAAGATGCTAACATAGAAAATCCCTTAACAAAATGGCGATAGTATATAGCTAAACCCAGAAAACTGTGAACTTCTGTAATATTCCTGGGTGGCTTCCAATTAAGGATAGCTTTTACCTTGCTAGGATCTACCTTAATGCCTTCAGCTGATACAATGTGCCCCAAGAAAGAAATCTCTTTCAGCCAAAATTTGCATTTCGACAATTTGGCATACAGCTGTTTCTCTCTTAAGGTCTGAAGCACAATCCTCAAGTGTCTATCATGCTCTTCTGCATTCCTCGAATATACCAAAATATCATCAATAAACACAACCACAAATTAGTCGAGGTATGGTCTAAAAATAGTGTTCATCAAATCTATAAATGCTGCTGGAGCATTGGTTAACCCAAATGGCATAACCAAAAACTCATAGTGACCATATTGAGTTCTAAAAGTAGTTTTAGGAATGCTCTACTCTTACACCCTCAACTGGTAATAGCCCGATCTCAAATCAATTTTAGAGAACACAGCTGCACCCTTCAACTAATCAAACAAATCATCTATGCAGGGCAACAGATTTCTGTTCTTTACTATCACCTTATTCAACTGTCGGTAGTCGATACAGAAATGGAGAGTGCCATCTTTCTTTTTAACAAGGTGACACACTAGGGCGGATGAAGCCCTTATCAAGCAACTCTTACAACTACACCTTCAACTCCTTTAGTTCAGCAGGTGCCATTCTGTATGGGGTAATAGAGATTAGGTCCACACTAGGCATGACCTCTTACAACTGCACCTTCAACTCCTTTAGTTCAATAGGTGCCATTCTATACGGGGTAATAGAGATTGGGTCCACACTAGGCATGACCTCTATTTCGAACTGCACCTCTCTTTCTGGAGGTAATCCTGACAACTCTTCAGGAAACACATCCGGAAAGTCGCATACTGTAAGAATATCCCTCAATGCTGGACTCCCTACTCGGGTGTCTATCACATGGGCCAAATATGCTTCATACCCTTTTTGGATCATTTTTCTAGCAAGTGCAGTAGAAATAAGGTTTGATGGCAAGAACTGCCTCTCCCCATGTATTACCACCTCACCGTACTGAGGGAGACCAAAAGTGACTATCTTCAGTCTACAGTCAATCATGGCATGATGTCTAGCTAACCAATCCATGCCTAAGATAATGTTATAATCCATGAAGGGTATTTCTATCAAATCGGACAGAAAAGTATATCCTTGGATCACCAAAGGACAATCCTTATACATTCTATTAACCTTAACTTCTTGTCCTAACGGACTAGTTATTAGTACCTCAAAATCCTTTTTTACACAAGGAACAGTAAGATAACCAATGATGCTAGCACTAACATAAGAGTGAGTAGAACTCGGATCAAACAACACAAACACATCTTGACCAAAGATAGAGAATGTACCAGCCATAATATCAAATGCTTTAGACTCTTCTCTCTGTCTCATAATGTAGACTTTGGCTGGAGCACTACCTTGCTCTGACTGATTCACTGTGCCCTGGCTAACTAAGGTACTGCCCCTACCTCTGCTAGCTGGCTGCGAACCTCTAGTGGCAGAACTCTGAACAGATCCCTCTACTGTGGTAGTGGGTGGCCCAGATCTGCGAGGACTGGTGCAATCCTTTTCAAAATGTCCCATACCATCGCAGTTATAATAAGCACCGATAGCCTTGTAGCATACCCCACCATGATTCCTTCCACAAGTCTCACAGAGATGGGGAAGGAAGGAACTTCTGATTATCTGCTGACCAGATCGAGGGGGTCTCTGTCCTAAAAATCTCCCCCTCCCTGACTTTTTACTGCTTTGTCCCCCAAAGTTCTTTCTCTTTCTAGTATTGCCACTAGAACTCTGATCCATGGGCTTCCCACTTTTCATTTTTTCTGTCTTCTCTTTCTCTGGTGCCCCTTCTGATTCAATCCTTTCTAGCTCCAGTGCTTGAGATATGAGTTTAGAGAAGTTATCATGCCGGAATCCAACCACTTGCATTCTCAAACTGGGCTTCAAACCGACTTCAAACCTTTTGCATCTTTCTCTACTAGTAGTAAGTAGACTCCCGGCATAGTGACTCGGGTGGAAAAATTCCCTTTCATACTCTACCATAGTTCTATTCCTTTGTTTCAGACTTAAGAATTCCTATAGCTTCATATCAACATAAGCATCCGGGATGTATTTTTGTCTGAACTTTCTAAGGAAGTCGTCCCATGTCAATACTGGGGGTTCCACCAGACTATGGGGGATGGTTTTCCATCAATCATACGCATCCCCCTGTAGAAGTGAAATTGAGTACTCAAACTTCAACTCTTCGATGCAGTGCAGCTTCTTAAAAACTCTTTCCATTCTTTCCAACCACTGCTCTGCTTCTAATGAGTCCACCGTACCCTTAAATTCTGTAGCACCTTATTTGATCAGCTTGTCATACTGCCTGGCTGGAGGCTGTGGTTGTGCTGTTGGGGTTTGAATTGGGGCTTGGGTGGGTATACCTCTAGCCATTTGCTGAAATAGTGCAGCCATCTGCTAAGCAAACTGAGTAGGAAACTGCGGCATTTGAGGAGCTGAAGCGACTGACCCACTCACATTCTAAAGAGCTGGGGCTTCCTCTTGTGCCTCAGCTTCAACTGATTGCTCGACTGAGCGATCCCCTTCTTCCATAGTCAATTGGAGGGTATTCTACCTCCTGAACAAACAAAATAGGGAGATTTCCCTCCATTAGTTCATATTTATAATGTAATGCACTGTACGTATTAAACAATGACATTGAGCAGTTGTACTATCAAAGAAAAATATTCAAATTCACCATTCAAAACATACTTAAAAACTTACTCTAATACCACTTAAATATGTCACACCTTATCCCTACGTAAGGCACAACATGATCCTGTAGTATACCTAATGGATTACTGAACTTCGCCTATTGTTAAACCATTAAATACACTACAAGGGATTTTAAACCCTTTACCTTTTAATTTAAAATGGTGGGTCATATTTCTTAATTATTAAAATCCTCAAATTGGAATTTATCTCAAAATCAAAATTATTGATTAATTTAAAATCTCCACAATTTTTGTAAAAATTTCGGCATAGTGCCGTTTATAATTTGGAAAAACAGTTCTTCCAAAAACCTATAAAAGCACTTCCAATATATTTATCTCAACCCCAAACTCCAATATAGTTCAATTCAACTCAATTTCAACAACACAATTCAGATTCAATTCAATACCATTCCCAGCAATTTATAAAAAATAGATCTCAAATAAATGAGCATTTCATAAATTGAAATAACATGTTTATATTACAACATTTTTACAGATCAAAATAGTTTACAAACTTTATTATACAACTGCTCAAGACCAATTGCAGTACATACATACAGTTCATATACATTAAAATAAAAAGTTTACAAGGGGTATAATATATACACCTGACAAAATCTAAAAGTGCAGTCACTTCTAGCCACAAGCAGCCTACTCTGCTGCTTTATCTGTATCTCTATCTGCGACAATAATGAAAAGCCATCTCAGCCAATGTCTCAGTGGTGCACAACGTTAAGAAAATGATAATTTTAAACAATAAATAAATCATAAGTAAATCACTTGATGTGTGGACACATAAAATCATGCTTAATTTCAAAAGACAGAAAATTTCTTAAAGAAATTAAATTTCTTAAAGAAATTAAATTTCATTTCATAATTCACCAAATAATAATTCTAACAAGTCACACACAGCTTAATCCTGATACCAATGTCCAATTCGTCCCAATAGCCAACGACTAATGAGGAATAATATAGCTAGCTAGCAAAATATATGAGTACTCATCCAATTCGTCCTCAACTGGCGCACACCTTAACACTTCAGCTAGAGAGGGAATTCAAAACCAATTCGTCCTACTAGGCAAGCTAGTGAGGAATTCAATCACACAATCATGATTGCTATGGTTTCAAACTATTTTACAATTTCCAAGCATCAAAACATTCATCAAATTACATTCAAATAAATTTCTCAACATTTAGGCCAACAATAAACAATTAGTGTTATTCAAAACTTTCGATAGCAATTAAAGTCATAAATTAATTTTCATCATTAAATCAAATTAAAAAGTCAATTGAAAATCAACAAGAACTAGTCGTTGTGTACAAATCTCAAATGAGTCGCCTCTTGGCCTTGACTCACTTTTTCTTTATCTTTCCCAGTTTCTTTCTCCACTGAAATACACAATTTAAGGCGTTTCAATATTCATTCAACTCATTTCCATAATTAATCCAACACTTAAATGCATGCATACTAAATTTCTCTCACAATTTCCCTTCAAAGTTGAATTCTTTGTATGTGGTATGTTATGGTTTCTATTCATTTGACTATTTGGTCTTTTAGCCTAATGAAAAATTATGGCTTTGTTCAACTAGGTGCTTTTCTATATAAAATGAAAGTAATATGTACTTTAACAATGTGTTCCTAAATTGCAATTCAAGCCTCAATCAATGTATATGGCAATATCTAACAAAGCATGCATTATACAATTTACAACTAATTTCTCAAGTCACTCAATATGTCCACAAGTTTATCAATTCACTCTATTCAACCAACATTCAATATCATGTATAAGAAGTAAAATTTAAATTGCACAAAAATAAGGAGGTCAACATTAGAGAGATCAAACACGACGATTTTTATAGTGGTTCGGCTTAACTAGCCTACATCCACTCTCTCAAAGAACCCTCTTTGAGTCTTCTCTCCACTATTTGCTCTTTTGAAGGCAAGAGACCAAAAGCCCTTTACAACTTTTCAACACCAAGCTTTTACCAAGGTAGCTTGAAACCTTCACAAGTGCTATCACAAGCACTTACTCTCTCAAGCTTCAATAGGTGCTTGTACAACCTCTCTTAAATGCAATTTAATGTTTCAACACTCACTCTTACTCAATACAAATCAAACTATAAAGAAGAGATGAGTTGATTTGCCAATGGTAGCTCAAAGACTTTAAAGCTCTTGAATGAAAGCAATAAATGAAAAATTCAAGATTGGAGTTCAAATGTAAGCTTTCATCAAGTGTAAATGAAGTAAAGAAAGTGTATTTATAGTTCCAAATCATTTTAGACCGTTTGAAACCCTTTTGGAATGTTATACACACTGCCCAAGACAAAATGGCCGTTATTTTATCCTTTTGTGCGAAGTTGGGCAGCTCTGATCAATTAGCAAACTAATGAAGTTTTGGTAGCAATCAGTAAACTGGTTAGTAAACTAACATTTTTAGCAAACACATTAGTAAACTAAAAATTTTAGCAAACCAGTTAGCAAACTAAGTCAACAGTTGCATGTCTCAACTTGCAATGTAAAAATGATTTAGACCTTAAAAAAATGTTTCAATAGTAGTGTCCAAGGTCATGATGAGAAAAAGTAATCAGAAAATAAAATTTCATTTTTTGAGCTCCATTCAACTAAATTCTCATCTATTCTTTTCACAAAAGACCTAAGACTCAATCTCTAATACTATGCCTTTCATACCTTTTCTTTGAGTCTTGACTTTCATAGTCTTGTTCTTTTCTTATTTTGGATTTGTCTTGAAATGGCTTTGAGTATCCTTTCTCCTTAGATGCAACTTCAAGAATTCTTTATGAATAAGACAAAGAATCTGCACATCACTTTAAAGTTGGGTTAAATAGATTCTGTTTGAGTTTTGTTATCATCAAAATCAATGCTCATTTTGAGCTACACGGGGTCAACAATCTCCCCCTTTTTGATGATGACAAAACTCAATTGAATCAACAATAAAAAATAAAAGTGTGTGAAAGTTTATGTGAGTATGTAAAACCAAGTATAGTATGCCGAAAATGCTCCCCCTAAATATATGCACATAATTTCCAAGTAAGCTCCCCCTGAGTTTATGCTATAAAGCATGTTCATAATATTCTCAAAAAGCATTTCCATTTGTGACAAGTATAAACACATATTCATCAACACAAGTATTAACACATCCATCCTTTAAACACCTATTCACATAATATCCATATCCATTAACACAAGTATATCCATATCCATCAACACAAGTATCAACACATATCCATGTCCATCAACACAAGTATAAACACATATTCACATAACCTATCCATCCTATTCTCCCCCTTTTTGTCATCAATCAAAAAGGAAACAGGAGAAAAGAACCAAAAAGAATCATGTTAGCCCAAATGTAAGCGCAGTAAGGGGAACAGTAGCAAACTAAAAACCAATAGTAGCAAACAGACTAGTAAACTAAAAACGCAGATAGGAAACTAAAAATCCAGATTAGATGGGAATCATTTAAGTCTTTTGCTCCTGCGAGTGGACTTGGAAGGCACCAACTTCTTCCTGGTTGGTTTAGCAGCAGGAGGTTGAAGAGCATCCTTCTATGGCTCATCTTCATCAGATGGTGGTTGAAGAGCAGTAGCTAGGGTCTGGTATGGATTTGACACAGTGGATTTAGTCCTTTTTCTCCCTTTCTTGGCTGCAGGAGCAGCAACTGCAGATAGCTGAGTTGGAGCACTCTCTTGGTGATCCTTGAGAAAGGCTTCCTTCTGTTGCGTAGGGGTAGCAGCAGTTTCAACAGGTGGTGCACTTGGAGGTTCAACAGGTAGCTCACCTTCAGGTTTTACAACCTTTTCACCATCATGCTCAGTAGGTACACCAATTGCAGGACCACTTTCAGGTTCAATGACCTGGTCACTAGCATGCTCAACAGGAGCTTCTATTGCAGGTTCAAGTTCAGGTTCAACTACTTGGTCACTTTCATGTGCCACAGTAGCTGGAGACTCACCAACCTTATTACTTTCACCCTTACCAGTACTATGAGCAGAGACTTGAGTAGCAGCCTCAACTTTAGTTGGAAAACCAGTTTCCTTGGCCTGCTGAAGATCCACAATTAGCCTTTTTAATTCCTCATTTTGAGTAAGCAGGTGACTCACTTTGTAGTCAACCACATCCACAAATTTTTGCAAAAGTTCAATGGACTGATGGGTTGAACTAAATTGATCATTAACAGCAGCTTTTAGCCCTTGAATCTCATTCAAAAAAATCACTAGCAGAATCAGAACCAACCTTAGCAGAGGAAGAACCACCCTTTTTAAACCTTTTCTTTCTCCCATCAGTGTCAGAGTGAATTTCTCTGAGCACAATCAAATCAGTCCTAGAGCTTTCCTTAGAGACATTCACATTCAGCTCTTTAAACACAGCAGTCAAAAGATGTGCATAAGGCTGTTTTCCAATCCCATAAGCTTTGCACATGTTCTTGAAAATTAAATAAGCCAAATTCATCCTTACTTTGTTAACAATGTGCCACATAATACACATGTCCAGGTGACTCAAATAACCATAGCTACCAGATTTAGGACAGAAAATATAGTTCACCATACTGTGAATGATTTTGATATGTTGAAAAGCTTTGGTGCTAGTGGACTTTTCATTTTGTGGCAGTGTTAGCAGGGAACACTTCGTTTTCAAATTCAACCAAATTGAAGCCTGCCACCCTAGCAACATCCTTATGTGTGGAAATTTTATTTCCATCATTAGGCAAGTTTAAAGCCGTAGCTATCAATTCAACAGAGACACCATATACACTGTCATTCAAAACTACCTCAAATTTGTCCTCATCATCAACTGTTTTTAAAGTCCTATAAAACTCTTGAACAAGCCTAGGGTAATACCCATTTGTACATTCGCACACATCCATCCATCCTTGAAACTCAAAAAGCTCTTTAAATTGAAAGTTTACCTGATTAAAGTACTCCCATTTGATAAATTTGCAATCTAACAGTGCTTTATCCACTAAGCCCGAAGATTTTACGGCGCGCATTTTTCGTTGGGTATCAATCCCTAACTTCTGTCACTTCTTTTTCTTTTCTGGCGCTGATGCAGTGTGTTCGACAGCCTTAGATGGGTCGGAAGAGGCACTGGTTGATTTCGATTCAGGTAAGTTCTTCTTCCCTTTCAATTTCTTTCATAATGTGGTGACAAGGATGTCGTCGGAGGCTGACGAGGAAGACGAAGCAGCCGCAGCAATAGGAGACTTCCGTTTAGCACGAGCCATTGACACAAAAACAATGGTGAATTTGAACACTGGTTTTTCGGTGTGTAAGGAGTGGAGAGGAAAGGAGAGACAAGAGGTCTGATGGGTTGGATAAATTTTGCTGGAAAGAAAATGGGTCTATTTTGGAGGTGTCGTGAACCGAAGCAGAGGAGAGAAAGAGTGACGGTTTCGTGTGGCAGAGGTTTTTAAGTTATCTTGAGTCCCGCACTTTTCTATTTCAGTGTACTTTCTCTGAACCTGTTTTCCGTTTTTTTTATTATTATTTCAAACAAGTCTATCTATCTTTATATGCACAAATATATATTTCTACATGTCTAACACAGCACTGAAAATGTGATATCAAATGTGAAAAGATAAATACATTGCTGGACACGCAGAAAATTTCAAGCACAATCACCTTTTGGTTTGAAATTAGAACAGTACATGATATAGCAAACTAATTTTAGTCACGCAATATTAGCATACAACTTAGTAAACTAATTTCACGAGTACACAAACAAGTTAGCTAATATTCTTTAAAGATTTCTGAGCAAACCTATATCACAGCAGATCACTCACACATTGGACAAAATGAAATTATTATGAATTAAATTTCAAGCAAATGGTTCACACATACCAATTTCCCTTCTAATTCTACAAAAGGTTTCTTTATTAAGAGGTTTTGTAAAAATGTCAGCAAGTTGATTTTCAGAGGCAACAAACTCTATTTTGATATTTCCATTTTGAACATGATCTCTAATAAAATTATGTCTGATCTCAATGTGTTTAGTTCTTGAATATTGGACTGGATTTTTGATCAAGTTTATGGCACTTGTGTTGTCACACCTAATTGGAACAAGATTATATTTTAAACCAAAATCTTCCAATTGTTGTTTCATCCATAAAATTTGAGCAACACAACTACCAGCAGCTATATATTCCGCCTCAGCTGTAGATAAAGCTACTGAAGTTTGTTTCTTACTGTGCCAAGAAACTAGTACAAGACCAAGAAATTGACAAGTACCTGAAGTACTTTTTCTATCGATCTACTTCAAAGAAAAATCAGAATCACTATAACCAACAAGATTAAATGATTCACATTTTGGATACCATAAGCCAATTGAGTATGTGCCAATGAGATATCTAAAGATCCTTTTAACTGCACTTAGATGGGATTCTTTTGGACATGATTGAAATCTTGCACACAAGCAAACACTAAAGTGTATGTCTGGTCTAGATGCAATAAGATACAAAAGAGAGCCAATCATACCTCTATAAAGTTTGGTATCTAATTCTTTACCTTTTTCATCACTGTCCATTTTAATTGTTGAACTCATAGGAGTGCCCATGCTCTTCAAATCTTCCATCTTAAATTTCTTTAGCATATCCTTGATGTACTTTGATTGATTTATGAAGATGCCATCTTTCATTTGCTTAATTTGAAGTCCAAGGAAGAATGTGAGCTCACCCATCATGCTCATTTCAAATTCATTCTGCATAATCTTAGAAAATATCTTGCAAAGAGACTCATTAGTAGCACCAAAAATTATATCATCAACATAAATTTGCACAATAAGCATATCATTATGATGCTTCTTAACAAAAAGTGTTGTATCCACTTTGCCTCTTTGAAAATCATTTTGTAAAAGGAATTTACTAAGCCTTTCATACCATGCTCTAGGAGCTTGTTTTAAACCATATAAGGCTTTAGTAAGTTTATAAACATGATTTGGATGCTCATGATTTTCAAAGCCTGGAGGTTGTGCAACATACACTTCCTCATCAATATAACCATTTAAAAATGCACTCTTGACATCCATTTGATAAAGCATAAAGTCCTTGTAACATGCAAAGGCACACAACATTCTAATAGCTTCAATTCTAGCAACCGGAGCAAAGGTTTCATCAAAATCAATCCCTTCCTCTTGGTTGTAGCCTTGAGCCACTAGTCTAGCTTTGTTTCTAACAACATTGCCTTTTTCATCCATTTTGTTTCTAAAAACCCATTTAGTACCAATAATTGAATGATTCTTTGGTTTAGGCACTAAATTCCAAACTTTATTTCTCTCAAATTGATTTAGTTCTTCTTGCATGGCAAGAATCCAACTTTCATCATTTTGAGCATCTTCAAAACATTTAGGTTCAATTTGTGAAACAAAAGCAACATTACCAAAATATCTTCTCAATTGTGCTCTAGTCATCATCCTCTGAGATGGGTCATCAATAATGTCTTCTTGAGGATGGTTTCTATGGAATCTTCATTCTTTAGGTAAATCATCATGTTGGGGCTCATTTACTTGTAATTCTTCCAAATTTGGCATTTCTTCATTGATTTGATCTTCATTGGCATCATGGACATCTACTGTAGTTTCTCCTTGAGTTTCTTCATCTTTGTCATCAATTTGTTCCATTTCTTGACTTGATATTATATTTTCTTTTCCAAAAATCTGCTCATTATTATCATTATAAACATTTTTCCTTCTGATAGAAGGGTTAGTCTCATCAAACAAAACATGAATAGTTTCCTCAATAATCAAAGTTCTTCTATTAAACACTCTATAGGCTTTACTCTTTGTTGAATACCCAAGAAAGATTCCTTCATCGGATTTAGCATCAAATTTCTTTAAGTTATCCTTTTTGTTATTTAAAATATAGCACTTACAACCAAATGCTTTAAAATATGAGATATTTGGTTTCCTTCCTTTCCATAGCTCATAGGGAGTCTTTTTCAAAATTGGTCTAATCAAAACTCTATTCAACACATAGCAAGATGTATTAACAGCTTCAGCCCAAAAGTACTTTGGCAAATTATTTTCACTCAACATAGTTCTAGTCATTTCTTGCAAAGTCCTATTTTTCCTCTCTACTACCCCATTTTGTTGTAGTGTTCTAGAAGCTGAAAAATTATGGTTGATTCCATATTTATCACAATACTTCTCAAATAAATGATTTTCAAATTCAGTTCCATGATCACTTCTTATAGATGAGATGCAAAAGCCTTTTTCATTTTGAACCATTTTACTAAAAGAGGTGAATTTTTCAAAAGTTTCATCTTTGTGAGCAAGGAAAAATGTCCATGTATATCTTGAATAGTCATCAACAATAACTAAAGCATATGACTTTCCACCAAGATTAGTAGGAGTTACAGGTCCAAATAAATCGAGATGGAGCAACTCTAGTGGCCTAGTGGTAGACACAATATTTTTAGATTTAAAAGATGCTCTAGTATGCTTTCCTAGTGCACATGCTCTACATTGAAATTCATTTTCATAATTAATCTTAGGAAGACCATTAACAAGTTCTTTCTTAGATAATTTTGAGAGTGTATGCATGCTTGTATGACCTAGTCTTCTATGCTACAAATAACTAGAGTTATCAAGAGATATTAGACATGTACCATGATTAGTTTCAAAATTATTCATGTCAAGCAAGTAAACATTATTAGATCTATTGGCAATGAACAATGTATCATTATCTAAGTTATTGATTGTACATAGAGAAGAAGTAAACTTTACCTCAAAACCTTTATCACAAAGTTGGCTTACACTTAGCAAGTTGTATTTCAAACCTTCAACAAGCGATACATCTTCAATACAAGGTTTGGTTCCAATTGTGCCATTTCCAATTATTTTTCCTTTCCCTTTATCTCCAAATTTTACATATCCTCCATCTTTCATTGTGATTTTTGAAAACTTATCCTTTTCACCAGTCATGTGCTTTGAACAACCACTATCTATGTACCATTTTTCACTTTCCTTCATCCCTTTGAAACATACCTGAAATTTAATCATTAAGCTTTAGGTACCCAAGCAACTTTGGGTCCTTGGGGGTTAGTGACCTTAGGTAAGGTTCCCTTCGGTACCCATAACTTCTTTACCTTAAAAAGACCTTTCCTAAATGTACAAGAACTAATCATATGACCTCTTTTGTTGCAATAATAACATGTAACATTAGGCAAAGAGGATGTAGATGCTTTAATGAAGTAATTCTTGTACTTGTCATAGTTCATGAAACCATCAAAACCAATTCCATATTTTTCATTTGAAATTCTTTGGTTTCCAAGAAGTACATCTAGAGTTTCTTTTCCTTTTGTAAATTTTGCTAAATCATTTGTCAAAGATTCTACTTTAGCCTCAAGAACTTTATTTTTCTCAATAAGCATTTCACAAGTTTCATTTGAGGTTTTCAACTCTAAGTCTAGTTCTTTAAACAAAGCAATTTGTCCTTTGTAAAATTCATTTTCTTTATGCACATTGGACATGGCAATATTTTGTGATCTCAATGATTCAATCTCTAAATTCATTTTAGAGCACTTTCTCTTGTAATTTCTATACTCATCATATACTCTAGCAAATGCCAGCTCAAGTTCTTCTACATTAGGAGATTCATAAGAATTTACCTCATTGTCACTTTCTTCTTCCTTTTGTGAACTTTCGACTTTCTCTTCAAGTGCCATCATACAAAGAAGAGCAGTCTCTTTGTCACTTGATTCATCATTTGAAGATTCTTCACTGTTGCTCCATACTACTTTCATAGATTTCTTGCTCCTATTATTTTTTCCTTTCTTCTGTTTGAGCAATGGACATTTGAGCTTGATATGTCCAGGTTTGTGACACTCATAACATACAATTTCTTCTTTTGAATCTCTGAAATGTTTATCCTTGGGAGTATACTTTTTCAAGAATTTCTTGTATTTGCTTCCTCCCTTCTTGAAAGCTCTTTTAAATTTTCTTGCAAGCATAACCATTTCATCATCATCATCACTTGAAGCACTTGAGTTGTCACTTGAGTCAACTTTGAATGCAACTCCTTTCTTTTTATCTTCATCCTTGTTTGACTTGAGAGCAATGCTTTTCTTCTTCTTTTGCTCATTTTCAACTTCATCTTTCTTGTATACCATCTCATGTGCAATGAGAGATCCAATGAGTTCATCATAAGTGAATGTTTTAAAATCCTTGGTATCTTGGATAACTGTAGTCTTTGCTTCCCAAGATTTTGGAAGTGATCTAAGAATTTTCTTCACAAGTTCAGCTTCCTCAAATCTTTTACTAAGCGCTTTGAGAAGATTTACAAGATCAGTAAACCTTGTACTCATATCCGCAATTGATTCTCCTGGCCTCATTTCAAATAGCTCATAATCTCGAATAAGAAGGTTTGCTTTGGACTCTTTGACGACATCAGTTCCTTTATAAGTGACTTCAAGCTTATCCCAAATTTCCTTAGCAGATTGACATCCTAAAAACACGATTGTATTCATTAAGGTCAAGTGAGCAATGTAAAATATTGATAGCTTTAGCATTTATAGAAATTTTCTTCCAATCATTGTCATCATATTCATCTTCATGTTTTGGAACTTTTGTAGTTCCCAGACCATTCTTTTGAGGAATATATGGACCATTTTTAATAATTCTCCATGCATCAATATCTACAGATTGTATGAAATTTCTCATTCTTACTTTCCAAAATGAATAATTAGTGCCATTGAAGAGTGGTGGTCTAGTGATTGAGTAGCCTTCAGCCAATGGTGCAGGTATACCGGCAGTATTGCTAGATGAACCAGCCATTATGGATCACTCTAAGGTTGTAACACCCTAAGCAAGAGAGACAAGCTCTGATACCAATTTGTTGTCCCAAAATAGTCCAAGAGGGGGGGGTGAATTGGACTTTAACAATTTTTCGGCTCTTGCTTTTAGCCTAATGAAAAATTATGGCTTTGTTCAACTAGGTGCTTTTCTATATAAAATGAAAGTAATATGTACTTTAACAATGTGTTCCTAAATTGCAATTCAAGCCTCAATCAATGTATATGGCAATATCTAACAAAGCATGCATTATACAATTTACAACTAATTTCTCAAGTCACTCAATATGTCCACAAGTTTATCAATTCACTCTATTCAACCAACATTCAATATCATGTATAAGAAGTAAAATTTAAATTGCACAAAAATAAGGAGGTCAAGGTTAGAGAGATCAAACACAACGATTTTTATAGTGGTTCGACTTAACTAGCCTACATCCACTCTCTCAAAGAACCCTCTTTGAGTCTTCTCTCCACTATTTGCTCTTTTGAAGGCAAGAGACCAAAAGCCCTTTACAACTTTTCAACACCAAGCTTTTATCAAGGTAGCTTGAAACCTTCACAAGTGCTATCACAAGCACTTACTCTCTCAAGCTTCAATAGGTGCTTGTACAACCTCTCTTAAATGCAATTTAATGTTTCAACACTCACTCTTACTCAATACAAATCAAACTATAAAGAAGAGATGAGTTGATTTGCCAATGGTAGCTCAAAGACTTTAAAGCTCTTGAATGAAAGCAATAAATGAAAAATTCAAGATTGGAGTTCAAATGTAAGCTTTCATCAAGTGTAAATGAAGTAAAGAAAGTGTATTTATAGTTCCAAATCATTTTAGACCATTTGAAACCCTTTTGGAACGTTATACACACTGCCCAAGACAAAATGGCCGTTATTTTGTCCTTTTGTGCGAAGTTGGGCAGCTCTGATCAATTATCAAACTAATGAAGTTTTGGTAGCAGTCAGTAAACTGGTTAGTAAACTAATGTTTTTAGCAAACACATTAGTAAACTAAAAATTTTAGCAAACCAGTTAGCAAACTAAGTCAACAGCTGCATGTCTCAACTTGCAATGTAAAAATGATTTAGACCTTAAAAAAATGTTTCAATAGTAGTGTCCAAGGTCATGATGAGAAAAAGTAATCAGAAAATAAATTTTCATTTTTTGAGCTCCATTCAACTAAATTCTCATCTATTCTTTTCACAAAAGACCTAAGACTCAATCTCTAATACTATGCCTTTCATACCTTTTCTTTGAGTCTTGACTTTCATAGTCTTGTTCTTTTCTCATTTTGGATTTGTCTTGAAATGGCTTTAAGTATCCTTTCTCCTTAGATGCAACTTCAAGAATTCTTTATGAATAAGACAAAGAATCTACACATCACTTTAAAGTTGGGTTAGATAGATTCTGTTTGAGTTTTGTTATCATCAAAATCAATGCTCATTTTGAGCTACACGGGGTCAACACCCTAGACGAATGATGTACACAAATCGTAACTTTTTTCATTGACAGAATCACACTACTTTTTTATAAATTTTATAACTCATCAACTACAATAGATATGAATGCAAAACCAATTGGAATGATTTATAAGATTCTGAACTTAATTTTCAACACTAGATTCACATAAAAATGTTGAGAAATAAGGGAGATATGGGCTTCACAATTCGGGTATGCTGCAAATCAAATTTTGTAGAAACCCTAATTTCAAATAGCTGTAACTTTTAAAATACAAAAGCTTTTTCGGTGATTTTTAAGCCTAAAATTAATAAAATTGCGAATATGAATATAATTTTATTAAAATTTTTAAAATTCATAAAATGACAAAAAGTAATAAAAACTTAAGAGATAAAAAACTGAATATGTGCAGAATTGTGTATCCTCTCAAATTAAACATGATTACATAATCTACATGAACATGTATGATAAATCAAAAAATAAAGAATATAGAATTAAATATTACGTGGCATGAATCTTGAAAAGAAAATAACAAAATCCAATCTTCTAGAATCTTACCAAAAAATCTTTTTGAAGAAAAGAAAAAAAAAAAAGAAACAAGAACTAACTAAAAGACTTTTGAATATCTCTAAATTTTCTATTGCTCTAAAATATCTCTAAATTTTTTTAATATTTCTGAATCTCTTTTTTTTTTTCTCTTTCTTTTTTCTTCCCCATTTTTCTCTCTACCCCAGCAGGGTATTTATAGGGTTTTGGGAGAGAGATGTGGTAGGGCTTGGACTCATAGGGTGATAAGATTCAAATAACTTAAACAATTAGGATGAGAAAATTTAGGTAAGACTGGGATATGAGCGAGGTGTTTTAACCAATAGGACGAGAGAGAGAGGGGGCGGCACTAATAAGGAGTGAGGAAGAGAGTGGGGCCGAGTGAGAGAAAGAGAGTTTGTATGAGAGAGGGAAAGAAGTGTAATAGGGTTTGAAGTCGTAGGGTGATAAGATTTAGATAACTTAAATAACTAGGATTGGGGAATTTGGGTGAGACTGAGATGTGGTTGAGGTGTTTCAACTAATAGGAAGAGAGGGAGAGGGGGTAGCACTAATAGGGAGTAAAGAAAAGAGCAGAGTCGAGTGAAAGAGAGAGAGAGAGAGAGAGAGAGAGAGAGAGGGGGTTCTATTTAAAATTCCTAAGTAGGTTTTCTTAAGTCTATGGAGTCTAATTAAACTTAATTAGATCTATTTAAGAACTATATATATTAAATTTAAACAAAACAAAATTTTATTTAAATTTAATTAAATTAATTTTCAAAAAATATATATTACTATTATTTTTTTAAGATCATGACATGGAATTAATAATTCAGTTTCATACCTCCAATTATATCTTACAGTCATATAAATTTTTATCATCAGGTTTCTCACAGTCTCAATACACATACTCATAATAAATTACAAAATAAGAGTCTATAGAATTAAAAGATTATATAATTAAAAAATATATTATACATCATATTAATAATTAAGTTGATAATAGCTTATAAATATCCGATAAATTTGACACATATTATGAATAATGAGGTCTATATGTCTGCGTTTTGAGTCGGTTAGGCCAACGTTGTCTATTTCTTTCTGCCGCTTGACACTCTCTTTCTTGCATATGCGTTGCAGGTCCACTTGAGAAACGCTATTTCTAATCCTTTGCACCTTCCAAAGAAATAAAGACAAACCCAAGAAAAAGAGCAATGGTGGTTAGAGAGTCTGAAGAGATCTCCCAAGATGAGGTGGAGTCGCCATTGCAGTCTGACCACCATCTTAGAAACCACCCTTTCTTGTCTGTTGGCAGGCAATCCTCCATTTATTCTCTTACACTCGACGAGTTTCAGCATACCCTTTGCGAAAGTGGCAAGAATTTTGGGTCCATGAACATGGACGAGTTCCTTGCCAGCATCTGGAATGCGGAGGAACATCAAGCTACTGCTGCCATTACCAACAATGATCAGATCAACAATAGTAACTGTAATAATAGGGGAAATCAGGGATTCAATGATGTGTCTGGTGATAAAGCAATATCTAAGCAGCCCAGTTTGCCGAGACAAGGATCGCTTAGCTTGCCTGCGCCCTTGTGTAGGAAAACTGTGGATGAAGTTTGGTCTGAGATACACAGAGAGCAGCAGCAGAACCACCACCACCAAGGACAGGGACGAAGTAATGGTAATAATATGCAGAATCCTAAGTCTGCTGCTGCTCGTCGGCCGACTTTTGGGGAGATGACTTTAGAGGATTTCCTGATCAAGGCAGGGGTGGTAAGAGAGCAATGTCCTGCACCTTCACTACCACCTCAGCAACAACAGTGCGGGTTGTACCAAAGCAATAACAATACTCCTGCCATGGGGACAGGTTTTGTTTCCAGGCCGATTCAAGGAATTGGCGGCAGACGTGGCGGTGGCGGTGCTGTTAGTTACCAGACAATGCCACAAGACGCTGGGCCTATGGGTGAGACATCAGGGAGGAATGGCGGGTTCCCTCCGCAGGCGGCAGCGGCAGCGGCAGCGGCAGCAGCAGGTTCAGTTTATGGGGGAAGAATGGGGAATGGTGGTGGATATGCGCCAAGTCAGGCAATGGGGGTTATGGCACAAGTGAGCCCAGTTTCATCAGATGCAATGGTTTGCAGCAACATTGATAATGCAAATCAATTTGGAATAGATATGGGCGAGCTAAGGGGAAGGAAGAGGATTGTTGATGGGCCTGTGGAGAAGGTGGTTGAGAGGAGGCAACGGAGGATGATCAAGAATAGAGAGTCGGCTGCAAGGTCCAGAGCTAGAAAACAGGTACTCTTTTCTACTTTCTTCTGTAATTGTACCTGTAAAAAGGCCTTAAAATGGTTATGATCTGCACTTTAAATTGTACATAATCTAATGATCTTTTTACTACTACAGTTGAATTACAAGCAGAGCTAAACCAAATTGAATCTTTAGTTATGAGTTTCTTTCTTTGGGTTCTACAGGCGTATACATTTGAATTAGAAGCAGAGCTGAACCAACTAAAAGAAGAGAACAACCAGCTTAGGCATGCTCTGGTACATATGTACATGAATTAACTATTGAGAGTTATGCTTACAGTTAGAAATGAAATCTCTTTGGTGAGATTTGCTGACAATTATTGATAAGATCTTGTGTTGTGCTTATTATTCTTGAAACAGGCAGAGCTTGAGAGGAAAAGAAAACAGCAGGTAACTTCCTGTGATTCTGTCTTTGCTTCATCATGCAAGTTTTGTTCTTTTGGCAGGTCTTTTGTATACATAAACTTCTTCCTGATATTCTGAAACTTATTGGACAGTATCTTGAAGAATTGAGAATGAAAGCCCAGACTAAGGCCCAAAAGACTGAAGAGAAATTGAGGATGATGAGAAGGAATTTTAGCTGTCATCTATAGCAATCCTAAGCAATGGTAAGCTGCATTTTTACTTCACCCATTTGAAAGCTAGACCAGTTTTACTGTGAAGTGGACTCATAACTTTTTTGGTCCAGTCCAATTTTGCTTTGTATTTTTTATTTATTTTTAAAAAAAATTATTGAATACTATTAAAAATAATATATTTTAAATAAAAATAGAGATGTGAAAATGGATTTTATACGAATATTATAAGCGAAAATACACTATTTTTTAATTATATGAATAGAATAATCTTTTCCAGTGTAATTATAGTGGAGCATCACATGGGATTTAGTTTATATGGGTGAAAAACTTATTTATTGATTTAATTTTTCATATAAAAATCTTATACAATATGTTTAATGCAGAAATTTGATGGTGGAAGCTGCACATAACAAAATCCAGAATACACAATAGGGGAAATAAGGGCAAAACAAGATGATTAAGGGAAAGCATGCATTTGGAACTGAAGAGTGATGAATGAATGCAATGGATGGCTCTTTCTATATAAACTATAATTTATGAGTAGTTGGATTTCTAAAAGTCCAGTTATGTCCATTCACAAACTTAGTTACAGAAGCTAGCTAGATTTTCTTTAATGTAATTCCTGTGACATAGTATGAATCAAATGTTCCTTGGAATGGGATAATGCCAAAATAACTTAATATTATAAAACTTGAGATTTATAATTTTAAAGAATTTTTAGATATTATTATTATTATTATTGAGAAAATGTCAAAAATTACTTATTTTTACATTTGCCCTTTGGATTTTTTTTAATCAAATTATTTATATTGGTGTAGTTATACTTTATGGGAAATTAACATGATTGTCAATATGTAATTATTAAACAGTATTAATAGTTGAGGTAACAGTTTAATTTTTTAATGGTTTGAGTAATGGTAAGATACAATTGTACTATTATCACTAGTTTCGGATGCTAAAATTATAAAAATAGTATGATTTAGGTTTTTTTATTATTATTATTATTATTTAATAGCATAATAATATCTGCTTTTGGGGTAGATTTGCAAGATATTCGGGAAATAAATTGGGGTGAGTTTAAGAGTTTTGAGTGATTGTATCTTTTTTTTTATCCCAGTGAATTTTAGGGGTGGCCACGATCTGATTTCGAACCGAAATCGAACCAAAATTAGTTTGATCAAAATCAAACTGAAATCGATCAAAATCGAAACTGACTTCAAATCGAATGAAAACTGCCCTTTTGCGGTTTGGTTCAGTTTTATATTTTTCAGGAATAATAAACTGGCGATTTCGAACCGGATTGAATCAATGGTTCCGAACTGGACTAAATTGATGATTTAAATATAAAAAAATTTAATAAATATCTCATCCCACTCCTAATTCATTTATATATATATCATTAATTCTCTACACAATTATCATTTATATTCTCTTTAATTCTTAATACTTTTTCAATTTCTCTCAAATTTTTTAAACAATTATTTTCTACATTCATTTTAATTCCCAGTACTCTCACAATTTCTATACTTTATTATTTTATACGCTCACTGAAAATTTTAATACTATCTCAATTACTCTATTATTATTTTATATCCTCAATAAAATTTTCAATACTCTCTATTTTATTTTTTTTTCTCCTTTATACTTTTTTAATTATCAATTATTATATAATTTTTAAAAAAGGCAAGCAATATAATTGAAATTTTTGATTCTTTTAAATCCTAATGGGATATATAGGCAAAATTAAGTTCATACACATTTTTTTAATTTCTTTAAAAAAATTAATTTCATCTCTAATTTTTTAATCAAGTTGAAGTTTTTACTCATTAAATTTTCTTAAAGATAAGTTATTTTCATTCTTTTTTTTTCTTATTTTATTTTGATTGAAAAATTTTAAAGAAAAATTAAAATATTTTTATAAATATAACTTAAATTCTAAATTAATAAAATTTTCCTCTAATTTTTTCGTTTAAGTCATTTTTAAACCGCCCATAAACCGCTTTCAAACCGTCATTCAAATTGTGTTGAACTATTTTTTGTCCAATAGCTTTTCAAACCGTTTTAAATCGGGGCTCGAACCGGAATAACTATTCAAGAACCATTTTTTCAAACCGTCCCATAGCAATTTGATTTAGGTTCATGATTTCATTGAACTTAAATTAACAGTTCAGGAATCGTAACCGGTGTTTCTTGAACCGTGGCCACCCCTAGTGAAATTTTTTTCTCTTATCTTACCTTCAGACATAAACCTTACGATTGAACCTATAATTTTTTTTTTATATTGTGTGTATTTTAAATTTACATATTTGCTATAATATAATTAAATTTTTTTCATCCAAATATCTTGAGATTTTTTTAGTTCGTTATTTCTGTGTCAAAGTGGATCTGTTATATATAATCCTTATAAAATTTTAGTTTCCAAGTTACTGTTTTATATATAATCTCTTAATGTAATAAACATTGTAATCTTTTCTATACCTGTTTATGACCATAATTAAATCCATTCTTTAAAAATAAAAAATTAAAAAAAAAAATCAGCCCCTTTCAAAATCGCTGGTTATATACCAAAAGAACATGGATAAATCGGCTAAAAGTTGGCCCTTATCCAAAGTTTAGGTTCCTACAGGGATTCAGAAAATCAGAGGGAATTTCCAATGCTAAAATATATTTATAATTTTTGTACGTACATATAGAAATATAAATTTAACTTTTTTTGCAATATTATAGTTAATTATATTTTATAAAATATATAAATTAAAAAATTAACTATTAAAATTAAAATTATCCTTTAAAATTAGAAAAAATAATTTATTATATTGATTTATGCTAAAAATGTGTTATATAATCATCAAGATAAGTAACTTATTCATAATGTTATTTGTTTAATTAGTACTATTATAAATATTTAGAATCTTCAATATAATTTTAATGCAGTTTACTTATATTGATAAGTAACTTATTAAAATAATAATTATATTTAGTAATTAATTTATATAATTTTTTTAAACAGTATTAATTTCATTATTAGTTTATATAGTTATTTATATTATACTTATAATTTAAAATTTGTCTTTTTTATATTAACATATGAATAAGTATAAATATATTGAATTAATTCATAATGTGTTAAACTGATAGTGTCAATGTGCTATTATATAATATTGAATTAAAAAAGTCATATTATAGCACATGCTGAAAATGTTATCATATGATATTATATTATTTATTTATAAAATAAATAGTGTTCATGTTTAAATGTTTGACACGATTAACTTATTATATACTGTTAAATCCAATTTTATTACATGACATACATACAAACCATAAATATAAATACCTTTCACTATTTATATTATTAATAATTATATTATTTTTATTATTGAAAATTATTTTAGAGTTTATATAGATTTAAAATTTTAATTTCTCTTAATTAACTAGCTAGAATTTTTAACGAGATTTTATTAATTAAGTGAAATACAATATAAAATAAAAGATTAGGACATAACATATAAAATCCATATGGATTAGATCTCATATAATAGAAGTGCTTTTGCTTTCTTTTGAGGGTGCCCACATTGTTTTTTTCTCTTTTTTTTAATTAATTACTTAAAAATTTAGGCAATGGATTATATGTTTTTTTTTTTTTTTCTCTTATTGTCTCTCGTTAAATATTTTGTAAAGCTTTGCTAGATAAAAGCGAATACAATAGATACAAGCCTAATCATTTTATCATTTCTATATATTAACAGTACAATGATATTTCTGATTATAAACATTCAGGGGAAATAAATCATGATTACATGGGTAATTTGCGTTGTCACATTGATGCAACCTGACTGAAGATACAATTGGCTTATTAGTAAAGGATATAAATTTGAAAGGCCGCGGTAGTAGCATCTGCTAAGGAAACTAGGTGTGCTCTCATACAAGTGTTTTGCTAGATACCATCAGTGCATGGTGAGTATGAAACAATGGGTCAGTTAAGATATCTCAAGCCATCAAAAGTCTTATGTGCTGCCAACCTGCTTAGCAGCTCCAGCGCTAGTTGTTGTCATGAAAGATTCGCCACAACCACATTGGCCTTTAGAGTTTGGATTTATAAATATGAACTCAGACCTGCCATGAAGAGGCAGGATGCAAATTTAAATGAGCAGCAAAAGCTTTATAGTTGAAACCTAAAATATTATGCAAATACAGCGCACATGCCCAAGCAGTATAAAGCACAATGAGCAAGTATTAACAAATATATTCATAACAGAAGCATTCATTCATAAGCTTAAAAACCAAGTCAAAAGATAAGACCATGATTATTCTCCTTCTTGCCTCAACGTGAACTTGGCGTAAAGTTCAGAAAACATAGTAGGATAACATTTATGTTTCCCCAATGTCAGGTGTATGGATTATTGACCACCATTAACTGACCAGTGATGTTTTGCTGCAATGATGGTGTGAAAGCAACATGATAGATGTCAAGATGCATGCACTAAAAAAAGGTATAGCACTGTGGCATGGGTGCTCGCATTAGTGATGGTGATTAAACAATCATGCAATGTTGATTGTAGCGACAATGGATCGCAATTATGCATATATAATATGCATGCAGTGCCACCAAATGATAGATGTAAGTGCCCAATCAAGCAAGAAAAAACAAATATTAAAATTAGCATACCTCAGTTTGTCATCAACAAAATCCATCTTAGTTCCAATAACGTGCATGAGAGCTTTTGGTTCAATAAGTATCTTTACACCCTTTTCCTCAACCAATTCATCAAACTTTCCTTTCTCATCTGTTAAATATGAAGTACAACAAAACAAAGCTGAGCTCAACAAATTTCATATACAGGTTTCCAGACATCACAAATGGAAGCATGATAATCTGTACAAGAGAGTTCCATGACAAACATATCAACAAAATGCAGATTTATCCCTTTTTTGTGAGAATTATTCGTATCATCATTTATTTTCCTGTCTAATTAGTATGCCATCATTTTCTAACAAATACACATAAAGCACCCACTAGCAAGCACTAACAACTCAACCTTTGCAGGTATCATATGAAAACAAACAAAAAGACAGCTCTTTTCTGTTCAATGTTACAGAAAGCATTAATCTGAAATGTCTTTTGCTATCTGAACAAAAAAGCACTCTAATCGAAACCTGCTGTCTATCACCTGAGAAGGGTTACACCTGAACTGATTGGTTCACAACGATAATAAACAAGAAAAGAGTTACCACAGGTGCTTCTAATTTCAAACCCTAAGTGACCTTGAATGGGCTCAAGAGAAATCTAACTTTCTAACAAGACATCAACATAAAAGAAATGTCTTAGGCTGCTTGGGGGACAACAAAATAAAGAATCCGGTTGTCCCCTCAAAAGGCCTGAGAAGACGCATAAAAATCCAATTAATCTTTGCTTCCTAACTGGACCAATCTGATATATGGTTAACTCATATGGCTACTCAAAGAGGCAACGAAGCAATTCAAAGAAACAGAGAAAACAAAATATATTAAAAATTGGGAGCTCATTCTTATCTGCAGGATATGTAATAGCCGAAACCAACGACCAAAAGACTAATCATCTTCACATAAGATTTTTCAACAAATCCATGAAATCCATTGAATTAATATCCACCAAAATAAAAAATTCAATCTCAACTAACCCATAGGCTTCCTTTGGAATAAATAGTATGCAAGAAAAGAACTCAATTGAATTTCCACATATACAACTTTTGGTCTGATTTGTATTCTTTTAAAATGAAATCCTTTTTTAAGTTGAAAGAATTATTGTCTTTCCAAATATGAGAATTGACAAAAAAAAAAAAAAAGAATTCTTGTAAATTTTTAGTTTCCAACAGCAGTGATAAACACCAAGAACTCAGCAGCCAAATCCACAAACAAATTAACAAAAAGAAATCTTCAGAAATGTAACATAAGATCAGAATGGAGGAGATTGAAAGAAAGATGAGAAGGGAGGCATGGAAGCTCACCAGCGTAATTGAGAGTGTAGGATAAGCCATTGCAGCCGCGAGCCTTGACGCCGAGCTTGAGGTAAGGCCGTTGGCGATGCTGCAATAGATGGCGTATTCTAGAAGCTGCCGCGTCGGTTAAGTTTAGGGCTTGCCGCCTCACGGCAGGTCCGATTTTCTCCGCCGCTGCTGCCAGCAATTGCGAAGCCATAGATTGATCGAATATCAAAAATAAAAACTTGGATTCAGCTTCAGCTTCTCATTTTATTTGGACGACGCCTCATTCGTTGGGAAAAAAGAATATGCTGGAGCCAGTCCGACCACATTTCCAATTCACGTGAACAGTTGGAGTTGAGTTTTCTGGCAAGACTTGTTCAAAACAGGTTAGGCCCAGCCCAAGTTCTCATAAACTTGGCAAGGTCTTGCAATTTTGAGCCCACAAAAATGGTGGGTTGAAGGGCTGGAAAAAGTCTGCAAAATCACTAAACTCTATCAGGTTTTCTTTTTCCTTCTTTTTTGACCCAAACGAGACCAAAAAGGACAAGAGTTCTTGTTTCGCACGGTGCTCTGGGAGAGCCCCGCGGCTTACCTATCCGGAAATTTTGTTACTCACCACACAGTTTTAGAGAATCGAGCCAAGTTGAAGAATCAAATCAGTAATAGTTGTATCAAATTAAAATTATTTTAATAGTTTAATACAGTTTTAATTTTTCATTAAAAATTAAATTAAAATTATATTAAAATCAAACTAAAATTATATTAAATGAAAATTAAATTAAAAATTAAATTTATATATATATATATATATATTTTTAACTTTTTTAAATGTATTATAAATTTTTAATATATATATAAAATAAATATAATTTAATATTATATTTTATTTTTTTATATTTTTTAATATTTTTAATTATAAATATAATATTATATTTTATATGTATATTAATTTTTAATTATATTTATATTTTATAATAAAATATTATATAATTAATAAATTATTAAAATATATATTATATGATATATTTATATTATTATATTATATAATATATTTAATTTTAAATTATATATTATCATGTAATTAAAAATTATATAATTTAAAAATAATTAAAAGATATATTATATTATATATTAATAATTTAATTTAAAATTTAAATATTAATTAAATATAATTTTAAAAAAATAATTATATAAAATTATTTTAAAAACTCTAGAATAAAACTAAAATCATATTAAAATAAATTAAAATTGAAAAATTAAGAACTTTATTAAATTAAAATCAAAATAATGAGAATTCTAATTGAAATTATACCCAAATTTCAATTCAATTTTAATTTCTAAATAAACTCTAACATGAACTAAACCCAACAAACCTGCTTACCACCATCCTACTAGTGAAAAAATTGCTTATTTTCTTCTTTTTAGATTTTTGTTGGAGTTTTCCATTTCAGAAAGGGGAAGGAAAAAAAAAACAAAAAAAACAAAAACAAATTTATAGTTCCGGGCTAACCCACGTTTACCGAGTTTTAAGGCAGAGAAACGCTGAACTCAAATTTCCTTTCTTATTTATTTTTATCCCCAAAAAAAAAAAAAACCCATTTCTACTCCATACCTCAGCAGTAGCCAAATGCTCGAAGGGAATTCGCTATCTGTTACTCTGCAACTCTTTCAGGTCAATTTCTCTCTTCCTAGATGTCATTTTCTCTTCTTGCTCTATTTGAAACCTTTTTTTCTTGATCTAAGAGTTGCTTTGCTGCTCAACTTTTTTTGTCTGTCAGTGGCACATTTCATTTGTTATGGCATTTAGTTGTTTTTTATTCTCAGCATTTTCTGGTAATTGTTGTTGGGTTGGCTTTAGTAATCTAGATTATTCCTTGGGGGAACTTATTCTGAGCTCTATCGCTAAATTTCTAAAGCATTTGGATGTTACCATTGCAAGTCTTTCATTTATAATGATTCTTCAATTTTACTCAATTTTCATGAAGGCCATTTCCCTTCTGTGTGGTTTTCTATGTAGTTATGATATATGAATATTAGTTTATTCTAGTGTGTTATATGTGTGCTAAATATTGATGGGTACCTTTTGATGGTTTGGTTTTTGACAAACAGGTGTTGGAAGTGATTTCTTAATATAGTTATCCATTTAAGCCACTCTGGTGTTTATACCTAGTGCCATTTCATCAACGCTATTTAAGATTAAGATGGCAGCTTGTCTGTCACCTTATTGTACCCCTTCTGATACTAGAAACCCAATGGGGACGTTAACTGTTCTTGGAGGGAGAGTTTCAGTGGAGAATCACCTGGGGAGAGTTGACTCTCTTAAAATGTCTGATGATAAGAATAGGTATCTGGGTGCCCAAAAGTCAAACATTTCTTATTTTAAATGCTCAGCGAAGTCTAATAGTGTTAGTCCATATCACAACAAAGACTCTTTTCTGGATCTGCATCCCGAAATTTCAATGCTCAGGGGTGAGGGGAACAACTCACCAAACACCCCAAGGAAGGATAATTCAAGTGGAATTATTACTGACAGCTTAGGACGGGAATCCAATCCAAGTAATTATAATGAAGCTAAGATCAAAGTTATTGGTGTTGGAGGTGGCGGGTCAAATGCAGTCAATCGCATGATAGAGAGTGCGATGAAGGGTGTGGAGTTTTGGATTGTCAACACAGATGTCCAAGCCATGAAAATGTCTCCTGTATTTCCTGAGAATCGTTTGCAAATTGGTCAGGAGCTGACTAGAGGACTTGGAGCAGGAGGTAACCCTGAGATTGGAATGAATGCGGCCAAAGAAAGCAAAGAGGCAATAGAAGAGGCACTTTATGGTTCTGATATGGTCTTTGTCACAGTAAGTTCAGCATCTGTAAACATCAGGGTTTTCTAGTGATAATTATATTACTCTGATACACTCTCACTAAACAAGTGCTGCTTTTTAAGGTTAAAAGTTGTGTCAAAAACTTGTGCATTTTATACGTTGTTCCCTGGTAGTTCTTTTCTCTAACATTTCAAAGCAACATCATCAATGAAAGAGGAGATTAAAGATTATTTGCTTGTCTCAAATTAAAGAGAAAAACTATGCCCAATAGTGTGTTTCAATCTTCTGTAATAATAAATGCAGAACCTGTCATGTGATAGAATTCTTTAAGCACCAATTGCATCTTTCTGGTCCATAAGTTGGTCTGCAATGTGAGTAGTATGTGGGCTTAATTATTACTGGTTTGTTTTAATCAATAGACCTATGTATATGTTTCTTCATTTTGTGTTACTGTCTCCAGAATGTTCAGCAGTTATATAGTTGATCTCTCAGTGATAGTTTCTCATGGCCTATAGTTTTCCTTCTTTTTCATACTTTTAACCAGCTATGAGTAGCAGATTGTTTGTCTCTTGACGCTACGACCCTCTGAATTATCATCTTATTCTTGCCTGATTTCATGTCACTGTTACAAAATATATTATCAAGTTTTTTGCAATGTTATCTATTTGTTATAGGCAAAATACTTCATGTAGTTGGATATAGTAAATTAGTAATGCTGATATTAAGTAAGATTTCCGAGGTTTTTACATAAGTCGCAAAATATTGCGAGAGAAGAATTCAAATAAAGGGCTTAAACAACTTGGGGATGTCCATATAGCTGACCCAAATTAGTTTAGCCCTAAGGCATAGTTGAGTTGAGAAATCAACTTGGTTCTCTTATTTATGGAATTAGCAAGATTTCGAAATGAACTTTGAACATGTTACTATTTTCTTTATTTATAGTTGCCTGGTGTGTAATGTACCAATGAACTTGTCTTACATTTATGCTCTTGCTCTTAAAATGCCGAGGCCACTACTGATATTTGCCTGTCTAAAGTACGTTACTTTCCAGTGGTTGAATCTCTTTTTATTTTTCCTTAACATTCTGTTTGCTCTTTTCTTACTAGGAAGGATACTTTTTTTTTTCCTTTTTTTTTTTTTTCTTATTTGGAACTTTAAGTTTCCGTGTGCAGGCTGGAATGGGTGGGGGAACTGGCACAGGCGGGGCTCCTGTGATTGCAGGTGTCGCAAAGTCAATGGGTATATTGACAGTTGGTATAGTCACTACCCCTTTTTCTTTTGAGGGACGAAGAAGAGCAGTTCAGGCCCAGGAAGGAATTGCAGCTTTGAGAGATGATGTTGACACATTGATTATCATTCCAAATGACAAGTTATTGACTGCTGTTTCCCAATCAACCCCAGTAACTGAAGCATTTAACTTGGCTGATGATATTCTGCGTCAGGGTGTTCGTGGTATCTCTGATATCATTACGGTGCGTAATTAAATAAAGAAGAATACAATATTAAACTTTCTGCATTTTTATATATATACACCGGGTAAATTGGGACTTTTTGGCCTGTCCCATTTATCTAAGAGAGGAATTTTTTAAAAAAATATTGGGACTTAAAAGTATTATTATACCCTTAATTTTCTTGGAAATTTTGCCTCGGATGGGAGGGGGAGTGTCCCTCTTGGCCCTATATATATATATATATATATATATATATATATATATATATGGTTCATCTGCATAAATACTTTGGGACTTTTCATGATAACATTGCAGTGCATATACATTAAAATTTTATGAGCACTCTGCTGTCAAAAGATATTTCTGATTATCATCCATTGGTTAGACAAATTTAGATGGCAGTTGTCCTGTCCTGTTAGATATCATGTGTAGCTTTGGGGAATCTATCCTTTTTACTCTAACCAGTGGTAGGTTTCTTGACTTGCAGATTCCAGGATTGGTAAATGTGGATTTTGCTGATGTAAGAGCTATAATGGCAAATGCAGGATCTTCATTAATGGGGATAGGAACTGCAACTGGTAATTTTTAGCTATTTATCACAATAATGTTTAGGTTTCTTGCATTGATTTGTGCAAGAAATTAAACATTTGGCCCCTTGGGCTTATTCAAAATTTGTAGCTATCCTATGTTAACTGTGAGATATGTTGGCCCTTCCTTTTCAAGGAAAACAAACAGATTAATGATGGCAATCCTCATGTAGCATGCTACATGATGCCTGTTGCTTAGTGGCTTATCTATTCAATCACTGTTTGAAGAGAGAGATTTGTGGGGTTCTTGGTGTCCATAGCATCAGCTTATTGTCCTTTCCATGCTTGTTGTGGATGTTAAATATCACACTGAATAACTGCTACTAGTCTTGTAAATATTCATAAGTCATAACTCATCTTATGAAATTATTGAAGACCCATTTTTTTAGCCCTTGCGCTTTTCAAGTTTTGTCTATTGAACCTTGTAACTTAACTTTTTTGCCATTAGACTCTTTTAAGTTTTGATTTGGAGACATTGAGTACTGATTTGACATAAGGAAGTAAACAAAATAAATGTATTAATGGAATTCTCTGTCAAGTTTAAAATTGAAAAAAAAAAGGCATAACTTTTCCTGAGTTAATTTGCTGAAACTAAGAGGAAAAAAAACATTTGGGGTTAGGGTTTCTAGAAGTGAAAGGTAGAAAAATGCATGAATTACAGAGTGAAACTGTGAGAATAGAAGGCAGCAACTGTCATACAGCTGCTGATGCCTACTTGTATGAGTCACCAATTCAGACGTACTACAGAACAAATCCATCTCCCCCAAAACTATGTTTCTTTATTATCAAGAAAATTTGTTATTGTTCTTCTGCTTGCCCATTGGCTCTGTATGTTGTTTTTTCTTTCCATCTCCCACAAAACTATGTTTCTTGATTATCAAGAAAATTTATCATTGTTCTTCTGCATGCCCATTGGCTCTGTATGTTGTTGTTTATTTTTTTTTAATAATAATTTTCAGTTAATGTCACTTAATGGTATGTAATGATTCACTATAATGATGCCCAGGTAATCTTGTTTTCTGTGCCTTGATTACCCAAAGAGGCCTCTTTATTTCCATGCTGTAATGGCCTGGAGTTCAAGGTTGCATTTTAATTGAGCATTTGTAAGGCATTTGAAAGTTATCTCCTTTCATTCTTGTTTCTGTGCAGGGAAAACGAGGGCAAGGGATGCTGCATTAAATGCAATCCAATCACCTTTATTGGATATTGGTATAGAGAGGGCAACTGGAATTGTATGGAACATAACAGGTGGTAGTGATTTGACTTTATTTGAGGTACCTCCTCTCTCTCTCTGGTTATCCTGGTGGATTCTACATCTTGTTTGTTGCCTTAACCTTATGTGTCTTTTGAACATGGTCATTTGCGATTATGAGTTGCCTGAAAGTTCATCCATTGTAGTTTTAGGTAATATGTCCTTTTTGGGACAGTACATATTTTCCAAACTGTCTTGCTATGTTCAATCTACTCCGCTTCATTGCCATGTCTGGTCCTCATTTCTGTAATCTCACCCAGAATTAGGAAGATGTTACAAGTGTGGATTATGATGTTTGTTTGTACGTGGCCTTGAAACTGTTTTAGTTGTGCACCTATATACTGCCTTTGGGAATCATATTGCAGATTCTGAACTGAATTCAGAGAACTGTGTCTATTGTTGTTGACATAATAATTTGTGTTTTTCCATATCTTTTGACAAACCTGATAATTATTGCAGGTGAATGCTGCAGCAGAGGTTATCTATGACCTTGTAGATCCAACTGCAAATTTAATATTTGGAGCAGTGATAGATCCTTCAATAAGCGGTCAAGTAAGTGATGTTTACTCTTGCGGGACTTTATGCAAACTTTTTAATCAGATCTCAATCATTTCCACTGTTTTATGGACCATATTGAAATGGATATTAGCATTGAAAAACCTTTGCAGAGAACAATTATAATTAGTCCAGAATTTTTCTGATATTCCAAGATCAATTTCCCTCCCCTCCCCTCCCCTCGCCCTCTCTTCCTTTCCCCTTTCTCAGTGAAACAATGCAAATGTTTCTGCTCGGACAGGTAAAAAGCTGTAGTCGGTTTGGAGTGCTTGACCAAGTACTTGTGGATTTCAAATGACATTTGTACAGGGGATCTTTAGACTGCCACATCAGTTAGACATGAACTCTTTGAATAGGATCCGCATGATGGACGTTAATTTATATTGGTTTTTCACCCAGGTCAGCATAACTCTAATTGCAACTGGATTCAAACGGCAAGAAGAAAATGAAGGCAGGCCTCTCCAGGTAACTCTCTCTCTCTCTCTCTCTCTCTCACACACACACACACACATGCAGGTGCGCTTTGCAACATTGTGCTTAGTAATGATTAAAATTCAGGCAAGCCAACTATCCCAAGACGTAACCTTAGGAATCAATCGGCGACCCTCCTCTTTTGCCGAAGGTGGTTCCGTGGAGATTCCTGAGTTTCTCAAGAAGAAAGGCCGCTCTCGCTATCCAAGAGCTTAAATTATATCCTCAGTTTGTCCTATCCTACACATATCTGCTATTCTGCTTTGCAAAGATGACCATTCTATGGATCTACAATACAGCATATGTGTACGTAATAGTTCCATACAGCATCCCTTGGTGATTTCTAGCTTTGAGATGTTAAAGATTGTATGATTGTTAGAAGGTAGTATTCACTAATAAGTTGTAGATGTTTTGTTCCCAAATTGCTAAGCAGAAGAAAATACCCTTTTTATTTACCTTACCAAATATTTCAATAATTTCAGGAATTTTTCTCAGGTTACAATGCTCGTACAGTGTGTTCTAAAGTGGAGACAAAACAACTTTTAAAAACCATATATATATATATATATATATATATATATATATAATGTGTCATATAGGCTTACACCTAACAATACTCAATTCAAGCACTTTTACTTAGCTTATAAGTACTCGATGCTTATAAGTTAATTTTAATTTATAAGCATTTAAAATTCTAAGCGGTTATGTATTTGATTAAAGTGATTGATAAGAAAAAAAAAATTTATAAATTTATTTATTATTAAAATAATTAAAAAAATATTAAATTATTTTTTTAAATAATAAATTATAATAACTCAATATTTTATTATTATAATATTATAAAAGATATATTTCAATCATATTCTAATATCATTTAATTTTATGAATATAAGCCCCACATTTAAAATGATTTCCGGGTCTTTTTTAATATATTGAAAGCGCAATATGTTAAGCTTTTTTTCTTTTTTTTTTTTTTGTTATCAAGTAAACTTCAATTCAAATAAAGATCATGAACCGGATTGTCAACAATAAAAGGAGATAGCACACTTAAAGGAGGTGAGCAACCAGTCAACAACAATCGCAGACCGACGAACACACTTAAAGGAAACAGAACCTATCTCCAAAGCTAAAGAGATACAATCAAAAGCGATTACATCAAAATAAGAAATAGAACCAAAAGAATGATTAAGAGCAGTAAACAGAGGACAATGCATTAGACTCTAATAAAATTGCAGGCGAACCATTTGCCTTGACTCAACTCAAAGCTTCCCTTGTGCCCATGATCTCTGCTAGTTTAGGGGAAAATTGACCTAACGAACGCACAGACCTCACGGCTAGCAGAACGCCATACTCGTATCTAGCAACCACACCAATCCCAGAATAATTCAGACCAACATTCGTGGCTGCATCCACATTAATTTTAATAAAACCAGCAATTGGCTACTGCCATTTCTCCAGCGCCCCTGTGAAGGACGGAGTTGATGATTACACAAATTGATACCTGGCTTCTACCCATTCTCTGTAAAAATTAGGGGCAAACTGAACCAATTGATAGGGAGATTGTCATTGCCCCTTCCATGTCACATTATTCCTCTCCAACCAGAGAGCCCAACAAATTACCCATAATAAATTTGATTTATCAGTGGGCAAACAAAACAAAACCATGCCCATCTAGTCAAAAAACGTAGACCTAGAGCCAAAAAAACAAACAGAAGAAAGACCCCATCATTCCCTTGCAAACGGACATAAAACCAACAAGTGAAAAATTGATTCATCAGCATCCAAGTACACAGCTACTAAAATTCATAGAAAATTTTATATTACTTAAATTAAGATCAATAATTTAATATTATAAATTAAAATTTAGATATTTTATTATTACACATCCCTAAATTAAGTTACTTTGTAATTTCCTCCCAAATTTATCTGGCTATCCCATAAGCTAATTAACCTTTCAATTATAAGACATATATTAATGTTGCATTATTAAAACATGAGGTAATGGTAAATTAAGAATAATTTTCATAGACCATTTTTAAATTTTACTTTGTATTTCACTTTTGTTTCATAATTTTAATTTATTATTTAAAAATTTTTGAAATTATTATTTTATAAAAATCACTTTAACCTACTATAATAAGTTTTGAGGATAAAAAAATAATAAATTATTTTCTTATCTCATTTTTTCTTACACTTAAAAAATATTAGTTGATCCAATCATTATTTAGATCTATTATAAAATATCAACTTAATCACAATAATTTACTTTCTAAAAAAGAATAGAATTGACCCTTTATTGAAAAATATTAAAGTTACATTTATAAAAGTCATACGATAATTTAAATAAATTTTTTAATTTAGAAATTAACTATTACAAGTTAAAAAATTTTAAGGATTTTTTAAATAATAAATTAAAATTAAGAAAAGAAAATAAAATATAAAATAAAATTTAGAAATAAATTATAAAAATCACTAGTAAATAATGTAGTTATTTGGCTATTTAATATCACTGTAGATGCATTAAATGTTTTTTTTTTAATGATATTTGTAAAATACTATTGATTATTTAATTTTTATTGATATTTATTTATTTTTTTTAAATGTAATATATTCGTCCATAATATTAGAAACTTAGAATATTGGATTAGGTTATGAAAGAGAAGTGAGTGAAGATTTACAAGGCATGACTTGATGTTAGTCGATTTCGCAGGAGTAGGGGCCTATACTAGACACACCCACGTGGTGCGCTTGTCCTACCATACGTCAAGTCGTCAACAACTTGCCCTGAATATCCCTTCCCCGTTGCACTTTAGACAAATTATTATTATTATTGTCGTTGTTATTAAGATTGTCAGAGCCCTCACCCCCCAGCTAGCTTGGAGTAGAATTGATAGTTTTGACAGGTTTAATTTATAATTTAAAGAGATTAACTTTTATTTGTTTGATTTAATTTTAAGTTTAATTAAATTTAATAAATCTTTTTTATTTCTTAAAAAATGTTTTTAAAACGAATTGAATTATTTTATTAAATTGAATTAAATTTTTTAAAATTAATATTAGATTTATTTGATAATATTAATTTTTTTAATAATTATTAATTATTTTAAATATTTTAATCTGTTGGTCTGTCTGTTGTGCTAATAGAGAAAAATCTGCTTCATAAGAGACAGGTGAAAACATCATGCATGGTTGTACCAGAGGAAGTAATTATAATTATTAAATTAATTATTAATTATTAATTATTAATAATTAATTATTTATATAATAATTTAAAATAAAAATATTAAATAATTATAATTATTAAATTAATTATTAAATATAAATATAATTGCATCATCTAATTTATTCTAGTAAAAATAATTTTTTAATTATTAAAAATTAAAAAAAAATAATTTTTTATAAATAATTTTTTTAATTTTTAAATATTACTATAAATATTATTTTAATTATAATTAAAATATTAAATACTAACTTAAAAATTATTATCGAATAAAATTTTAATATTTTTTTAATTAATTGAGATAAAAAATAATTTAATTAAATTAAAAATTATTTAATTATAATTTAAATAATTTATTTATTTTTTTAATCATTTTGTAAAAATCTTCAACCACGGTAAAAAAAAAAAAAAAAAGATGAAAGTAATATTAGGAAAAGAAAGTTATTAAGATTAAATGTAAAATTTTGAATAAAAAACATTAAATACAAATAATAAAATTAAAGAGAAATACCAAACAAAAGGCATCATAAATATGCCTAAAAAAACTCCGCCGCCAGAACTATACCCTTAAAAAAAATAAATAAAAAAGAAAAAATAGTCACAATCTTTCATTAAATAAAAATTGGAAGTCTATATATTATTGAATTTTCTTTAATAATAATAATAATAATAATAATAATAATAATAATAAATGACGTTTTGAAATCAAAATCTACAACTTGATTGCCCGCAAAAATCAGAGACTCCGAAATCAGCAACAGCCTCACAATCCTCCAAAAATCAATCCAACTATCAAAGTGATCCTCACACTTGCATAGTTTTGGTTTCGGTCAAGAATTGAAATCTGCAGTTTTGGTTTTAAGGCTAAACCGAATTTAAGAATTTTCTGGTTTTAATTATGGTTTCAGTTTGATTTTGAATCTAATCTCGATTTTAATTTTAGTTTGGATTGATTTTGATTAAATATAACAATAAAATATTTTAAAAATTTTTCTTTTTAACAAAAAAAATTCATTTTTAGCTTAAAATCAAACTAAATTGAACCAATTGATTTTACTCTTATTTATATTTGATTTCAATTAATTTAGATTTAACTAGCTCCGATTTCAAATTAGATTAATCTAGTTTCAAATTCAATTTCAAAAAGAATTGAAATGAATCAAAGGTTGATTACGGTTCCATAGTCAATTATGGTTTTTGGTCCATTTTGATTCTAGTCCTGTTTAACTCCTATTCTGATTTCAATTTTTTTCATGGTTTTGATTTCGATCTGAAAGTTTCCTTTAAAATTACTACCTATTTCTTGTTTTCAGAAAATCTAATTTAACTCGAGTTAGAATCAGTGATTCGAATAACCAATTTTAATATGATTTCAATTTACGGCTTGAGGAGGAAAGATCGAATCAAGCCGTATAACTGATTCAATTCTAATTTAAACTCCTAAAATTGTTGACCTAAATCAATTTTAAATTTGATCCAAATCGATCCTAATCCGATTGAAAACCTGAACTAGCCCCTTGAATTTTTTTTTTCTCCTGTTTTCTTTTTGTGTTAGAAAATTCAGCCAACTAAACCACACAAAATGGAATCCAATAAATCCAAGAACAAGACACATACACTTGTCACTTACCTTAGAACCAACTAATGGTGACGTGTAATATAACACCCCACTCATTCTCTGCTTTATTCCCACATCCTCAGAACCACCACCCATGTAATAATCTCACGTAATCTTCTTCCCTTTCGCCAAGAACACACAGAGCTGCAAGAGATTAGGGAAAGATATAGCTCCCTCCACCAAGAAAGAAAATCCTAGCTACCAGCATGAAGTCTTGTAGTTTTCCACTAGAACCAAGCAAAACCCATGGCCAGTTTCTACATAATCACATTGAAACACAGAGCTTCTTTCCTTCAAAAACTTCCTACGATCTGCACCATCACCAAGGTGATGGAAAGAAGAATGATTTAAAATGCATAACCTCAAAGACGACTACGACCCTCCTGCAGTCTAATAATGGGCAGCAGCTGCCGGTGCCAGCAGGAGATGATGCAATAAAGGTGGTTAGAGATCATATTCAAGAGCCCAGTAGTGATTGTGCCTCCTCCAAGGCGTTGCAGGATGATTGTTGTGGACGTGAAAGACTCAAGAGACATAGGATTGATGCTGCAGGTAGTGTTTGGATCCCTGATATATGGGGTCAGGAGGAGCTTTTGAAGGACTGGATCGATTGTTCTGCATTCGATGCTTCTTTAGTGCCTAACAGGATTATGTCTGCTCGTGCAGCTTTGGTTGAACAAGGAAGAAGAGCCACCAGCTGTTCTGGAAGATTAAGAATAGAAAACAGGTGTTGATGATGATGAATATCAAATTGTTTTCCATTCCCACTTCTTTTCCATTGTTTTGATATTAATTAGAGAAAATTAAGTACATAAAAATATCGATAAAGTGCAATTAATTCCCTGGTTATGAAATCGGATTACTTCCTTCTTGTTTCTGTTTCTAATTAGTAATTAAAATGCATGAATACGAGGGATTTTCTAGACTGAATTCTATGGCACAGAGGATTTTGTGCACCAGAATCGTTATTTGAGGTGAGATTAATACTGTGGATGACTTGTGTCCACCCCACCAGACTCTGGATTGGAGTTGTGAACCCTGTCATTTGTGGTGGTCGTCCAGTTTGTTTTTTTCTTTGGATCAAATTAAATATTGACGGGGAACCACAAACGCAGCCTCCATGATGTACCATAGCTGTTTTTTTTTTTTTTTTTTTTTTTTTTTTTTTTTTTTTAATTTGAAATTTTATAATTTTACAAACGATGTTGCTTCTTCTATATTACTAGAAACAATTCACCCGCTTTATTTGTTAATCTATGTCTGCTACGATGTTGTATGTTTAATATGATATAATTGATTGTCATAATGACATAAAATTTTAATTTTGAATTTTCATTTAATTATACCTCGTTAGATTTGTAAAATTATAGAAAAAATAAACCAAATCTAATTCTATCCTAAAAATTAACTATACAATTAAATCCTAGCAGACGTACTTGGTTCTTATTAAGAAAATGATATTGATTTCTGATCAGTGGTAAACGCTGTAAAAATATTAATAAATAAGAGGAATGGATCAACCCTTGTTATTTGAAACCCAATCCTAGTTTAAATTACAGGGCAAATGAGTCATATCGTATCCGAGTTTCTAACGCCAGGCTAGGGGAAGAGAAGACATCGAAAGGTCCAAAACTGACAAATTTATTGGCAAAATAGAATACGAAATTGTACCCTATCTACTGTGATAATCAATGATTCTGCTAAAATAATAACTGATAATTCCCTAATAAATATATCAATTTTTTTTAAATATGAATATATCAAATTTCTTAATTTCACAAAAAATGGGGTTGGGGCTGAGGCCATGGAGGAGGAGCGTTTTACAACTTTATCAGACCATACACATCATAAACCTTGAAAAAATGAAGGGCAAAATGGAAGTCAGCAAAAGGATGAATCACGCAAGAGTTGCGAGCTCCCACATCTTTATACTTCCATCATCACTTGCGGAAGCAATAAGCCGATTCTCCTGTCAGGTTTTAACAACAATATACAGAAAAATGGTACTAAGTGCCACTTCACCACTAATAAAGACCAGTTATGAGATAACAGTAACAATAACAGCAAAACTTTAATAACAAATTAGATGAGTTGGTTATCACTTCGCCTCCAGCCCGCATCTCTCAATTTCTCTACTTACAAGAACCGGTTTAAGTTATTTACCGAAAAAGATTATTAAAAAAAAAAGGAAACTTTGGCCTCAAAAGACATAGCCATTAGTCTCTTGTGGAAAAGGAGTGGTCTGAACTCTAAAGTCCTAATCACCTATGGCTGTTGGGAAGTAACTGAAAAATCTCAGTAAAACAAGAGTGGGGAACCGGAACGAGAGTGTATAGCAGAAGTGGTTTAATAGCCAATCATTAGAAGAGAACTGTAACTTTCTTCAGTTCACAAAAAGATTAAAAGAAACATTTCTCTATCAGAAGAGCACCCCATGATCCATCCACCCATCATTTCAGATTGATAACAGCACTCAGTTCAGTACAAATATTAGTCATTTATATCATAGTTACTAAATTCAGACTGAACCGGCCAGTTGAACCATTAAGTTGGTAAACCAGCCCTCAAACTGGTTTGGGTTTATAATTGAATTAGACAAGAAAGCAACTCAACGTGACCAAGTTGACCCGACGTTTGAATCGATAAATTGGTATGACCCGATTGACCCAGATGGTTCAATTATTCAATTAAATCTCTTTTTTTTTTATTTTTTTTTATAGAAAATTAAACTTAAAACCTCATAAAAAAATCTTTAAAATCAAAATCAATTGAGTTAGCTTAATAGATATGTTTTTTTTTTTTTTTATTTTAACATATTTATTTTTCAATATATACTTAATATTTCATAAATATTAAGAAAAATTATACATTTATAAAAAATTTTATGCATTATATTACTTGAATACTTTTATATAAAATCTCAATGATTTATAGAAGAAATCTTACCCCAGGGCCCCATTGTACTGAATTTATGTCCATATCATGAGCCTTTTCACTTTTCAGCAGGAGTCCATATGAAGGAACCTGTAAGAAGCATAAGCAAGTTTTTTCAATTCAAGTCAATTCTTTCCAAACTCAATAAGAAAAAATTGGTACCAAGAAAAGGTAAGGCTTATAAACATTCAAGGACCCATAATCGTGAAGTTCATCATATATGATTTCCTTCATGATGTTCAATTATAATCCTTCACATTCATAACTCAGATAATTGTTTCATTTGGTTAGACATTACACATCCTATGCCTTGATAATGAATGCAATTCCTTATCAACAAATACAAGACTCAAAGGCTTTGCTACACAGGATTTAGCTTTAGAAAGATGAATATAGGATCCTCTACCTGAAAAATGAACAAATGAATTCAAATGGCATAAATAGGATAAATGAATTAGACGGCTTTTCTCATATATATACACATATGCATCTTTTTATAAAAAATTTATATGCATGCTAGTAGTTTCAAATGCATCACAAGCAATTTAAAGGCAATGCTACCCCATGGTGATGAATCAATAGATACAACAAATGTGAGGGAGAAATGATAAGATACCAAGCCATCTTTGCTCTCCACAAAAAATCGAATAGCATCATCAGCCGCTCCACTGGCTATGATACCTTCCCTGTCACATTCACATAAGAAATATAATAAATTCAGGATCAGAAGGTACAAGAAATATCTTAGTTATGCAGATAAAAGTTATGGTTGAAGTGTTCAGAAAAAGACAAATTTCCATATGTACTTGGAGATTTTTTGATATCCCCATATAAACAGGCTGAAGTCTTGATCACATGACAGGCTTGTCATCATAAACTTTTTTTTACTTTCTTTCCCTTTTCCAGCTGAATGAAATGAGATGAGCATCAATATCCAACTAAACAGCAAATCCCAAATCGTTCATATCTAATTTTGAAATGAAAGAATGTAGAATAAAATCAGCCTGTCTAGCAAAAAATTTCATTCAAACTCCATAGTCCATGGCTGTTTTGGTTTCTCAATCCTACATGGTTCATAAGCTACACAATATATGATGAATATATGATGTTCTGCAGCAATTGAGATAACATTCAGAACAAAATCACTTCTGTAGAAGTTCAAGGAGATGACTAACATTTAAGTCATTATGCATTTAAGCCTTAGAAGATTATAACAACCGTTCAAAGGTTAACATGGTAATCAACATAAAATTCAAAAAACTGAATGACCAAATATTTATTACTTTTCTATTACTAATAATTTCATGAGAAAGAGATTTCTTTTTGGGTTTTGGTTGGGGGCCAGATTTGTAAAACCATGAACAGAAATCATTATTGCAATTAATTGAAGTTTTGTTACCTTGACCAGTCAACTGAAAAAATTGTTCGATCATGATAACCTGATAGAGTGCATACGTGACTCCTGAAAAAAAAAAGAAAAAAAAAAAACACACACACACACACACGCACACACACACATATTATCAACAATTTCCAGTTTGCAATAGGCATGCACATGCCAAAATTAGATAATAAAAATAAATAAATAAATAACTTATAAAAGCATAAAATAAACAAATGATCCATCCCTAACATATGATAAGCATAATTTTCATAAATTTGGAGGAAAAAAGGAACTTTAATTCTGTGAAAAGAATTTTGAAATAGTAAAATTACTGAGAGAACACTATATATTTAAATCAGGCAAAATGTGATGTTCCACATAACTCACAACATTCCAATTTTTCCGCAATTATGTGGTTCTCCAGCCTTTTAAGAAAAATGCATTTAAACTATTGACACTCAGTGGAAGCAGGGGAAGTAACTATGGAATCTCAAAACTATCCCTGTTTCCCTCTTTGTAACTATTATAATTCAAGAACTATAGGACTGTTGGAATATCACTTGTCGGAACAAGTCCCACATTGGTAGTGTACAAGAAAATTACGGGGCATATAAATGCGGGCAAACCAAACCAAAATGGCTTGGACTATTTTGGTGATGGGGAGCCCAATTTAGCTTGTAGCCTGCCAGTTTGATATTCACACTCCCGGGTCCATAATTATCAACAAGGACAAATTTCTTTTGGTTGAAAATGAAGGTGGATGGGTAATTTGGGATTAGGTTTGTAATATAAATTTATAATGCCAAATAAACACCATAACACTTGGCTCAGAAAATCAGATTGTATTATGTCATGACCAAATCTGCAATTCCTTATTCACGACCAGAAATGCTCAATGATAAATTTGAAAGTATTTGCAATATAACTGATTCTTGTAAGCATGCAATCTACTGCTTGGCATTAAAATGCTTTCCATCAAATGTTTCAGCAATAAGGATACATAATTAATGAAAGAACCTTTTGCTTTCTTTATATTAGAGTCATAGTATAATCTTTAAAATATAGAAAATTTCTTGACCCGTTTGTTTATTCCAAAATAGAACATCTCAAACAGCATTACACATCCTGTCATAGGTAGAAGATTCAGTAAGTGCATGTTTCTCACCAAGTTGTGCGGTCATCACCAGATACCATTCTTTCAACATCTGTTTCCCATATCTTTAGAGTAAGATCATCACTGCAAAATCAATCCAGTTTCTTTTAGATCCCTTTACAGGAATTATCGTGATAGAATTCCTTAGTATTAAGATAAAATTATCCCAATCAAATATCTATCTAAACAAGGAAAAGGTTTCACATACCTACAGGTAACCATTTTGTCTCCTTCAGCATTAAAAGAAAGTGCCCAAACAGTAGAAGTGTGACCACTGAAAAGAAAACAAACTAGATCTAAGTAGGCCAATTAACACATCACAAAAATAAATTGCCATTAGGCCTACAATATGCCCATGCAAAGGAAATCAAGTTCATGCAAGACCTAATTGACCAAGTTATATCAATTACATAACAGTGCAAGACAAAGAAAAATTAAAAAAAAAAAAAAAGAATAACAAGAATGTGTCCATATGAAGAACTAAAAAGCAAATGAGGAGGGAAAAAAAAGTAAGGAAGGAAGGAGGGGAGAATGAGAGACCGAGTAAGAGGTAAGGGTAGTACTTGTTGGATTCACTCAAGGTTTGAACACAGCACCAATCACCATCACCATCCTCAGCCCAGACCTGTAAATAACATTTAGAAGGGAACAGCAATCAATTGTCTATATAAGGATATTATAGAGAAAATTGAAGTAGGAAAGCAATTTAACCAATACAGTACCTTAATGGTGTTATCATAGCTACAAGAAAATAAAATGTCCACAGTTGGATGCCACTTAACCATTTTAACATCTTGTGTATGTCCTTGCAGTACTGAAGCACACTCAAACTCATTCCCTGGCATTACTTCCCAAATCCACACAGATTTATCTCGACTGCATGTTGCAAGCAGAGACCCAGAAGCATTCCAAGACACACTTTTGACTTCATTTTCATGACCCTACTTTCCAGACAAAAAAAGTAAAAAGAATATCAGAAATAAAATTACAAAAAGGTGGAATTTTGTGTGTTTGGGGTGTGGGGGGTGGGGTGGGGTTGTCATTCGATATCTTACCATCATTTCTAGTGACCATAACAAGTGTGAAAGAAATTCTTATACACATCTTATGTATTTATAACAGATAAAGAAGTGACAACCAACAAGAGATTCCATTCCACGAGCATGAATAGAGAGCACAATTAAATTATAGACATACCTCCAAAGTAGAAACACATTCAAAATCACCCCCAATGTTTTCCCAAATGGCAGTAGTGGCATCAAAGCTTGCAGTGGCCAATAATTTCCCAGATGTTGACCAGGCACAAGATCGCACAGTTCTCGTGTGTGTTTCTTCCAAAACTGCCTGCATAGTCACATGATATCATTATGAATTCCCAGATAAAATCGATAAACTCTTATCACAAATAGCATCTCCTTTAATATACCATCAATCACAAAGCAAAGTGAAATGCAGGTTGAAAGAAAAACAGGGTGGGATAAAATTCCAGGCACTGAGATCAAGACTTCAAGGATAGGCTAAGTGAATGGTAAGCTTAGACAATTACATGCACTAGTAAGCACTTGTTTCATTGGCCCAGCTGAATAAATAATTAAAGAACAGTAAGCTCACAGACTCACTTGCACTAGGCAGCACTTATTTCATATTTGAAATGAAGAGTTATTACGGTTTCACAGATGCATACAGACAGCAAACAAAGGAAAGAGATAAAGTTTCTACCTTTCTGGTCAAAGATATTAATTGTGCAACTCTGATCACCCAGTATATAAAAGTAATTAACACCATTTAGGCGAAAATTTTAATTGAAGGAATACTCATTGTATATCCTCTAGCTTTTAAATCCTAGAAAACCAGTATTCCTAACATTTTAAAAATGGAAATATAGTGATAAACCCCTTTACATAAATACTTCCAATGCTCTGCATGTTAAAAATCTACAAGCCAAAATTCCGTCCTCTACCGTTTTTATCATAAACCAAATGCTCGTTGTAAAGTGATTTAAAGATTATTATATTATTCTATAAGAACTAGAAAACCAAAGCATCTACAGAACCAAGTCTAATCCAATTATTTAACTTCATTAAGTTCAACTCTTACTCGATCAAAATCCAAAACAGCAGAATTCGACTTCCATTTGCGCTTCCACACTTTCATTTGCTCGGCAACCAAACAGGACAACATAAACAAAGGAAATAGGAAAACACAAACCTTGCAGTCCCAAGAGCGAGAGGAAGGGCTCTGCTCCCAGATTCGAACAGTCTTATCGCCGCTACAAGAAGCGAAGACCGGAGGAATGTCACCGGTTCCGGTAGCTGGATTCCAAGCGAGGCTCCAAACCCTATCGGTGTGGCCATGAAGTTTCTGGATCTCCCTGAGCTCAAAGTTGCCGTCGACTAAATCCATGGTGCCAATTGCATAGAAATAAATAGCGAAGTGTGATCGGAGAAAATTGGATAGTGATCGAACAGCAGAGTTTATGAAGCGAGGTGAAGAGTGATAAGGGAAAAGTGAAGTGAAGAGTTTGCTTCAACTCTTTCGTTCGCGTACAGTAGAATAACGATCACTGCAGTCAAGTTTCACACGCGCGCCGCCTGGAATGCCAAAATTAAATAATGGACAAGGAGCGTGGCCAACTTGTGTTGGATCACTTGGTTCGACGGCTTGTCGTCTGTATGTAAATGAAGAAAATTTGATTTTTTAATCAACCAATTACTGTTCATATTCAACATATAATAACAAGCAGTTAAATAAAATTTAAAAGAAAATTAATGTAAATAAATATATTCTAATATATTTTTGCACTTTATTTGGATAAATATGATATGTTTTCTTATTTGAATATTTAACGAGAATAAAACAATAATAATAACCATTAAATATTATAAAAATTAATTAAAATATAAGAAATAAAAATCCACGTTCTTAGTAAAATTTAGAGTTATGTGAATCATTAATCTTTAATTTTTTTAAATTACTTTTTCAATTAAATTAGGATATAATTTTTTCCTCTTAAAAAAAAGACATTTTTTCTCCTATTTTAATCAAATAAATTTATATGTAGCAAGCATATATAATATGATATTAATGTAACACAATATATTAATTAATATAATGATTTATAGAATATCTATTTATCTGCATTAAATTAGTTACATATTTTTTTTTAAAAAAAAAACTTTTAAGTTAATTACATTTTTATGGAATTAGAAATTTTATAAATTGCTAATTACAAAATTTTATCACCAATCAAACAATACTCTAGGGCTTTTGTTGACTAATCGTATGTAGTCCCGAGTAATCGGGTCGACCCGTTGAATGACCCGGTTTCATCTATCGGCATCCAATACCAATATACCATCATCGTTACGATTCACAAGCAGCATCTCCATTTTTTTTGTTGCCCTCTGCAAGCCCTAGAGCTCAGATCCGACGCACGATATCGAAGCCGATCGCCATGGAGCATACCACTCGAAGAAGTCAAGGCGGCCTCTTTGAAGGTCTATACAGGCTGATTATGCGCCGCAACTCCATCTACGTCACCTTCGTCATCGCCGGAGCTTTCGCCGGTGAACGGGTAAGAATGTGGAGTTTTTAATCTGAATAACTCGTTTCGCTATATTTGATCACCCAGTCTAGCCTTGTTGTTATTATTCTCAAATGCTTGGTTTAAAATTGGACTTGGTTTGATCTTGATTTCTAAAGGGAGTTGGGCGCTGCTGTGTTTATTCTGTTAATTATGGTACTTGGATTTCATTATATTTATTTTATGTCTCTTAGTTCGGCCATGTGTTTTGTTGATTTGAAATCTGGAATCAGAAATGTTGGATATTATCGTTGTTTCGCTGTACCCAAAATCACATAGTAGACTTTTTTTCTTTTTTTCTTTTTTTATTGATTGGTATGGAAATTCTGTTTACAGAGATTTTCTTCTAGTTGTTCTCTGTTTCTTAGCTGTGGGGTTAAATTTCTTGAGTATTTTATATGGGATTCAAAATCAAGAAGAGAAATTGAATGATATTGATGCTGAATACTGTGTGCTTCTTTGTAAAAGGTATAAAGGGAGCCTTGTTCAGTATTTGATTTAGCTAAATATTTGTGGCAGTCACATTATGCATCTTTAGTTTCTTATGATATGTCCAACTTATGTCGCAATTGATTTGCTGGTTGTAGGCTGTGGATTATGGAGTTCGTAAGATTTGGGAACACAACAATGTTGGGGTATTTCTGCTCTCCTATATTCCTTGTTTATGTTAAGTTTTCCTGATTTGATGCGAATGTGTGAACCATCTAAGCTTTGTATTTAACAGATAAGAACCTTAACAATATATTGATATAATTATATAAATGATATATAATATTTTCCACAGTTATCCACACTTCTATACGTTGCTCATTAGCCAAGGAAATATCCTCTGATGGAATGATGATAAAATGCGGAGTTCATCTAGTAACAGCAATCTAATTGGGCAATTTTTTTTTCTTCTACGGTACAAATGTAGGACCATGTTATGCATCGCCATCAATTTTTTGCAGGAGACTTCCTAATCTTGTTTACCTGTCAAGTAGATATCAGAGACTTCCTCACTTTCTTGTCATTATCAGCTTTAGTTTTCAGTGAGTGTTGGGCATTCTCACTCGCTTGGTTCATAACACTCATCAAGAGTTAGACTATGGTTTTTGTTAGCTGGAGCAGTGTAGTAGCACTATAGGACTTCTGATTCCTAGTGTATTAACTTTACAGGACTTTTGACTTATAAACTTCATAATAACTTTTGAGTGCATGCCGTTACGGTGGGGGATCACTTTGAAAATAAGGCACAATAATAGGATACATTGGTTATGACTAATTTGTAATGTCCCTGCCTCCCTGCTGTTGTTTTGGAACTAATTTATTTTAACTGCCATAATGGTTTCAGACTTTCTAGGTTGCAATTTTAAGGCCTTGATTGTAGAAACAAGTAAACAAATTTCCCCGATCTCTAACTTATCGCTCTTTTGAATTTTGGTGCATGAGGGCCTTTTTGGGAAAGGATCTTCATGAAGTTGTTTCAGAAATGTTGAATGGCCCTTTAAATTGTCCAATTTTGTAGGTCATTACTAACTCATTTCTTGTTTCGGATGAAACAAATTTTCTAATTTAAAAAATTTAAAATTTTGGTTACATTGCTTAGTAGAGTGTATTTACATGAAGAACCAAAAATAGGATGTTGCTGCTTCATTCCAGTTGCAATTTAAATTTAAAATTTAGAGAAGTGGTTATATTCCAATTGAATTCCCCCAATAAACTTCACTTTAAAATGTAGTTTTATTTTGTGGGTGCCTCTTGTATTAATATCATTCCAAAATTTTCTTGAAAATCAGTTATACACGTCATCACTGTCTTCTTTTGCCATTAAGAAATTCAAACTAGAAGTCCTGTTATCTGTTATTTTCCGCCACTCATCATTGTGAGTTTGGATACAACATTTTCAAGAGTGCCTAAACGGTGCTTTGTGCACTGCAAAATCTATTTGTTTTAAATATCGTACTCAATTGGTGATGTTCACATCTACACACATACACAGATGATATGTACTCAATTTGTATTGCAATCGTGACTTTGATTTGTTTTGTGTATATACTGATGCACTTGCACTGTTTTTATCCAATTTATTATCAATCACGTTAGACAACTTTCCAACCACTGGAGGCAACTATTAGGCCGAAGGAAACTCAACTCATGAACCCCTCAACTTATGAACCTTGACTGCATTACCTGGTTGCTGCTCCATCTCATTACTTTTGTTACCTCTGATATGAATTTTGATCCTTTTATTCTCTGTTACAGAAACGTTATGAAGACATTCCAGTTTTAGGGCAAAGGCAATCAGAGGAGTGAGTTGAACTCCTTTTTCTTGCCATTTTGAAGTTTCATATTGAAGATTCGGAGCAAGCATTTATGTAGTGTAGCAAGTTTTGCAATAAAGTGTAATTTGTTTGGATGCACCAGGCTTGTTTCTAAACCATGGTTTCCTTCAACTGTGCCTTCTGGAATTATTAAACAAGCATAAACTCTGTATGGATAACAATGATTTGGCTGATAACACTGTGTTCTTCATTTTGAATTTCTAATTAGATCTCTTCCTCGTTTGTGTTTTGGCCTCCAAGCCCCCTCCCCTTATGTGTAGCCTTCATAGGTTACTTTTGGTTAATGCGAGGTCTTACCATTATCATATTATTGTAACATGAACCAACTGGAGTTTCTTAAAAAATCACGTAGAGAATTTATTACAACAACAATTAAGTCATCATTTTAAATTAACCAACGATCCTAAAATTGATACAAATTAAATCCCTCAACTTCCGATATTGTTTCATCTTCCCCTACACTCCCACCTCCCTTGAGAAATCTCAATGGGCGTTGGTGGAACTGGCATTAGAATTCCAACTTGGGAAAATTCAAATAGGCATTTGAAGCAAATAAAAACAGCAAGCAACCAAGAGAGGGATACCCATCTTTCTAAATGAATTTGAAAGTACACTTCATGCTTGATGTAAATTGCTCTGTTATTTTAAATAAATGTAGTTTGTTTTATGTTCGGTATTAGCCGCTCTGTTCTTGTGTTGAGGAATTATCATTATCTCACAAAGCATTCAAATTTAAGAATTATGATACCTCACAAGGCATTTAAGAATGGGATGATGGTAAAAAGAATTATGAACTTTGAGATTTTTAATGATTCTATTTCAAATTTTTTTTAATAAACATAATTTGAATTTTGAAATTTTTAATAATTTTATTTTACATTTTTTAATAAAAATATTTTAAATTTTAGCAGTTTATTATACCGTTAAAGATAACGGTATAAATGTCTAAAAAAATCCTAAAATTTTACCTTTTTTATAATTATATTTTAAATTATTTTTTTAATAAATATATCTTGAACTTTAAATTTTACTACAGTTGAATCTCACTATTAATTGTCTTATTAAATGTTAACAGAGGTGTTAAGTTAGTCCTTCTAATCCCCCAAATTAAAACTAATTAACTCAATTTACAATAAAATAAATTATAATTAATGAATTAATGGATTCTATTTTGATGTTGTTAAGGTGGGTCTAATTTTGACAAAACAAAAGTGAGTCTGATTGAGTTGTTGAGAGAGAATATTGATGAAGAGTGAGGTTGAATCTTCTTAGGGACAGAGTTAGATTGAACAGAGGTGTGTATCAGAAAGGTGATGGCTTGTCGAGATGATTAAGTAGTAAAAGTAGTGTCAATTTTCCTAGGAATGAATTTTATTTTTCATTTATTGTAAATTAAGTTTAATTAGTATCAATATGGGGATTAGAAACGTTGATCTGACACCTTTGTTAGTATTGTAAAGGCAACTAACAAAGTGGCTCAATTATAGTGAAATTCAAAGTTCAGGATATTTTTATTTAAAAAAATAATTTTATGGTACAATTGTGAAAAAAAGTAAAATTTATAAATTTTTTAAACATTTTCTATGCTAACGTAACAAAATTCATGATCTTAATAGCAGAATAGATAACAAGGTACAATTGTAAAAAATTTAAAATTTAATATATTTTTATGAAAAACAAATTTAGAACAGAATTATTAAAAATCTTAAAGTTTAAGGTATTTTTAGACTTTACCCCTTTAAGAATTATAGTTTTGATAATTCAATTGGGGCGATAAATGATACCTATTTTGTAACATCCCTTACCCGATCTACAGTATAGTCAAGTAAGACGTATTACATTCGGTGCCGGAGCACCCTATTTTATCCTGTCTTATACCATATTAATTTAAATTCCATTTACTTATATTATTCCATGTATGGGGAAATTTTTTTTTTATCACATATTATTTTTGTGGAGATCTGAACGAAGTCTCCTCTGTTTTTTTTTTATTAGTGCATAGCGAGTTCTATTATTTACCTGTTAAAATCCCATATCCATATCATTTTTCATAAAACATGTCATGTCATCATAATACTCATAATCATTTCAAGTAAATAAAATACTTCATTTTATTCATATAAAATAAAGTACAATATTTACAATTTTATTTACAATCACAAAATGATTTACATCGTTTACTTACATATAATAACCAAAATGCAAAATTTAACTATACATGAGCCCTACCAAAATGGATCGTCAGTGACAATCTATCTTATGTGAGATCGATCAAAGTTACATCTAAGCTCTCATGACTATTGGTGGTCTCATGTACCTACGTGATGGAAAAATCAACGCGCTAAGCATAATGCTTAATGGTGCATAAAATAAAGGAAAAATAACTAAATAATTAAAATAATTATTCTATGTATAATTTCATAAACTTCTAAGTCATTTACATATTTTATGAAATTTTGGGAGCAAGTAAATTATTAGGATCTTCTTTGTTCATTTATGTCATTTTTAATCTTATTGTTCATATTTGTAATCTCTTCTTGTAATTATTTAAATTTAAGACTTATTACTCATATCTGTGCCCAAGTAATCAATAACAAACTATAAAGACTGGATACAACGGAGTATACTAGTTAAACATCCGTATGTTTAACATGTATACATTTGTCATGTCAGGCACAAGGCCAGCGAGCAGGCATGAAGTCAAAAATAAAATCAGACACAATGGCCAACGGGCAGGCATAAAGCCAGTAGAATAATCATCTTAGACATATATTGTCTATCAATGATTATTTCTGTGGGCAGTACTGTAATCTGTAGTCCCTAATTGGTATATCAATCGATCAATACTATATAAATAAGTCCAGGTATACTTTGGGCAAAATAGTATTTTATGTTATGTACTATTAAGGGTTCTTACATGTTATTATTTCACTTCATGTACTATCTATACTTTATATCATTTTTATGTCATTATAATGGGGACATAGGTCCCAAGCGTATTTTCATATGACTTATGTGTTTAGCAACTCATTTTGATTAACTTCATATCATACAACAAGTCATTTTATGAACCTTTCTCAAGGTCCAGATTTGATGTCTTAAGTTCATCTAATAAATTGGTCAAGATGTGGCCACTGTTTGGCCACACTTCCTTCATGGAAGTTGTTCCTCTATGTCTTGTCTTTGTTTTCTTTTTGATTCATGTCATTTGAAGTTTTAGAACTCAAGTTATGGTCAAATTACCATAACTGATTCCTTAACTCACTCTAGTTCCAGAACCAGGCAGATCTTAGAGTCAATCTTTCCCTAATTATTTGGACATGTTACAGCTACTTTTAGGCCTAATGTTCTTCATAGAGGTTGTTACCCTATGTCTTATGATAAATCAGAAATTTGAATTACAATTTTTCAATTTTTGTAGAATTAGTTATAGCCAATTAACTGGCTTGGACTCAGGTACCTTATATCTACAAGATTTTAGGTTCAAGTAAGTGGTTTTGACTCCCATTTTAGGGTTCTTACACTCTAAATTTGAGGCAAGTTTTTAAATCAAAGTTGTAACCCTATCTCTTAGGTTTCTAGAACAGTTTGGCTCATCCCATTTGGGATTTCCTAGCCAAAGTTATAGTATAAAAATTGTTCTGGGGTAAAGTGGTGATTGAGGCAAATTCTAGGATTTGGTGTACTAACTTATTCTAAAAATTTGACTTAGTTCCCTTGGGTTCTGGGTTCTGGTCAAAACACCAATATTGTAGATCTATGTCTTATAAAAATTTTGGCACTAGTTTCATTGTATTTGCAATTTTGTGGACTAAGTTATGGCATTTTTGCTAAAACTGGTTGGGTATGCCTAAGTTCAGAATTTCTGGGCAGTTTGGTTCTAGACAGTTTTATTGACCTAATTTATGCTAACAATTTGATTTGGTTAGAGGCAGATCTAGTGTAACGCCCTCACTTTACGTAGTCCGAACATTCAACTGTTCCGGTGACTAATATCGGTCCGAACAGTCAAAATATTTGGAACTACACTTAAATGATATTGAGAAGATATAAAATGATGAAAAATAAGGTAAGAAAATACAAGAAAAATTAAGAGAAAATAAAAGAGATGAAGTGCAATGAGATTAAATGTATCGAAACCGTAGCGATGGGTGACCGCACTGGGAAGTTACGGCGAGGATCGTTGACTAGCCCTGGACAGCGAGGAACCCTGAGAAATATTTTCGGGACCTAATTAAAGGTCTACGAAGGTAAAATTGACAGTGAAAATGTCAAAGAAAAATTAGTAAGTCAGTACAAACGAAAACAAAAATTAAAGAAATCGGCGGGTTAAGGAATTAATCGATAGTACCGCAAAAGTGGAAATATAACTCGAAGAGGGGCATTTTGGTTATTTGACACCTAGAGTTGACTTTTGACCTAAATGTCCATTAAAAATGAGTAGCATTAAATATTGAAATTTCATGAAAATAAGAAATTAAATATAAAATGTAATTTGAAGAAATGTGAGGGCATTATTGCAATTATGGAGACTTAGATTATAATAATAATTAAACTTAATTTAGTGGAGGTATTTAAGGTTGCATGTGGACAGATTTATCCACTAAACTTATCCCATTTTTTCAAGAAACCATCCATGGCCGAAGAAGCTTCCCCAAAATTCTCCATGGCCGCACCATGCAAGGAGCTCAAGTTCTCAATGATCAAGCCAAATTTCTTCTACTTGTCTTCATTAAAGTTGATCACCACACTTGGGGAAGGATATTGGCAGCTGAAAGAGAGATTTGGAGAAGTTTTGACAAGCTCAACTTGAGGTAAGTGCCCATTTTCTTCCCTTGTTTAACTAAAATTTGTGTTGAGTTTGAGAAGTGTTAAATGGTGAAAAAAAATGAAGGAAATTGAGGGATTTGATGAGTATGGACAAGGTATTATTTTTTGCAGCCATGATTGTTGAAGAAACTTGATGTGTTTTCACTTGAATTTGATGGGTAATGAGGTTAATTAGAGTGATTAAATGTGTAAGAGCTTGATTTCTATGTATATGTGTGAATTATGAATGTAAAGTGAGATTATGTATTGAAATTGGGAAGCTTGATGTATATGAGCAATTTGGGCAGCCTTGATGTGCTTAGGAAGACTTTGATTTCATTTGTTTTTTTATGGTAAATTAAGAATAATGGATTGTATAATATTGATATTGATTAGGTTTGAACAATTGAATTGGTTATGGGACAATTGATTGATTTGTTTGAATTGATGGATAATTACTTAAGTTAAATTGTATTTGGGCATTGATTGAATTGTTGGATACTTGATCAAATATATTGTGGCTGAATATTGATTCTATTGAACTATTGTTGGATAATTGACCAAGATGCAATGTGTATGGTCTTCATTAGAAATGCACAATTGCAATGCAAAGTATGGTTAATTAGGGCAGTATGCATTTTAGGTTATAAATGGAAATGTGTGACCACAATTGGTATGAGGCCAATTGGAGGTGAAATAGGACTTATAATAGACCAATTCTCATGTATAGGTCATGCCAAAATTCTGCCTAGAAGTGACCTAAAAGAAAGACCAAATCCGGAATTGCTTAACATGTAAACCCAGAATTTTTTACTATATGAACAGTAGCCGGTATTTTGGCCATAACTCACTCAAAAAAGATCCAAATGAACTAAAATTTATATCATTGGAAAGTTTAGACATAGGGCTACAACTTTGGTTAAGACCACCAAGCCCAGAAATGCCATTAAGCAAGTCAAATTGATTGCTCAAGTTGGGTTACAAAAACTGGCCGAATTGACTTTGACTTAAAAATGACCTAATTGTGCAATATAAGTTCAACTTGACCAGCCATAGTAAAATGACCATACATTGGTCTACACAACTCCAAATGACCTAAAATCAGTGCCAAAAGTTCAATAAGACATAGACCTACAATATTGAAATTTTGACCAGAACCCAGAAATCAAGGGAACTAGGTTAATTAAGTTGACACACTAAATCTGTAATTGGTACAATTGACCATTAAGTCCAGAAAATTCAAATAGGCATATCTCCCACAAGAAGTTTCCAAATGTATTGAGTTATACCAATCTGGAAAGTTAAGAAAGATACCTAAAACTTTGTTTTAGGCAACTTACTCAAATTATAAATGTATAAGGCCAGAATTTAAGGTTAAAGCCAGTGACCTAATTGAGGACCATGCCAATATAGGACCTTTGAGTCCAAATCAACAATTTGACTATAAATAATTCTATAAAACTTGACAAATTATAAGTAAAATTTCTTATTGACCCTAAGACATAGGGCAGCAATACTTATGAAGAATGCTAGATCTCAATGTTATTACAAACAGCCCAAATAAATTAGTAAAGTCAGAACTAAAAATGCCTAATAAGGAAGTCAAAATTTAGATTTGACCTAGTTATGGTTAATTGACGATAACTTGAGTTATACAACTCCAAATGGAGTGATTCAAAAAGGGAATTAAAGCTAAGATAATAAGGAACAACTTTGATGAAGAATATTTAGCAAAATTCCCACAATAATTAGACCAATGGCACAGTAGAATACAGTGACCCAAAATGCAAAATTCAAATGATACAATTTTAAGCAAATTTAATGCTACAATTAAGTAGGCATGAAATAAATCATTGGATTAATTATGAGATATGGTATTGAAACACTGTAAATTGTGTGTTTCATTTGAAAAAGAGACTGGAAAGGGATCTTCAAAGGAAAAACAAGAATTGAAGTAAATAAGAGGTTTGTGCACAACTAGTTTTTAATTGATTTTGTTGTGAATATTTCATATGATTAAATGACGTTATTTTCCTTATGTATTATGTTTATCAAGTATTGGATTTAATTCAATGATTATTGAAATTGTTATAGTATGTATGAATTTAGCTTTGTGAAATGGTATTTCAACAATTATTGAGCATTGTTGTGGATTAAATAAATTAGTTTTGGAAAAATTGTGATAAAATATGTTTTGAATTGTGATGAGCATAAAATTATTGGATATTGAAATTGACATTGAATTGAATTGTGTTGTGATTTATGCTCACAAAAAGGACAAAGAGATTTATGATATTGTTTTATATCTCATTATAGATGCTTGACTAGGTTATTACTCGTCTCTCTCATTTGTTGAGAAGACAATGGAGTTAGCTTTGTTTTGATTACCATGGTACGTGCACAGGCTTATATTCTCCTTTTATTAGAGGTTAGATTTAAGTTTTTCATGGCTCTTTCGGAAGTTTCATTATTGTGGTGTGTACTGTGCACGATGATTCGACCTCTCCGACCATAGGGAGTTAGAATCCAGATTCGACCTCCTCGACCATAGGGAGTTAGAATCACCCTGAAGATGGTCCTTGCGGATTAGTCTTGCATAATTAGTGAGATAAAGAATGGTTTTTGAATAGTAAAGAATTTCGATTTCAAATGGGATTTTTGCATAATTGATTTTATTGGAATTAATCTTTATTTCCATAAATTGTTGTAATTTACCTTAAATGTTTAATTGTGATTTGATAAATTGAATTTCGTGATCAAAGTCATTTTATACAAATGATTTATATTATTGGCAATGAATATTTTGATTTTTGAAATTTGAAGAGTATCCAGATTTCCAAATTATTTGCTGTAATTTTGCTAAGGTATATTGTACTATGTTTTAAGTTATAGTTGTGCACCACTGAGTTCACCACTCAGCGATAGCTTTGTATGCTGTCGCAGGTGAAAAGAGCATAGAGCAATTGAGTAAGCTTCCTTGAAGACACATTGGGACTAGCTCCGGGTATATCATAGGTATACCCTTGTCTATAGATTTTGATGTATGCATGTAATTATATATATGTAAATTATTTAAGCAGTTGTACAAAAACTTTTGTAATGTTATTTTAGTGTATCATTGAAATGAAAATTATTTATAATATTAATTTTAGTACTTTAATGAATGTACTATTTAATTTCTTCTTGAATTTGAATTTATGTATGGTTTCCTTTATGATGAGTTTGAGTTTAAAATGAATTGAGATAGTTGATGCAAATGATTTATACATTTTTTATATTGAATTGTGTTGAGAAATGATTTGAAATGGATTTATGGTTGAGCAAAAATATTGGAAGTATGTTTCTTTGCAGGTTTTAAAGAACTGTTTTTTCAAAAATACAACTGGCACTTTGCCGAAATTTTTGTAAAAATTGCAAAAATTTTAATTACCTGAAAATTTGATTTATGACTTAGTGTCAAATAAAGGTTTTTAATATTTATGAAAAATTTATCCACCACTTTCAAAATGAACGAAAATTATTTTAAAATCCCTTATAGTATATTTAATGAGTTATCGGTAGGCGAAGTACGGTAATTCATTAACTGTACTACGGGATCATGTTATGCCTTACGGAGGGGTAGGGTGTGACATCTGGGTTCTGTGATCTTTATAAAAAATGTGATGCTATGTCTAAGATTTCCAATGGTATAAAAATCAGATCATTCTGACCTTTCTAGAGGAAGTTATGAGTACTGTTCATTTGATCATTTTTCTGGGTTTAGGGTATGAACAGCCGAATTCAAGCAGGATTTAGGTCAATTTGTGGACGAAATTTGAACATGATTTCTTCATGAAAAATGGAGTATTTTAGCCCTAATTTCATCTTCAATTAGCTTCATACCAATTGGAACAACACAAATTCAGTTATAGGTCAAAAATCACACTGGACTCAAAGAGTCCCACAACCTGCACAAAGAGTACACTCCCAATTCATTTCCTCCAATCTCCCAAACTACAATTTGGCATACATTGCACTTCTAATAAACCACAATCAATCTCAATAATGTCAATTACAAGCAATTTCACAAAAACCCTAATAGTTAGGTCAAACCCTAACTGAAAGTTTCAATGTCAAGTATACTTCCATGCAATTCAATTTCTAATACATTAAACTTCATTAATCAACTTCACTAACCAAATCAAAACCATCAAATTCACTCACTTCCTAAGGCTGCCGAAAATTAGTGACCCCATATGTTCATGAATTTCTTTTGATTTCTTACAATTGCTACTTATCTCAAGTCAAATTCAAAGATTAAAAGAAGAAGAAAATGAGAAAAGGCACTAACCTCTTTGATCAACTTCTTCAAGTTGCCAAACTCCAATTTCTTCCCTTCTTACTACTACTACTAGCTTCTCCAAGGTATGGGGATGATTTTTAATGAAGATCATTTAGGGTTTTATGGTGGAAAGCTTAGGGAGAATTTAGCTTGCAAGAAGAAAAAATGGAGGAGGCTTTGGGATGAGAGGTTCGGCCATGGGAGGTAAAGAAAGAAGATGACCACTTTTAATTGATTTTTATCTCATTTTGCTTCCTTCTTATCCCTTTATAATTATTTTTTTAAATTTTAATTGGTCACCAATTTTTAATTATGTCATTACACATCATGCTTGCCTCATAATTCCTTTAACTTCTATTTATATTTCTTTTTCTATTCCATAATTCATGATTTAAATTTATTTTTAATATTTTATTCTCTCTCATTTTAATTGATATTTTTAATATCATTTGTACCTTAGTAAACCTTTAATTAAGTCCTAAAAATTATTTTCTAGAGTTCTTCGCTGGTTTGGGGTCAGTAACTGTCTTCACAGTCGCTTCCCGGTACGGTCACCTATCGCCGTGACTCCGACTCGTTTAACTCATTTACAATTCATTTCTTTTATTTTTCCTTAATTTTTCTTGGTCTTTATTCAGTTAATTTATGCCTCCTCACTCCAGTTCAAGTGTAGTTCCAGATATCCTAGCTGTCCGAACAGACATTAGTCGTCGAAACAGTAGAATGTACTGACTACTTAAAGTGAGGGCGTTACATATTTTTACTTTGTAAATTTAGTTAGAGGTGTAATATGTAACAACCTGATTTTTTAAGATAAATATATATAGAAAATATTTAAAAAATTAGACTATTAATTTATTACTATTTTATTCATGGTATTAAATTATTATTTTCATGATAATGATATTTTTTACTTTATGAATGCTATTGTTACATATATTATTATTACCATTATTTTAAATCGCTATTTGTAATATTGTTATTATCAAAAATAAATTAAAGTTAATTAAGATTAAATTAAAATAATAATAATTAAATTTCTTTAGAGTATTAATATTTTTATTATTACTAAAGTTCTATTAAATTTAAATATAATAAAAGAATTTTGGACCTAATTGTAAATATCTAAAAGTTTAGAGATCAATAGGGTAATTAAAAGTAAAAAAAAAAAAAAAGATTCAAGACGCAGCTGCTGCCCCCCCCCCCCTTTCTCTCTCCCCGATCCCACTCTCCCCCTCACTTTCTCCCTCTCATTCTCTCTCCGACCAACCAACATCAACGCCGGCGAGACACCAAAGGGTTTCCCTCACGTCAGGATGACCAGCAGACAGTGATAGCACATGGTAGTAGGCGGCAGAGAGAGAGAGAGAGAGAGAGAGAGAAAGAGGAATTTCCTGGCCAAAATCCTATCGTTCCGGCCAATGCCCGGTGACCCCACCAGCTCCAACTGACTTCCCACGAAACCAACTTTATTTTTTAACTAGCTTCACTACCGACAGCCACCAAAATCACGCAAATGGAGGAGAGAGAAAATAGGTTTTTTCAAGCTTTTCGGCCACTTTTCTAGCGGTCCGATAGTCTAATCTGAAATCCGAGACCACAGATGGACTCAGAGCGACAAAACCTTCAAGATGGGAATGACCACGCTCCGATCGGACACTGTTTGAAAAAGGCGATCATCGGACGGTCCAGATTGCTTAATGAGATTTTCCGGCTTTTTCAATTTTGAAAAATTAAAAATAATTTTATCATAATTATTGATAATTTTTTGGCTTTATTTAGGTGCGATCGAATCATGATAGCTCACCGGAGCCCAGAACCATATTTTCGGCCAGATCCAACTGTTCGATGGCCTGTCCTGGAACATAGTCAATATTACATTTGATCCTAGAGTTTTCAAACATTCCGGAAGCATTTCAAGTGTTAGATTTGGCGTAGGTAAACCCTAACTTCAAGTTGTTTATTTTGTTTAATACCGGGTTTAAAATAAAATTCATAAAATATTTGTGGATAGAAAGAAAATTGTGATTCTTTTGTAATACCCTTATAATATTGTTAAAAACTGCGGAATATAATTTTAGAATTTTAAGAGCTAATTTGGATGATTTTTACAGAATGTTGGTTTTAAGGATTGTAGCTGAATTATCTGAATGCTTGAGTTTGGTTTGGTTTGGTTTAGAGGGCTTAAGAGGGGCCATGTGGTGTTATTAAAATGTGGGGACTTGAGGCTTGTAATATTAGAAGTGTTATTTGAGCCACTTTACAAGTTGGGTAGGTCCTAGGTACAGGAAAAACTCTGTTAGATTTCTAACATAAATTAGAGTGTCTTTGCCTCTTTAAATTATTGATTTGAGTTAGTACTAATAAATTCATAATATAATTGTTTAGGTGATTAGGGTCAGCCATCTTTCTCCACCCAGCAGCCACATTAGTCTCCGGTGATCTGTGAGTAGATATTGATTTTAATTAGAATTTCAATATTATTATACATACAAGGCATACTTATACATTCACTTATAATTATATATATATAGCTATCATAGGCACGCTTTGTGTTGTATTATTATTTGATGAAATTGATATAAGTGTCACCTTAGGGTAATTTGGAGCTGTGTGCGTGTGTCGGCGTGCATGAGGTGTGGTACTGGATATGGGTAGGACGAGCAAATCAGCTTGAACTAGTCTCGCTTAGGGCCCAATCCTTTTTGTGATAAGTTGGGGCGAGTACGATTTTGAGTTAATCTCGCTGACTCCCCGCATTTGGATTATTAAGAGAAAGTCTAGCTCGAGTTGATCTCGCTAGCAGATATTGAAATTAAGAGAGCTGTGTAGGGGATCAGCTTCCATATATATATATATATTTGATTGATGTGACATATGGGTGTGTGTGAGTACTCCAAATTATTCTTGGAGCGAATATTATTTGAATTTAGTTGAATGTGTTGATATATGTTGCATTTCATCTTTAGGGATGCATTAGTCCTAGATAGTTACAAAAATTATATTTAAAATCAATATCTTATTCTATAAGTCGAACACTCACTCTTGTTCACCCTATTTTTTTAGGCTACAAGAGGATTTCTTTTCAGAATAACCTGTTTCCTCTCTCGCAGGTTTATCAGCGGCTACTTATATGCATTATTATTTACTTAATTTGTAATTTAAAACTCCGCATGTGCTAGTAATAGTATTGATCTTATTAGGGCTGTGTTAATTTAAGTATTTGGTATTAATAAATGAAAAATTTTTTATGATATTTAAATAGTTTGTAAATAATGGCAACAGGATTGAGTTGAGCTCCCCTAACTTTAGTTTTTTTATAGTTATCGGGTTGGGTTGACTCGAATAAAAATATAATTTTTTTTTATTTTTGGGCCTTAGTTTTTGGCCCTGGTTATAGATTTAAGAATAATAAGGCTTACTACGGACCTCAGGGGCTTTATACTGACCTAGGTCTTAGTACTGATTCGGCTCAGAATTTGGGTCGTGACATAATAGATTAAAACTGTGACAGAGTTAAAATTTAAAACTAAAATTTACCAACTTTAATTTTAATTTTTTAATATTTTTTAATTAATATATTTAAAAAAAATTTAATAATAATTTTAATAGTAATATCAAATAAACTCTTAAAAGTGTAATAAAGTAAATTCTGCTTCTGGAGTTCTTAAAACTCAATGAGAAGAAGCAAAACTTTGTTTGATTTAAATAAATTACTTTCTGATAATTCTAATTATTAAGAACTAACTTTTTTTTTTCGGTGGACAAGAACTAACTTATTTTTTAGTAAGTAAAGAAAAATAAAAGTAAACATGAAAGTAAACACTTATTAACCATTAAATAAGTCCATTTTTTACACTTCTTAAAAACTTAATAGCCCAACAAAACAAAGCCGAAATCGCCTCTCCCTCTCCTTCGCCCATCTTTGATTTTTCAGGCCTGTCTACGTTGGAGTCACATGTGGTCGCAAACGCCTCTTTAATAGGGTAGGCTTGAAATATACAAACAATTTTTTTATTATTTTTTTTATTTTATTATTTTTTTTTTTTCAAGAGAATATGCAAACGAACTTGAAAAGGTCTTTTATATGGAGAAGAAAAAATATTGTAGCAGAAACTAGAAAGAGGTTTCCTTTTTCTTCTCTCCCTCTGTCCTGATGCAATTATTTATGACCAAATTTTAAATTTGCCCTTCAACTTTTTTTAAGAAAGTTCAAATAAATTATTTAATTTTTTTTTAAATTAATCTAAAATTTTTTTATTATGTTCAAATTGGTCCAATTATTAGAAAAATAAATATTTCCTAGATTTTTCAATAATAAAATATTAATTTTTATATTTTAAATACTTAAAAAGATTTATATTTTTTAGAAAAATAAATAAATTATTTATCATTATTTTTTATATCATCGTTAAGTTCTTTTTTTTTTTAATTTTTAATTAATTGTATGAAGATATATAAATAATATTTTGTTTTGTAAAAATATGAATAAAATAATTAAGAACATATAATGATATAAAAGAATAATGATAAATAATTCATTTTGTTTTCCCAAAAATAGAAATAATTTTAACTATTGTAGAAATATAAAAAATAATATTTTATTATTAAAAATCTAAAAGAAAAATATTATAGCAAAAAGTTAAGTCTAATTAAGCATAATAAAAAAAATTGTGAGTTAATTAAGATAAAAAGTTCAAAATTACTTTATTTGAATTTCTTATAAAATTAAAATTTTACAAAAAATTAATTCAATTGATTTTTTTTTTATCAATTTTCATATTTGAAATAAAAAAATATTTATTTTTTTAATTTAAAAAAATATTAAAAAAAAGAAATCAAGAATAATCATGTGAAATTCATTATTTTTTTTAAATGATTTATTTCAAAGGAATTCAATAAGTTTAAGAGCAAATTTGAACTTTATACCTCTATCATTTATCAAGATAAGGTGATAGCTATCCAAAAAGTATTTATGCCTATTTCGTATTATTAAAATAAAAGTATCATTTTAAATATTATTAAAAAAATAATTAAAAAAATATTTTATTATTTTAATATTCTCATAATTAAAAATTTATTAAATTTAATTTTAAATTATTTTTTAATACTTTCTAATTAATATATTTTAAAAAGTAATTTTCTCTACAGTGATAATGCCAAACAACTAGTAATAGCAATGTTACTAGGTAAGCAATTTTGAATTTTCAACTTAGGACTTAGGATGCTTTTAAGAACTGGAAGACTAGAAAGAAAAAAGAGAAAAGAAAAAAAAAATAGCTAGAAATTTCAAAACAAATTCATTAAGAGGTTGCAAAGCAGGTTTTGTGGAATGAACTTCTGAATCCTTCATTGGACTAACAATATATCATAACTTGTGAAATCTTGGAATTTCTGTCGTCTTAGGCGCACTTCCTCTTATGTATTTCATTTCACAAGCTCCAATTGACACATTTGTAGCTATGTTCTGCTGCTAAAAGCCTATATACAACGTTGATAGTCATGTAACCAAAACTGTATAAACACAGTTTATTCTAAAATGTTACTTGAACATAAGGGCCTTAATGCTCTGAAGAACAAATGTTTGTCGAAACCTGATACAGAGCAGTACCTTACGTGTAGCTAGAATTATGCGGAGTCTCTTGTTTTTATAATACTTGTCTTAACCTGAGGCCAAAGCAAGAAAGACAACGTATTCCTAGTCGTAGGAACGGCAACGGGGCAGACAAGGTGAGGGCGGGGGTGGAGAAATACACCACCTAATCAAGGGTATGGCGTTCCCACCTGTTACCTGCCCCAATGACTAGAGAACAACAGCACACCCACCCACTCTCAGAAAAGCGAAATCAAAGGGCATGAACAAAAGCAAAAGCTGCAGTTGCAGTAGACTCGAGAAGAAAACATCCTACAACTTATAACAACCAGGATAGCATACAAACAGAGACCTATCAAACTGAAATTCCATCAGAGTCAGAGATGATAAAAACAGTGCAGGCCAAGGAAAATGCAGCAAACTTGATGAACATCCCAAGATTAGCATGCAAGATAGACAAAAACCCATCGGAAAATATGGAACCTGATGAAATATAGGAGATGAAAGTCGTTGGGATGAGAAACCTTTCATGTATGGAACTAAACTTGATGGTGAGTAAACTGAAGTCGAACCTCTTTGAGAAAGAAATCAGGGACAAGGATAACATGATGTATGATAGCATTTGTGCAAAAAATGAAACTAGTAGGAAAAACTATATTAATGCATATATAATCATAGGCAAGTTTTATACTCAAAACCATCCCCAACCCAAATCTGAATAAGGTCTTTTATGTTTCCTCCATACCCGCCTCATCACCCCCTTATTAGCCCTCATTGCCCACCCTGTTTAGGGTTTAACCCATCCCATTGCCAACCCTAGCTAGAACACCAGAAAGGATGACTCCATTTACTTCTAATATAAATGTATCATCTGAAAACACAATCCTACGCTAGGACAAGAAAACCACCAAAATAACTTCCACGTTGCAAAAATTATATTAATTATACTATGTTTTTAATCATGAAAAAATGTATAACCAATTAAATAACAGATGTCCATAGAAGTTTATCAATGATAGAATAAAAATAAACCCTCATTAAATTATTGTTACACAAGGAGTAGGCACAAATAATTAGACTCAAATGATAGTTGGGGGAAAAAATAAAGTTAAAAATAGATTTAATAAGCACTAATGAAAAATCAATATTGATGAATTCTGATCTGTGTTGAAAGTGTATGGAGCTTTGCTAGTACTACTGTTTTACCATGAATGAACTCTTACAACTGCATCCACCCACTGCACTTGGATTTGTAGTCACCTACACATGGAACTAGAATTTAGTTCCTGCCACATTGGTTGGTACATAAGAGAAATCTAGAAGAATCGTTGAATTGTTCGAAATTATCAACAAGGAAGTAGCTTGTGTCAAATAAGCATTATTTGTTACCAAAGATATTCACAGGGCATCCAAGCTAACCACTACAAGATGCCTTGAGCTACTAACTGTGTATTTAAACATATGAGAGTTGAAAACACTTGTCATGGCTATGGACCTTGCACTTGCCAAGTTACTATAGCCGCATTATCATCCTAGGTTTGTAATACAACATCACATCTTTCTGCAGCTACTCCATGTCAGCCAAAAAAAAAAAGTGCTTGTTACAACGCTACAAGTAATGACCAGCTTAGTTTCAATATAATCTTTATTCTCATTTGAGAGCCAGGAAATATGGTTGACAAAGTGTTTGTTTGGCATTTTTGTTTGAGTTGCTGTGGAAAAAAACACAATTTCAAAAAATTTTATTAAGAACCATTAAATTTTGATTTTAATTTAATTTGACATATTTTACCTTTTTCAATCTTTTTTCTTTAACATCTAAAAGAATACTTTTTCAAAAGCAATTTCTAACCAGTTTTCTAGCCTCTCCCAACCTCAATTCCAAACAGTAACTAAAAGTGCAAGTATTCAAAACACTGAAAATATGACATGGAGCTTCTTGGTATTAGTAGAAATAGAAATACACCAGAAACAATTAACTGCATCTACCTAGAGAACTCCATATTCTCATCTGAGAAATTCTCTCTGATTTCGGTGCCTAATAGTCCAAGCCCAAAAGGAAAAAGCTCTCATCAAATACTACCACCTACCTATCCCTCATGAGACCAGACAGATTATTTGTTGCAAAACACAAATTTGCATGGTATACATTGACACCAGTTCTAACATGCCTTGGTTGCACAGGCACTCTGCACCATTTAGATTTCTGCCCTCACGTAGGTAGCCATGGGGCATTTAATGATAGCTTCCTTCGAAAATGTTTCATTTATGAGATGGCATTTCATTTTTATGCAACTTCATTAGAAGCTCATGCAAATTTCTTAGGAAACACAAGTCTAGAAACATAGGCGTGAATGATTATTTCCCCTGAACTTCCCTAGCAACTTCAGATAAAGCAGAATATTTCTGTTTCAAACCAACTGAAATGAGATAGAAAAGCATCCGATACTTTCTCTTGAATTGCAAATTGAAAGAAATAAAGCTTTGGCCAGCTATTTTTTCCCTAAATCACTGAATTCATCTTCCTCAAATTGAAAATGGAAAATAACTAAGAGAACTTCGCTATATGGTGTAGATTTACCTTTATAGATCATACATACAGAAATACGTGTCTGAGTGCGTGCGCATGCAAGTGCACAGCAGATAAGACAAAACAACTTACTACGAAAGCAGAACGAATCAGCTCCTCAACATAGTCAACAGTTGCCCCTTTCACAAAATCATATGAAATATTATCAACTACCAATTTGACTCCTCCACTCTCAAACACTCTGCAACAATAGGAAATTCCAGATAAAACCATATGAAAACTAGGTATCAACATATTCCCTTTTAAAGAGCAGAAACTGAAAAGCAGCAGAGTGCACAGACAAAAAAAAAAAATGAAAAAAAAAAAATACCAACCTGTCATCTGGGTTGATTTTACTGTCCAAGTCGAATGCATACTGGAAACCAGAACATCCACCAGTTTCCACACCCAAGCGAAGCATTTTTTCCTCAGTCAACCCTTCACAGGCTTGCAGTTCCTTCAACCTCTGCAAGGCATCCCTCAACTTAATGGAAAATCTAGATATACAATGATATACAAATACAAGCTTCACAAGTTTGCATACATAATAAAATTTAAATCCCCTGAAACCCTCTATGTAATTTTATTAAAGGAAATAAAATAACAACTAAAGCTAATGCTAGAAAGGAAATAAGGTAATAAAACAAGTCTTGAAAAAAAAATAAAAGAAATAAATGGATAGTTTCCATAGATTGCAGCTCCTATGAGCACCGAAAAATAGAAAAGAATAATATCAAAGCATAAATTCATGAAATATTCCCTTACAGCTACAAAATGAATTTTCCAGGATGAAACCAACATAAACATTTAATGGCAGTTCAGAGTCAGAAATTAAAAATCTGTTCTACATCTAAATTTGAATCCAGCAGTCGAATGGCTCCAATAAGATAAAAAAAAAAAATTAAAAAAAGTGAACCGATCGAGAAAAAAAGCAAGAAATTAATGCGGCCATAGAGTTCTAGAATTCATTTCCGTTTTGTATATGACTGAATAAGCCAAATAGTTCTTAATAAACCCAGGAAGGTAAAGAAAATTCCTATTCTCTTTCCTGTTTCCTGTCCAGACCCAAAATGGCACCAAATCGAAACATCAACACCAGAGGTCAAAACAAGGAATACCCACAAAAACCCGAATGGCAAAACAGTAAAAGGAATCATAAATTCAATGATTAAACACAATTACCCGGACGCAATTGTCAGTCAAGTGAATAGCTTCATCGAGCGAAGGGGAAGGGGATGGAGAAGTTTCGCAAAGGGCAGAAGAGGAGTTCAGCAGCCTTTGATTTTGGCTAATCCGAGAGGTGAAGAAGGGTGTTACGCGATGGATTAACGATGATCTCGACATGGCCTTTGTTGGGTTTATTTCAGCTTTTTCTTGTTCCTAATAAAGTACCATTCTTGCGTAGAAATAGCTATGCTTGGTCTCTGGGTTCTGTTAGACCAGGAATCTGGGACTGCTGAGAAAGGAAGCTTGTACACCACATCCGCCTCACTTGCTTCCCACCCTCTTGGACACATTTTGCCCTTTGTTTGTGGGAAATTAAATAAGAATATGTTACGCAACCCTTTTCAAATATGACTTTTTTTTAAGGTAAATATTTGTCAAAAATAAAATTGAAATTCATCAAATTATGAATATCTTTGACAATAAGAAAGTTAATAATTTTTTTTGTCTAAATTCATCTTTAATTATTTGTTAAAAAAGTTTTGACTTATGTTTAACTGTAATTAGCAAATTTTTAAAACAAGGACCAAATTCCCCTTGTTTAAATGCCCATTTAGTATTTATTGATATTCATTTTCGTGACTTAAATTATGCTGGATAAGGGATGTCTTTAAGTTGAATTGAATCCTATATAAAATTAGATAAATTTTTAAATTAAGATTTTATTTAAGATTCATTCATTCAATTAATAAAACATTACCCTACTATACAAGCTAGGTATGCTTGAGGGGTGTAATATCTAAAATTTTTAAATAATTATTTTATGTATAATTATATGATTTTTTATTGGTTTGGTGGGACTATAAGAGGTAATATGATGTTGCTATAATGTGGGCATGAGGCCATTAGATGTAAAAGTGTTGTTTAAGTTACCTTACAGGTTGGGTAGGTCCTAGGTAGAGGAAAAATTTTATCGATTTTTCAGTATAAATTTAGGATATCTTTGACTCTTTAACTTTCTTGTTTTATTTTAATATTAATAAATTCATGAATATAACTGTTTAGGTGATCCAGGTTAACTCTTCTCCTTCACCCAGCCGCCTTAGTGATCTCCAGTTAATCTATGAGTAGATATTGATTTTATTTATAATTTCAATATTATTATGCATATAAGGCATGCTCATGCATTCACTTATAATTATATCTATATAGCTATTTTAGGCATGCTTTGTGTTGCATTATTATTTGATGAAATTGATGTGGGTGTTGTCTTAGAGTAATTTGGAGCTGTGTGCACATGTCGGTGTGTGTGAGATGTGGTACTGAATATGGATAGGACATATAAATTGGCTTGAGCTAGTCTCACTTGAGACTCAGTCCTTTTTGTGATAAGTCAGGGTGGGTACGACTTTGAGTTGATCTCGCTGACTTTCGCATTTGGATTATTAAGAGAAGTCTAGCTCGAATTGATCTCGCTAGTAGAGGTTGCAATTAAGAGAGCTGTGTAGGGGATCAACTTCCACATATATATATATATATATATATATATATATATATATATATATGATTGATGTGATGTGATACACGGTGTGTGAGTACTCCAAATTATTCTTTGTGCGAATATTATTTGAATTTGATTAAATATGTTGGTATTTATTGCATTTCATCCTTAGGGATGCATTAGTCTTAGGTAATTATAGAAATTATATTTAAAATCAATATCTTACTGTATGAGTCAAATGCTCACTCTTTCTTGTGATTAACCTGTTTCCTTCCTCGCAGGTCTCTTAGCACCAATATCAGGATTTCATAGTATTAATTAAAAATCTAAAGCTCCATATGTGCTAGAAGCATTTTATTTAGCTTGAGACTGTAGTAGTTTATTTATTTTGAAATTGTAAACCTATTATTTATGTATGTGTGGATCTATGGGATGGGTATGTATCTTGAATGAGGGAGCTGAGCCCCCATTTGATTAAATTGCTATGTTGAGGATTGTGAGGGTGAGCTGAACTCCCCAAATTGATATATTTTGTGATTACAAGTCGAACGAGCTAAAAACTCTCTGTTTAATAGTCCAATTTATGACCAAACTCTATCCATTTGTCTTCTTAAAATTAGATTATAGTGATGGGCTTTAGGTTTGGACTTAGAATAGATAGGCTTACTATGGACTTTTGGGGCCTTACACTGATCAAGTCCTAGTGCCGGCCTGGCCCATAATTTGGATCGTGACAAAATTGGTATTAGAGCTTAGGCTTTAGATTCATGGGGAAGTATGTACCTAGAGTTATCACATGCGGAATATAAAATCTTGTTTCGTCTTTTTTTGTAATTCCTTGTTTCTAGATTCTGCGTTATTCCTTAGGTAGTGTAAGAATGCTTCAGTTTAGTGATTTAATTTTTTTGGAGTACATGGTGATGTGAGTTAAAGTTAGAAAACGTATTGAGGTTTGCCTTAGGAATACGTACTCAAAAAAATATTGTATTTCTATCATCGTAGGGCTAAATGGTGTGGCTATCTAATGCAAGGCATGAGTACATAAAAGTGATTTATGACAGGGTAGCTAGGGGTGAAGGTATCACTGCTGACAGTTGTCAGTGGATAGCCTAATCAGAGAAAGTTATGGTATTAGTGGGTTTGAGAGAGATAAAATATAGGAAAACATGGTTTGTTGGGATGTACTGTAGTAACTATGTAATGTTCTCGATGTTTATGCTATAAGCTATAGATTATAGTACCGACATGGAATTATTATGTAGAGTTGCGTGCTTCCCCGTGGTATTCCATGATGAGGGAGTTCGTAGACGGCCTCTGTTTTGGTACAGTTATGCCAGAACAGAGTTTTATTTCTGTAGCAGATTTTGGAACTCCTAGTTAAGGGTTTAAAACTCTTGAGCTAGAATATCGATGATCACAATTGGGTGGTAACTAGAGTCAGTGACTCGGTTACCCTAGCATGAGCTAGAGTTATATCAAGAATTTCCATAAGATTAGAGCTTTCAATATAGTCATAAAGTAAAAATAGCATTAAGAGAGTGGGACCATTTGGTCTCAGGTATGGGATCTTAGTTTTGTCATTACAGTGTACTTTTGGCTTAGAGTTTGATAAAGATAGCACTCTTTGTGTGACGGTAAAATGTAGAGTGTGGTTCTACTTCCTAAAGTAGATCGAAGGTTACGAATAATGTTATAGCCTATGAAAAGATATTTTAGAAAAGTTTGTAGTACGATAAGAGAGCTGATAGCCTTATGTAGTTGTGGCAATGTTGTAGATATGGTACCTCTTTTACTGTCAGTTGTGCTATAAAGTATGGTAATGTCCTTTAAGAGAGACAGTAGATTGCTACCAGTGTTAGTGACCTACCAAATGGCATCCCAGGTGGGACTATAATATGTGATAGAGAGTTGTTGGCTCAAGTGTCCTAGAGGGGCACAAGTTTCACTGTAGGAAACATAAATGATTAAATCATGATGGACGTAAAGTCTTTGAATTTAATAATGGGTTTGGGTACCCAGTATCTTAAGTTTTAGCAAATTGAGTGGAAATGGGAAAATAGTATCCTTATAGATCTTCTCTTCAAGGTAGTACGGGGTAGCCTGTAGTCTAATAGACAGGAACAAAGATTGTGCAGTGAATGTGCGACTGCTAATCCCTGAGTTCCTTCTCAGCTTCTTACTACTCAAGATAAGAGTATACTCTAAGCAGAGAAAAGGGTAAGGGCAGTAGGTCAGCAAAGATAAATCATAGAATATTAGTAGATAGAAAAAGTGTAAAAAGGAAGGTTAAAATAGTCAGTCCAAATGTAGCAAGAGAGATAACCTAAATGCCAGTAGAAGTACTAGCTAGAGTGGTCAAAAGACCAATTCTGAGTAACATCGAGTTATAGATGACTTGGTAGAGACAATAAAAAGATACAAGTTTCTAATGTGACAGTGAGGTTAAGAAGGAGAATAGAGCTAAAAAGTAAAATGGTCAAAGTTCAGATTTGGGTAAGATAAAAAGGAGTTGGCTAAAAAACAAACTAAAATATTCAAATTATGATAAGATTAAGAAGAGTAGATTTAAGATACAAATGAGGAAAAATGTAGTTCTAGGAAAGGTAAACGAGGTAAATAGAAAAGTAAGAATAGAGAGCTTAGAAAAGGACAACATTAGGGAAAACCTTTATTAAGGTATGGAACCCAGAAGTGCAAAACTCAGAGCATGTCATAATTAACGTAGTATTACAAGCTTGAACCTAGAGCTCAAAATTGTAGGATTTGGCTTAGACTTCATCTGTTTTCTGTTCCAAAGGTAGAATAAGGGGTAATGGGATAAGAACCCTTTATATTGTTGACAGGATGAAAAAAGTTAAGTAAAGTATGCAACCAAAGTAGGTAATAGTTATAGGGTGTGTAGTGGTAGCTTGAACTGTCTTATTAGGCAGAGAAGCAAAGTTAGTAGATAGTAAGTTGAACAAAAGTCAAGCTAATGGATTCAATTATGCTTGATGAGAAAAGAATAAGGGATAATGACACATAAGCTTTAGGTTAGACTATTGAGTTAATGAAAAGGTAGTTAAAGATTTGTTATGAATGTTAGGTGAATGTCTTTAGTGTGATCAATAGAGTCACTTTGCAGTAAACAAATAGTGGCAGAACAACAGTAGGGGTAGAACAAGAAACGACGGGTATAGATAGTCATAAGTCACTAGGAAGTTTAAGGATCAAAATAATGGTTATAGGTAAGCATGGAGTTAATACTGGAAGAATCTATTAGTGAGAGATGTCTTTCAGAATACAATAAAAAGTTAGGGGCACAATACGAATGACAATAGGTATGATTAAAGTTAGCTCTGGAAGAATCTGTTAATAAGAAGTGTCTTTCAAAATACAGCAGATGGTAAGGGATAAGATAAAGATAGTATATCACGATTGGACAGTGGTATAATAGAGGGTTAGTGAGGCTGATATCTTATAGTTAGAGCATAACTTTTGTAAGGAAATGATAAAATTTGAAGGAAAAAAAAAAAACCAAGAGACATAGGTTAAACTTTATTATATGAAATCATATGTAGTTGACTGTAGGAGGATACTTCTCCTTCTCTTCAAGCTTAACTCGTGCTTTTGGCTTTAGAGGGTTATGTAAGGAATGGAGACTGGGTCAAGTTAACCGAATTTTTTAAAAGTTTAGTAGCCACCAGTTCATACACAATCTCCTGATATAAGAATGATGGTAAGTGCATACCTAATGTCAAGGATGGATAGACGATTAGGGTAATGACAGGAATTAGATCAAGTTAATTACTAGGGCTTGTAGCCCTTCTGAACTATAAGTTGGAGGGAGTGTTATCTGTGGATGAGATTCGATGGATGAAACTTTTGCTGATGGGTAGATTCGAGGATGAAGTCTAAAAAGCTGTAGGCAATAGATATAGCTATATCAAGAAGAATGAATATGTAAAGTATCTTGTCCAGGATTATGGTACAAAACACATTTTTCACTGCTACGACAGTTTAGGTGGAACTTACAGGTTCAAAGATACCTATCTAATCATAAAGGGCAATTCCCTACAAAGGATAGTAGGGGACAATAATGTTTTGATGGTCATGTTAGGAAGGAGAAACAAGAAGAATCATCTATGGTGAATGGCTTGTGTTTCATAAAATTAGTAGGTTAGTAGTGTAGTATGATACTATAGAGTGGATGTGCTAGTGAAAACCAGTCGCAGAGTTAAGATTAAAAAATAATAAAAAGGTGCATTTTTATATTCCTAAAGTGGAAGAGTTTAGCTTTGATTGTAATAGGAGTGTAGCTCCATACAACTTAGTGTCAGTTATTAGCTCCAGAAAAATGTTGAGGCATGGATATCAGGGGTATTTAGTACTAGTGAGGGACACATTTATTAAAGGTACTAATGTGGAGAATGTACCTGTTGTCAAAGAATATGTAAATGTGTTTTCTGATGAGTTTTCAGGATTATCACCAGATAGAGAGATAGAGTTCTGTATAGATATTATGCCATATACAAATCCCATTTCTATGCCACCTTACAAGATGGCACCAACAAAGCTAAAGGAACTAAAGGAGCAACTACAAGAGCTGCTGGATAAGGGTTTCATCAAGCCAAGCATTTTACCTTGGGGTACTCTTGTTCTATTTGTGAGGAAAAAGGATGGAAATTTGAAGTTGTGTATTGATTATAGACAGTTGAACAAAGTGACTATTAAGAACAAATATCCAATTTCTCGAATTGATGACCTGTTTGATCAGCTACAAGGAGCAATGTCCTTTTCAAAAATAGACTTGGGGTCAAGTTATCACCTGTTGAGGATCAGAAGTGAGGATATGCCAAAGACAGTGTTCGGGATTAGGTATGATCATTATGAGTTCCTGGTAATGTCTTTTGGACTCACTAATGCACCAGCGGCCTTTATGGATTTAATGAATAGGGTATTTAGGCCGTTCTTGGATCACTTTATCATTGTATTCATAGATGGTGTATTCTCGAATTGAGGAAGAGCATAAGCCTGACAGGTTACTACAGGCGTTTTGTGCAGAATTTTTCCAGAATAGCAGCTCCTCTAACACGGTTGACTCGAAAGAATGTCCCGTTCTTCTGGTCAGATGAATGTGAGGAAAGCTTTCAGAAGCTCAAGGACTGTTTAACTACAGCTCTTGTGTTGACTTTGCTGGTGAGTGGAGAAGGGTATAAGTATACTGCGATGCTTCTAGAGTTGGGTTGGGGTGTGCCTTGATGCAGCATGGTAAAGTAGTGGCTTATGCTTCAAGGCAGTTAAAGAAGCACGAGCAGAACTACACTACTCATGATATGGAAATAGCAGTTATAGTCATTGCACTAAAAATTTAGAGGCATTACCTATATAGTAAAATGTGCAAAATATACACCGATCATAAAAACTTAAATAATATTTTTTTAACAAAATGATTTAAATTTGAGGCAGAGGATATGCATAGAGTTCTACACAGCTAGTTACATAAGATAGGTAGGGGTGTGCAAACGGTCGATTCGGTTCTAAACTGAACCGAATCGATAAAACCAAAAATTAAAAATAAAAAATTTTAAAACCGAACTAAACCGATTATTAAGAGAAAACCGAACCAAACTAAACCGATAAATATTGGTTCGGTTTGGTTTTAAATCGATCAAACCTAATTTTGTAAAATTTCATATTTTCAATATTAAATCTCAATAACAAAAACATAAAAAAAAAACTTAGAAATCAAAACTAAAAAATCTTAGGGTTTCCTTTATATATATATATATTAGTAATTTCAGTTCGGTTCGATTTTTTTTATTTTTTATGAAAATAATAGAACCGAACAGATTAACCGAAATTATCAAAATTTATAAACCGAACCGAATTGATTGAATTTTAAAACCGAATCAATTGAACCGAATTAACTCAGTTCTGTTCTGTTTAAACCAAAATCTGTTCTTCCCTAAAGACAGGCAAGAGTTGGTACAATGATATCATGGCAAAAAGTATACTAGAAGCTCATAATATCATGAAACTAAGAAGTACAGGTGCTTTTATCATAGAGAAAGGTAGGGGTGAGCAGATTTCGTTCAAACTGAAAAACTAAATTGAACTGAATCAATTCAGTTCAATCAGTTCGATTTTAAAAATCAGTTTGGTTCGATTTTATATTATAAAAATTTTAATTATTTGGGTTCGGTTCGATTTTGAAGATAAAAAAATCGATTAAATCGAACCAAACTTAATAGTAATTTTATATATTCAAATCGAATCGAATCGATTTTTGAATTGATTTTTTTTTTTGTGAAATTTATGAATTATATTTAATTATATATATATAAATTGTTTAATTTCATTGATTAATGGTTATTAGGTTTAAACCAAAATCAAAATTAGATCAAATAACTTAAAAATCAAGTCTAAATTGAAAAAAATCAAAAATCAAAATCAATCGATTTGAACAGAACTGAATCGAAATAGAGCGGTTCGGTTCAATGTGATTTTTCATCCATTTTCGGTTTGGTTCGATTTCTAAAATATGTAATTTGATTTTTATAATTTAATTCGGTTCCTTTCGGTTTGATTCTGTTTGAACCGAATGCTCACCCCTAGAGAAAGGTCTTGGTAACACTTCAATGGCTAAATAGGATCAGCAATGATTTCCGATGAGGTGTATGCAAAGGTAGTTATTTCAAAAGGACGCTTCATGAGATATTATATGGCAGGAAGTGTAGATCTCCTCTGTGTTGGACAAAAGTTGGAGAGGCGAGAGTACATGATTTAGATCTGGTCTAGTACACTTTAGAGATGGTTCTTTTGATCAGGGAACGTTTAAAGATAGCTTTCAATAGGCAAAAAAATTATACAGATCTAAGGCGAAAAAATGTAAAATTTGTAATGGGTGATTATGTATTCTTAAAGGTTTCTTCTATGAAAGGGGTTATGAGATTTTGAAAGAAAAGCAAGTTGGCACCCAGTTACATAGGATCTTTTGAGATCACGGACAGAGTGGGAGCAATTATTTATCAGTTGGAGCAATTGTCTGTTAATAGGAGTTGCCACTAAATATTTCTCATGTCCACCTAGTGTTCCACATTTTTATACTTAGGAAATATATTCCCGATCATTCTCATGTGCTGCAACCAGACACAGTGGAGTTAAATGAGAATTTGACCTTTGAGGAGCAACTAGTAGTCATAGTAGACTATCAAATGAGACAGCATCAGTCAAGACAAATCCCTATGGTTAAAGTCCTATGGATGAGTCAATTTGTAGAGGAATGCACTTGAGAGTCAGAGCGGGATATGCATAGCAAGCACCCATATTTATTTGATATATAACTCTGTGTCATTGTTCTGCCTTGTATAAAATTCGAGAATGAATTTTTTATAAGGGGGGAAGAATGTAACACCTTAAATTTTTAAATAATTATTTTATGCTTAATTATATGATTTTTAACTAGTTTGGCGGGCCTAGGAGAGGTAATATGATGTTGTTGTAATGTGGGCCTAAGGCTATTGGATATAGAAATGTTATTTGAGTTGCCTTGTAAGTTGGCTATCCTAAGTAGAGGAAAAATTCTGCCGATTTTTCGATATAAATTTATGATGTCTTTGACTCTTTAACTTTCTTGTTTTGTTTTAATATTAATAAATTCGTAGATATAATTATTTAGATGATTCGAGTTAACTATTCTCCTCTGCCCAATCGTCTCAATGATCTCCGATAAATCTGTAAGTAGATATTGATTTTATTTATAATTTCAATATTATTATGCATATAAAGTATGCTCATGCATTCACTTATAATTATACATATATAGCTATTATTGTAACAACCTAAAAAAAAAAGGGGGAAAGGGGGATTGGACTTGGCGTGTGACAGTGGATTCCACTGTCACTGCCAGTAAAAAAATAATAATAATAATAATTTTTTTCAAAACAAAAATCGGGAGGAGGCCCCCCCTCCCAATTTCTCTCCTCTCCTCCCCTCTCTTCTTCTTCTTTCCTTCTCCGGTGACCAGTAGCGACCTCTAGCGACTCCCCACCGTGGCGACCTCCCAAGCGTGGCGGCAGGAATCCGGCCAACAGTGGAGAGAGAGAGAGAGAGAGAGAGAGAGAAAAAAAAAAAGGTCACAAACTTTGAATGCTCATATCCGGCAATCCCGACGTCCGATTAGAGTGATTCCAGCGGTTATGGACTCCTAAGAGCGAGCCCTTTCAGATGAGACCAGCCTTGCCGGATTTGGTGGCCGTTTCCGGCGCCGGTGAGGAGAGAGAAAATTAACTTTTTTTTTAATTTTCCGACGAGATTTCCGACAATCCGACCGATGGAATGACGATCTAAGACCACCTATGGACTCAGGAGGAGGAGAGGAATATTTTGGTGTAACCAGTTCCCGCAGATATCGTCGGCGACCGATGGCCAGCCACCGTGCGCAATGGTTCTGGAGGTGGCTCTGGTGAGATTTGGCGATGATTCAACTTCCAGATGCTTCCTCATAAATTTTTGAAATTTTTGAGACACAGATAAGCTTTGGGTAAGATTATTTTCATTATTTCTCTGTTTGTGAAGCATAAATGCAGTGTCCCTTAAACAGAAAAAATTTAGGAAAAATTCTAAGAAAAATATATGATGAAAGTAAAATTATTTGGAGATATTCTATGGTGTTTGTTAAATTTTTTAGTGATTATATAATATTTTTGAAAAATATAGGTGGATTTTAGTTAGATTATTTAGCATATGGACATATAAGATCATTTAAAATTAAGATATTTAAATTTTATATGATTGGTTGAAGCTTGAGGATGGAGGTTTAAATATGTGAATATTGAATTGGGTTGAATTAAGAATATGTTAACTGTTGAAAACTTATAAAATTGAGTAATATTCTTGAATAAAATATTCATGGGTGGTTAGAAAATTTCAATTCCTTTTGCAATAGCTTTATAATATTATTAAGGACATTGGGGCAAAATTTTAGAATTTTTAGAGCTTGTTTGAGTGGATTTTTACAAAATGTCAATTATAGGGACTAAAACGTAATTTTTAAGGTTTTGAGTATTACTTGATTTGGAGGGCTCAGGAGGGGCCATATAATGATGATGAGATATGAGTTGAATTTAGAAGTGTTATTCGAGCCTTTTTACAGATTGGGTAGGTCTTAGGTATAGGAGAAACTCTGCCGAATTTTCGGCATGAATTAGGTTGTCTGTTGTCTCTTAGAGTTTTATTTTGATTTAGTATTAATAAATTTATAATATAATTATTTAGGTGATCGATGTGAGCTATTCTCCTCCATCTAGCAGCCACAATAGTCATCGGTGTACTGTGAGTAAAATATTAATTTTAATTATAATTTCAATATTATTATATGTTCAAGCATGCCCATACATCACTTATAAATATGTATTTATATAGTTAAACACTAGGCACATTTTATATTGCATTCATAATTGTTAAAGTGCCATAGATGTTGTTGTGGTAATTTGGAGTAGTGTGCGTGAGTTGGCGTGCGTGTGGTATGGTGTTGGCTATGGACAGGACGGGTAGACACGGCTTGAGATCTTCGCTGGGACTCGGTCCTTCTGGGTAGACACGGCTTGAGTTCTTCACTAGGACCTCGATTTGGTTTATTAAGCAAAAGTCCGGCTTGAGTTCTTCGCTGGCATGGGTTGGATTAAGAGGGCTGTATAGGGGATTAGCTCCCATATATGTATTGTTTGACCTTATCGGGTGTGTGAGTACTCCAGATTACCTTTTTGCTGTTATGATGTGAAAATATTGACGATGTTGCATTTCATTCTACAGGGTGCATTAGCTTTAGATAGTTATGGAGATTATAGTTAAAATTAATATTTTACTCTCTGAGTCGAACGCTCACTCCTGTTCACCATATTTTTCCAGGCTACAGAAGAAGACCTTTTTCAGAATAACTTGTTCCTTTCCTTGCAGATTACGAAAATAAAAATTTTCTTAACTGTATTATTATTATCTAAATTTGTAATTTAGAACTCAACATGTACTAGTAGTAGCATTAATCCTGTCAGGGACTACATGAATTTAAGTTTTTGTATTAATAAATGCAAAATTTTTATGAGTTTTAAATAGTTTATAAATGATGTAATAGGATTGACCTGGGCTCCCCTAATTTTAGTTTCTGATAATTACTGGGCTAAGTTGACCCAAAATAAAATTATAACAGTTTAACTTCAATTATTTTATATGCATATTGGGCCTAAATTGTGGGCCTCGTCATGGGTTTGAGAATAGTAAGGCTTACTACGGGCCTTGGGGGCTTTATGCCAGCCCAAGTCCTAATGTTAATCCAGCCCATAGGTTGGGTCATGACAAAGTTGGTATCAGAGCTTAAGCTCCAGATTCATGGGAAAGAATATACTTAGGAGTGTAAAAGGAGACTTGCTAGGATGTTACATGCGGAGTATAGGATTCTGTTTTGTCTTTTTCTGTAATTCTTTGTTTCTAGATTCTGCGTTATACATCGGGAAATATAAAAGTGCCTCAGTTAGTGTCTTGATTTTCGTGGAGTACATAGAAATGTGAAATAGAATTAGCAAACATGTTGAGGTCTATCATGAGGACACGTACTCCAATAAATACTATATTTTTGTCAGTATGGGTTTAAATGATGTGCCCATTTCGTGCAAGGTACGAGTACATAAAGGTGAGTCTTGAAAGTACAGTTGCCCTAGATAAGGATGAGAATACCACTGCTCACAGTCGTCAATGGATGACCCAGTCAGAGTAAGTTTATGATAATAGTATATTTAAGAGAGATAAGAGATTAGGAGACTTAGTCTGTCAGGACGTATCGTAGTAACTATACAATGTTCTCAATGTCTGCTCTGTAAGCTGCAAATTACAGTACAGACATGGGATTATTTTGTAGAGCTGCGTACTTCCCTGTAGTGCTTATGATGAGGATGTTTGCAGGCAGTCTCTGTTTTGGTAAAGTTATGCCAGAATAGGGTTCTATTACTGCAAAAGAGTTTGGAAATCCTAGGTAGAGATTTAAAACCCTATAGTTAGAATATTAAAGGGTCACAGTTGCAAGGTAGCCAGAGTCAGTGACTCAGTTACCCTAACATGAGCTACAATTACATTAGGAATTGCTGAAAGACTAGCAGTTTCAGTATAGTCATAAATTAAAGGTAACACCTTTAGGGTGAGGCCATTTGGTCTTTGATATGGGGTCTTAGAGGGTTTTGGCATTATAATGGGCCTTTTGCCTAAAGTTTAGTGAAATACAGTATCTTTCTTGTGTAGCAGTGGGGCGCAGGGTATGATTTTTCTCCCCTAAGGGAGACAGGATGCTATGGATGATGTTCATAGCCAGTGAAAAAAACGCTTTAAGGGGTTTGCAGTATGATAAGAGAGTAGATAGCCTGACATGGTTGTGGCAAGGTGGAAGATATAGTACCTTTTTCGCAGTTAATTATGATGTAAAGTGGTCTTATTCCTTCAAGAGGGATAGGGGTTTATTACTAATAATGGTGACCAACAAAATAGTGCCCCAGATGGAACTGTAGAGTGTGGTAGAGGGTAGTTGGCTGGGGTATCCTGGAGAGGATACAAGTTCCATTATAGGAATCATATATAATCAGATCATGATTGTCGACACCATATTTTGGCCGATCCCCAGAATCAATAAACTTCGAAACCGATCCCTAGCACTAAATCTCTTCTTGCCATCTAATCACAATTCTGATCTCTCTTCACAGAGAGTTGAGTCAATGCTGAGCTCTCATATCCGTTAAAGCCTTGCCGGTCTCTCAAATCATTCACCGATCTCTCAAGCCAATTGTCGAATATCCTGACCAGTTAACTGTATCCCCGATCTCTCTTGTCAGACAAGATTGGATTAACACCAGAAACTTGCTGCCAATATTTATAATCGACCTCTCTTTTAAAAGTTTAGAAATAACCAAGCCAAGGTTCTAATCCGGTTTAATGAAGATCCCGATCTTAGATGTTCAAGCCAAAATTTTCAATTAAGTTCCGTTTAGCAATCTCATGCATGTTGTATTTTCCGATCTCTCACACTTAGGATAATAATAGTTTTCAGTTGTTTCAATATACTCAGACAATCAAGTGTTTAGAAATTTTCCGATCACAACCATTCACCAAACAAAAGGCATTCTATTTCATTTCATTGTAAAATTTGTACAAGTTATTCGGCTGGGGGATCACCCCCAGCCTGATCTACATTTTGCTCATCCTCTCCTTCCTCTTCACTATCCTCACCCTCGCCCCCGGGAGCCAGGTCGGCCATCCAAGAGAAGTCCTCTTCTGGGTAACGCTTCTGGAGTTCGGCCAAGAGGTCCTTGTGAGCATTCACATAGGCACCAGCTATCCCTGTCACCATTTCTTCGTCTTTCGCCTTAAGCTCCTCGATAAGTTGGGCGACTGAGAAGCCGTTGGCGGGCGCCTCGACTTCCACGAGAGCACGATCCCTTTCGGCGAACATGATTACGTTCGGCCACTGTCTTCATAGAACCGCTCGCCCCTCAACTTGAGATATGTAATCCTGAGCGGATGCGAGTTGGGATCGGAGGGAAGCCATTTCCTGATTCTTCTTCTCGATCTCCTTGCCCAGGCGATGAGCCTTTTCCCGAACTATGGTCTGGTTCACCAGGCACTCCACGTTCAGGCTCATGGAGCGAGTCAAGATATCGTCAAGGCTGTCCGGGGATAGCCTTTCCCGATCCTCCCGAAGGCAGATGGAAGACCCCAAGACTTTGGCAAAACCGGGGTTCTCCCGAACAGTCCGGTTATTCTTCAGGGACTCCATCAACGTTTGAGCGCCACGAGAAGAGGATTTCACAGAAGATTGAGAAGGACCCCTTTCTGTGCTTGGAGCAACTGGAGGGGGTGGAGCCGGCTCTTCCTGTTGAGGAGGAGATCGGACAGCTTCAGTGATCGGCGGACCCGAAGGTCGGGACGGGCCTCCTTGCGTCTCCCCTGGTTCACGGCCGGGAGTTCGAAGCTTTTCCGAACGCTTCATCTCCTTTACTTTCCGGGAGATCTCTTTTTCTTTCTTCCGCTTCCTAGAACCCTCATCACCCGCCATACCTGCACAAAGAAGAGGTCAGTGAGATCGCTAAGGTCCTGAGATCTGAGATGTAGAAAATACTGATCTTAGGTCGAGCGGAAGTTCGCGATCTTGGCGGTGGCGGTGTATGTTCCAATGGTGCAGCTCGGCGGTCACCGCATCTAAACAGGAATACTTTTGAGTGGCAGCCTGATTCTTCAGATCCATCACTATTAAGCTTTCCTCCTGGTTCAGGTTAATGCGCTTCGGAAGCAGGGGCCCCTGGTGCCACCAGCTACGGGGGAAGTCCTCAAAGCAGGTCGGATTTTTGCTCCTCAGAATGAAGAAGCGGTTCTTCCAATTTTTAAGGGAAGAGGGCAGATCGGTGAAGAGCCCACAATGAGGCTTCGCCTGAAAGAACCAGTGCTCGTCGTCCTTTCGGTGAGTTAGCCTGTGCAGTTCGGCGAACACCTTAGCCGTAGGTCTGATTCTCTTAGCTCGGCACAGACCTCAGAAGGCTACTAAGATCCGCCACGAGTTAGGATGAACTTGAGCAATGCACACCCGGTGGAGTTTTAGGACCTCCTTGAAGAAGTCATCCAGAGGGAACCGAAGACCGGCCTTTAACTGTTCCTCGTATACCATAACCAGGTCATTCTCTTCAAAGAAGTGATCGGCTCGGTGATCGCCGTGGCACCGGATAAGTTCGTACGAATCAGGGTGAATATTGTACTCCTGGCTAAACGATTGTAGATCGGACTCTTGTAAGATCGATGGCAGCTCATCCATAGGGAGATTCTCCCTCCCTGAAGAAGGTACGTGCCTTGATGGCCCGATCCGCCCCCGAGCTGGAACAGAGGCCCTAGGAGGTTCTGTTTGCGCGTTTAGCCCGACCACCTCTTCTTCGTCAGACGACCACGAGAACTGAATGGAAAGAGGACTCGCCGCTCTTTGATCTTCGGCACTGCTCATTTTCAAAAGAAATAAAGAACTTAAACTAAAAGAAGATCAAAGCCCTTACCGGAGTCTGATCGGCGTCGGAAGGACTTGAGAAAACGAGAGAACTTCGAAGTTGTGAGCAGGGGACTGAAAATGGAATGAGAGAACAACTGGCTAACCCCCCCACCCCTATTTATACTAGTCCGAGCATTTAATGCTCACGAGGCTCTAGGCAACGCATCGATTGGTGGGACTCGCCAGCTGTTCTGACACTTCTCTCAAATATTCGAACATTCCAAGGAGATCGGGTAAATGGAGATCGGCATAATAAGTTGAATATCTTGAATGAAGGATTAGTTAAGAGTCGTTTTGTTAGGAACCAGATCGGACAAATATATCAGAGATCGGAAAATAATCAATAAGATAATAATTGAAGAAACAAGATTTTTATTTCCAAAAGATCGGATTACATCATTTGGGCGATCTCTAGGGATCGGATTACAATAAAGGTCTAACTACATCATTTGGGCGATCTCTAGAGATCTGATTACATTGAAGGATTACGTCATTTGGGCGATCTCTAGAGACCGGTGGGACATCCTATCTAAAGAGTCCCAGGTTTATAACTGATCCCAAGGGTGTCGCCGATCGGAGCTTAATCCGCTGTCGGAACACCCAATGTGGGAGGAAACCGCTGTCGGAACACTCAATGTGGAGAGAAGCCGAATGAACTTGAGGAAGCAACCGCCAAGGGTCAGCGGAGCATCAGACAAGGTTATGCGATCACCGGGGTTGTAAATTTTCAGTCTAGGAATAAGGAAGTCCATCGGAGAGGGATCAAAAACCACAATCATGGTCGGAACAACCGCCGGAGCAGCTGGAACTGGAAGAGAAAGAAGGAAGAGAGAAAAATCAGATGAAGGAAATGTCTCTGTCGTCAGGGGTATATATAGGGGAAAACGGGCATTTATTCTTTGAGCGAAAGCGGTTAACGCCTCGGGAATCGAGGGTAAATTAATGCTTTGACCAGACCAGACCAGAGAAAGGGAAAGATCGGAATAATAGATCGGAAGATGGGAGACTAGCATGAAAGATCGGAAAAGAGCATGTAAAAGAGATCAGAAAGAGGGAAGATCAGAAGGCAAAAAGAATAAGACAAATCCCAATAACCGTCGTCAGAATCAGAGCCGAGGTAGTTAAAGCGTTGCAGACGAGATCTCCACCGCACGCCTAAGAATCGCCGCATCTTGACAGTGCGAGGTATGTCATGTGATCCTGTACATCCTAATCTCCACCATTGATCTCACTGGTAAGGACAAACCCGGAACCCTTGGATCAAGAGAGAAGACGACAATACCAGCGTCTTTCGCTCTTAGCCCTCAGATCGTTCCGGACGAGAAGATTTGGGACCGTCAGATTGAAAGAAGAAAAGGACAAAAATTCTGAAGAGTGATCTCAGCCATTCATTTTGATTCTCTTTAATTCCTGAACATCCGATCATGTCCTTCGAAATCTTGACCCTCCATCTCCCTCAAAATAAATCCTGACCCTTCATGGGGAGCACCCGATTCCTATAAATACCTGCATGAAAAACTGTTCAAGGGACGGGCAAAAAGAAAGGTAGTTATTATAGCCGAAGAACTCTGAAACCTTGATTCAGTTTGTTACTCTGCTACTTTGAAGTTTCGATTAGAAAGACTTTTGAAACTAGTTTTCTGAAGTGTTTTCTTGAAAAGGATTCTGAATACTGGAACTCCACATTTTCAGTTTGTTCATTATCTGGTCACACTCTCACTTTCAGCCCTTTATCATCTCTGTCTTCATCCCCGTTATCCAAGCTCAATTTCATTTCACTCGATTTTTATCTTAATCTGATTGCATTTTAGCTAAGCACCCCTCAGTTCACAACGAACATCAGCCCTCAAGCTAATCAGTCTGCTGTCTTATTACTATTTGTCACCCCGTAGTCATTTCAATAGATTTAGCTCCTTACAGGTAAGAGCTCATATTGCCATTTTGTTAAGTGTTTACGTTTATTTTTCGCATTTTCTTTGCCTTTTTATGCATGTGATTTTCTCCAAGTTCATTTAGTGCCAAAGAACCTTAAAGAATGTTACTCTCGAGTTTATTTCTTTAGTGATCAGTCTATCGTTTTATTAACCTTCGTCGTTTCTGAATGCAAATTTTCTAGTTCCTAGTAGCGTGTAAGTGGTAGGGTAAAATGTAGATAATTGCAACTTACGGGTCTCTTTTTAAGAGAGAGAGCCTGAATAACACTTCAGGAAAATAGCCACAATATTAGGCTGACGTAAACGGTAATTCGGCAAGATGCCATAAAGTGGGATGAAACCAAAGTAAAAGAAACATAATAGATCGGACATTCATAGGTACTGGTAAAGTGACCTTAGGGGAGGTCAGCAAAATTTATTCCAGCTTTTCTTATTTAGTCACAAAATATCAATTAGAAGCCTTACCCTCCCCCAAACACCTTAGAACGTCAGAATCTTTAGCTTTAGGACCTTATGACATGTAGCTGAAATTAAAATTTGGGAGATCGAAAAGATCCCATTAAGGTTCCTGTTAATTAAATAGAGATCGGAGGAGAGTTCTTATCCGGTCTCTAATCAAAATTTTAAACAAATACTTAATAGAGATCGGAGGAGAGTTCTTATCCGGTCTCAAATCAAAATTTTAAATAAATACTTAATAGAGATCGGAGGAGAGTTCTTATCCGGTCTCAAATCAAAATTTTAATAACCATTAAATAGAGATCGGAGGAGAGTTCTTATCCAGTCTCAAATCAAAATTTTAATAAACATTAAATAAAGATCGGAGGAGAGTTCTTATCCGGTCTCAACTCAAAATTTTAATAAAACATTAAATAGAGATCGAAGGAAAATTCTTATCCGATCCCTAAGCTAAAATTTTTATACTTAAAAGAGATCGGAGGAGAGTTCTTATCCGATTCTCACACCAAATCTTAACCTGTACGCAAGATAATCCCAAAACCAAAAATGATTCACGACGTCAAGTCACTAAGGTTGTCTCATTTACTTATGTATCTGGGTGATCCAAATTTAGTGAAAAATCAAGTGTTCCTTTAGTCAAAAGGATCAACATGTCCATTCAAGCCTTTCTAACTAATGCAAAGTTAAATCTACTTACCCTTATTAAGGGACGAGGTGGGGTGCCTAACACCTTCCCCACCCGTTTACGGACCCCGAACCTAGAATCTCTGTTTTGAAGTGGTTTTATTTCAATTTATCTTCACAAATGGTTTTCTTTAGTTACCCTCAAAACTAAGGTGGCGACTCCTCACTCTTTCCCACTTCGGTGAGTGATCGTCCAGGCGACCGCAAAATCCCTTGCGACAATGATGGATGTAAATCCTTTGAATTGGATGACGGGTTTGGGTGCCTGGTATCTTAAGTTTTGGCTAATTGAGTAAACATGGAAAAAAAATTAATAATAATAAATAAAATTACTGCAGAATCAGTTCTCGAGGTAACAAGGGTATTATGTAAGCTAAAGGATAAGAATAAAGATCATACAATAAAAGTGTGACTGTAATTTCCTGAGTTCCTTTCTAACTTCATATTGTTCAAAACAATAGTATAATCTAATCATAATAGTATTAAGAGTAATAAATTAACGAAGATAAATCACAGAAGGCCAATGGATAGAGAAAGTGCAGAATGAAAGTTTGGACAATTGATTGCAGATGCAATATAATCTAAATGCCAGTGGAAGTACTAGCTAGAATGGTCAAAGTACCAAATCTGAGTAGCACAGATATGTGATAACACGGTAGAGACTCTGAAAGATATAGTTAGCAAGTATAGCTGTCATGTTAGGAAGAAAATGGAACCAGGGATAGAATAGTCAAGTTCTATTTTGGGTAAGACAAAGGAAATAAATGAAAGGACAACCTGAAGGGCGCATAATAAAAGGAACAAAGTTAAGATATAGGGTAGGCTAAGTGTTATTCTTGGCAAGGTAAATGACAAGGATGGAGAACCCAAAATGGGACCACATTAGTGAGAATAGTGATGGAGGTATGGAATCTAGTAATGTGATACTCATAGCATGATGTAGTTGAGGTAGTGCCAAGGGCTAAAATATAGTGCTTGGAGTTGCATGATTGGATCATACTCTATCTATTCCTTATTCCTAAAGTGAAGTGGATAGCAATAGGGCAAGATTCTTTTAACTTGTTAACAGTATCAAGAAGATTAGACGAGAAATACAATAATAATGAGCAAAAGCTAGAAGGTGTGCGATGGTATTGCGGACTATCTAATTAGGCAGAGAAAAAGAAGTTAGTAAGTAGTAAGTTGAATAAAAGTCAATCTAAGGGATCAAATAGGTATTATGAGAGGAAAAGAATGATAGATAATAACACATAGGCTTTAGGTTATACTTTTGAGATAGTGAGAAGGTAGTTAGGGGTTCGTTATGAATGTCAGGCAAACATTTTTAGTGTGATCAACATAATCACTTTGTAGTGAAGCAATAACAACAGAACAACAGTAGAGGTAGAATGAAAAGCGACAAGTATGGGTGGTTATAAATCACTAGAGAGTTCAAGGATCAAATTAATGACCATAGATAAGGGTGGAATTAGTGCTGGAAGAATCTATTAGTGAGAGAAATCTTTCAGGATTCAACAAAAGTTAAGGGCACAATATAAACGATGATAGATATGAATCATAGGTCGAGTATAAGTAAAGTTAATAAATTATAAAGTATTATGTTAGGAAGTATAATGGTACAGTAAAGGGTTCATGCAGATGATACCTTATAGGTATAGCACAACTGTGCTAGGAGATGATAAAATTTGAAGAGAAAGACCAAGAAACATAGGTTAAACGTTATTATATGGACAATCGGGCATAGTTGAATAAAAGAGGATATTTTTCTTTCTTTTCAAGTTTAGCTTGTGCTTTTGATTCTAGAGCGTTATATAAGGAACAGAAACCGAGTCAAGGAGACCTAGTTATTTGAGAGTTTGGTAGGCACCAATTCATACATAATTTCCTGATATGAGAATGACAGTAAGTGCATACCTAGTGTTAAGTATGAAAGGACAATCAAAATAGTGACAAGAGTTAAATGGAGTTAGCTACCATGGCTTGCAACCGTTTTAAACTATGAGCTGAAGGAAATACTAATTGTGGATGAGTTTCAATAGATGAAATTGTTGCTGATGGGTAATTTGAGGCTGAAGTTTGAAAAGTTATGGGCAGTATATGTTATTATATTAAGGAGAATAAACACGTGAAGTATCTTGTTTAGAATTAAGGCATGGCACACATTTCCCACAGCCGTGTTAGTTCAGATAGAACTTATAGTTTTTGGCGCTCTTATCCATCCAGGATGAGCAATTTCCTACTAAGGCCGGTAGGGAATGATAATGTTCTGATAGTTAAGTTGGAAAAAGGGGATACAAAAAGAATTTTCTATGATTAATTATAAGTGTTACGTAATGTGAAGAATGTGCTGGTAGGAGTCAATCGTAAAGTTAGAATTCTCGAAGTAATAGAACTAGTAATTAAGATAAGTCTAAAAAAGAAAAGAAAGTTAAAGTTGATGATAGGATGGAAATCCTTGAAGGAAAAGGTGTAAGGATGGGACAAGACTAAGATTAAGGAATAGGTACAGCAGGTTGAAAGGATATTAATAATAGCAAAAATAGGAAAAAGAAGTGGATAAGATCTAAAGAACAGGAAGAAAGCTCGGTAGAGCTAGTTATAATGATGAGGATAAGAAGGAATAGGTATGATAGGAACACACTAAGAGGTGTTTAAAACAAGTTATTATGAGATGATAGACTAAAGGAGTAGTGGAGCCTCAATCTAAGTGCCAATGTGTCAGAAGTAGGCCATATACTAAGAAGCTATAGGAAGAAGTCTAGATATTTCCATTTCAGAGAAGGAGTGGGAAACGATAAAGTTGCATTAATTAAGTTGTCAGGGAACCTAAACACTTTTGTCACCTAGAAGGAGAGACCCAGTTCACTTTCCAATGTTGATAAATGATACACTTGGCTCTTGGAGGGGACTCTACCTGACTGGTTACATAAGATGGACAGAGGTTAGTCTAAGTACCTTAGTAATGATAAAAATAGATTGGAAATTTGAAGTATCATGAAAGTGAAAAGATGCATTGGTACTAACTGTTAAGGTCAAAGGATAAGTAAAGGTTTCGAACGATAAGTATATGATAGGTGCTACAGGAAAGCTACTCATAGGATGCCTTTGGATAAGGAACATAAGTCATGTTTTGGGGAAACATAGATTATTGAAACAAAGGAATAAGGACTGAAGTCACCAAGAGACACATTAGGGCGTAATAAAAGTGAGGTAAGCGCCAAAGTTGATTAAAGTTAGCAGATATCAAGCCGAGAGTAGTGGAGTTATAATGAATACTTGAGATGTCAGAAAAATGGTTAATGAATAGCCAAGAGATAAGAGCATCTCTAGAAAGAGATGATGACAAATAGGACACTATAGTAGAATCAGAGAGCAGTAGAATGTCATATATAATATACGAGGAGTTTGAAAAATAAATGTTTTACCAATCTCTGCATAGCTAGAGGAGTAATGATTGCACTTGTTCTAATAATCTTCTTTTCCTTATCTCTTGTTTATTCGAAAATTCGAGGACGAATTTTTCTTAAGAGGGAAAGAATGTAACAACCTAAAAAAAAAAAAAAAAAAAGGGGGAAAGGGAGATGGGACTTGGCTTGTGACAGTGAATTCCACTATCACTGTCAGTCAAAAAAATAATAATAATAATAATTTTTTTCAAAACAAAAATCGGGAGGAGCCCCCCCCCCCCCTAATTTCTCTCCTCTCCTCTCTTCTTCTTGTTTCCTTCTTGACTGCCGGCGACCTCCCAATGGCAGAGTCAGAATCCGCCAACAAAGGGAGAGAGAGAGAGAGAGAGAGAGAGAGAGAGAGAGAGAAAAAAGGTCCTAAACTTTGAATGCTCGTATCCGACAATCCTGACGTCCGATTGGAGTGATTCCAGCGGCTATGGACTCCTAAGAGCGTTCTTTCAGATGAGACCAGTCTCACCAGATTTGGTGGCCATTTCCGGCGCCGGCGAGGAGAGAGAAAATTGACCTTTTTTTTTTACTTTCCGATGAGATTTCCGATAATCTGACTGATGGATCGACAATCTAAAACCACCTATGGACTCAGGAGGAGGAGAGGAATATTTTGGTGTAACCAGTTCCTGCAGATATCGCCGGTGACCGACGGCCGGCCATCGTGCGCGGTGACTCCGGCGGTGGCTCTTGTGAGCTTTGGGGATGATTTAACTTCCAGATGCTTCCTCATAAATTTTTGGAATTTTTGAGACACAGATAAGCTTCGGGTAATATTATTTTCATTATTTCTCTGTCTGTGGAGCGTAAATGCAGTGTCCCTTAAACAGAAAAAATTTGAGAAAAATTCTAAGAAAAATATATGATAAAAGTAAAATTATTTGAAGATATTTTATGGTATTTGTTGAATTTTTGAGTGATTGTAAAATATTTTTGAAAAATATAGGTAGATTTTAGTTAGATTTTTTAGCATATGGACATATAAGATTATTTGAAATTAAGATATTTAAATTTTATATGATTGGTTGAAGCTTGAGAATGGAGGTTTAAATATGTGAATATTGAATTGGGTTGAATTAAGAATATGTTAGCTGTTGAAAACTTATGAAATTAAGTAATATTCTTGAATAAAATATTCATGGGTGGTTAAAAAATTACAATTCCTTTTGCAATAGCCTTATAATATTATTAAGGACATTGGGGCAAAATTTTAGAATTTTTAGAGCTTGTTTGAGTGGATTTTTACAAAATATCAATTATAGGGACTAAAACGTAATTTTTAAGGTTTTGAGTATTGCTTGATTTTGAGGGCTCAGGAGGGGCCATATAATGATGATGAGATATGAGTTAAATTTAGAAGTGTTATTTGAACCTTTTGCATATTAGGTAGGTCCTAAGTATAGGGAAAACTTTGCCAGATTTTCGACATGAATTAGGTTGTTTGTTGTCTCTTTAGAGCTTTATTTTGACTTAATATTAATAAATTTATAATATAATTATTTATGTGATCAATGTCAGCTATTCTCCTCCATCCAGCAGCCACAATAGTCCTCAGTGTATTGTGAGTAAAACATTAATTTTAATTGTAATTTCGATATTATTATATGTTTAAGCATGCCCATGCATCACTTATAAATATGTATTTATGTAGTTAAACACTAGGCACATTTTATATTGCATTCATAATTGTTAAAGTGTCATAGATATTGTTGTGGTAATTTGGAGCAGTGTGCGTGAGTTGGCATGCGTGTGGTATGGTGTTGGCTATGGACAGGACGAGTAGACACGGCTTGAGATCTTCGCTGGGACTCGGTCCTTTGGGGTAGACACGGCTTGAGTTCTTCATTGGGACCCCGATTTGGTTTATTAAGCGAAAGTCCGGCTTAAGTTCTTCGTTGGCACATGTTGGATTAAGAGGGTTGTATAGGGGATTAGCTCCCATATATGTATTGTTTGACTTTATCGAGTGTGTGAGTGCTCTAGATTACCTTTTTGCTGTTATGATGTGAAAATATTGACGATGTTACATTTCACTCTACAGGGTGCATTAGCTTTAGATAGTTATAGAGATTATGATTAAAATTGATATTTTACTCTCTGAGTCGAACGCTCACTCTTGTTCACCATATTTTTCCAGGCTACAAGAGAAGACCTTTTTCAGAATAACATGTTCCTTTCCTCGCAGGTTATGAAAATAAAAATTTCTTAATTGTATTATTATTATCTAAATTTGTAATTTAGAACTCCGCATGTACTAGTAGTAGCATTAATCATGTCAGGGACTGTATGAATTTAAGTTTTTGTATTAACAAATGCAAAATTTTTATGAGTTTTAAATAGTTTGTGTCACACCTTACCCCTCCGTAAGGCATAACATGATCCCGTAGAATACTTAATGAACTACCGAACTTCACCTACCGATAACTCATTAAGTACCCTACAAGGGATTTTAAAACAATTGTCTTACATTTTGGAAGTGGTGAGCATTTTGGTAGAAATTAAAAACCATTTATTCAAGGTTTAAATACTAGTAAAAATTTTTGTCCATTTAAATTTTGCCGTAAATTTTATAAAAATTTTGACAGAGTTCTGTTTATTTTTGGAGAAAACCGTTCTTCAAATACCTGAGAAAAACACTCCCAAAAATGTTTCACAATTTCCAACCTCCAATAAATCACAATTCAACTCCAATCAATTCATTTCAAAACAGTTCCACAATCCAAATCAAATTTATCAACTCAGAATAGTTAATAATTCCATTCACAAAGCATAAAGTAGGAATTTCATATGTACAAATATTAAATTTACAGAAGAAAGTCCAAAATAATATCATTACAATTTATTTACAACTGCTCGACTTTATATTGATACATACAACATTTCCATATTTACATCAAAATTTATCTACAAGGGCATAAAATAATACCCGTACAAAAGATCAATGTAATCCTCGATTTAATCGCAGCTCACTCTGCTGCTTTTTCCTTGCTCTTATCTGCAACAGCAAAATAAGCCATCGCTGAGTATAAAAATACTCAGTGGTACACAATAAAAATTTAAAATGCAATAAATAAATCATTCATTGCCAAACACAATTCAAATATTTCTCAATCACATTTCACAAATATTAAAGTTCATAATAACATTATTTTGTCAAATAATCTATTAAACACAGTTTAGTCAAACAATTTCATAAATACAGTGTTGCCAAAGTCATACATAACTTAAGCAATGACACAAAATTTCCGATCAATGCCGTGTTGTACACCACGACAAAGCAATCTCAACCTCATTAATGAAAATCAATGAGGGAGGTGGCTAGCTAGCTAATGAGTACTCATCCGATCTACAACCTCAAATGGCAAGCCAGAGAGGGAGGAAAATAAACGATCTCAACCCCATAAATGGAGGAGGAATAATAAGTAATTGTCATGCTAAGTGTGAATCAAAATTCCATTTCAAACATTTCATTCAAATATTGCATACAAAAATCAAATCAATTTCCAAAGTTACAATTTGATCACAAGGTGGCAACACAAAAATTCATAAATTCATAATGCGTACTAAATCAATTTTTCAAGGATAAAATGCTTAAATAGGGTTTATTGTGCACAAACCTCAAGCAAGTCGTCCCTTAGCCTTGACTCGGTTCCTCGGGTTCCTTCCCGATATTCTTTTCAACTGAAACACACAATTTTATAATGTTTCAGTACTAGAACTTAACATAAATCCAAAATAAATTTAGCTTCACAATTGCCTAGCTCTAACGTGCTAAATTCGACGTTCTTTAAATTTTGTGTTTCGAGTTACTATTAACTGCACTATTCAAGTTAAATAGTTGACTTTCCAAGACTTAATAGGTATGGGAATTCCAACTTCACCCACATACCACATTTTGGTCACTAAACTTGTTGGTTTTGGCCATTTTCTCAAAGCTTAGGTCATTTTGGCAAAATTGCCAATTTTCAGTTTTGGTGCTCCGAAGTTGCACTGTTCCATTGGTCAATCTACTGTTAGAATTTGGCAAAACTTCATTCATAGAAAATGTTCCTTATTGTCTTAAGTGTATTCTCATTTTTGGATCACCCCAAACGGAGTTTTTAGCTCAAGTTATAGCCAAAATACGATATCGCTCACGCAATCGCTCATACTGCAACTATGGTTCTGGCAGGTTTTTGATCCAACTTTGTTCAGTGATTTGATCAAGTTAAGTTCATAATTTGGTCTAACTTTCTTCATATGAAATGTTCTACTATGTCTTAGGTTTCCATCGGTTTAAGAATCACTTAAATCAGAGTTTTCTAGAGAGAGTTATAGCCATTCAAACATTACTGCTCAAATGGCAATTCTGCAGAGTTGCAGGTTCAATAACTCAACTTTGCTCAATAATTTGACTAGGTTAATGGCATAATTTGGGTTGGTGTCCTTCATGAAAGTTTTATTTCTATATCTCATCTAATCACTGGTAAAATTTCAGGTCAATTTTGACCTGTCTAGCTCGAGTTATGACCAAATGAATAGTTACTGTTCATTTTGTCAGTTTGTGCAGTGGCAGCCTGCTCTCATTTCACTTTGGTCAATTGGTTCACTAAGTTTTGGTCAGTTTTTGGCCATGGTTCCTCAATGACAATTGTGCTATTTAATGTTTATTTTCATCCCTAATTGGTGGCATATCAATTGGACTTGTAAAATTTGAGTTTTGGTCCTTCAAAGTAGGTTTGGTCATGCTGCCAACAACATGACCAATTGACCTACGAATTTGTCTTCCATTCTAACAATTCCCATATATTTTTTTTGGTCATTATTGACCATTTTTCAGTCCACAATTGGTCAAAGATATCATTTATGCATTTTTCCAAAATTTGGTTCACAAATCCTAACATTCAAACCCTAATCTCATTCATTCAATCACAATTGGTGCATTTCCATCTTACCACCATACTAATGTAAGTTTACTAACATCTTTAATTCCCTTTAAACACATCAAACCATACCAAATCATTCTCCCATCAACCAGGCCAAAATTTCAGTTTAGTCCTTCTCCCATGATTTTATTTCATTTCATAGATTCTAAGCTCATTTCAACCATTAATCATGCATTTAAATGGAAGAATAGTAAGTTAGCATACTAACCTCAACTTTAATGCCAATTCTCCAATTTCTCTCCTTCTTTCTTCTTTCTTTCTTGTTCTTAGGTTGAGATTACAAGCTTTAGTAAGGTTTTTAGGGAAGTTATGAAGATCAAGTGGAGAAAATCAAACTTAAATGTAAGCTTAAAGGAAGGATTTTCATGGAGGAAGTGTGGGAAGAAAGTGGGCGGCACCATGGAAGAAGAAAATGAGGTTTTTCTATTTTTTTTTTTTTGTTTTCTTTTCTTTAATCTTATCCCTTTTTGAAGACCAAAAATTCCAAATTAATAAATAACTTAATTAATTTCTTATTGACATCATTCATGATGTCATCATCTTCTTCTTTTTTTTTCTATTTATTTTTTTCTATTAGTTCTTTAATTTAATTCTCGATTCTGAAATTTTCTTTTCTCCGATTTTATTTGACAGTTAGGTCAAGAGTCAGCTCTCGGGGTCAATTGACCAAATTGCCCCTCGCCGATTCATCCCGGTTTGCAAATAATTCCATATTTCTTCCGCTTAACAGTTCTTTTTCGTGATTTTCTCTTTTCCACTGTGTTCATAAGGGTCCTAAGGACCGCAACGTCACTTTTTACGGTTCGAAATTTGAGTTTAAAATGACTTCGCAGTCGTTTCCGAGGAGGTAACCCATCGCTGTGACTCTCGGCTCGTTTAACTTCTTATGTTCTGTTTTTCTTATTTATACTTAACTAATTGGCAATCACTAATTATTGGTGTTTATGGTTTCTCTAGTTGTCTTAAGTATGGTTCTAATCCCCTTAATTATGCGACCGACACAGTGTAAACGATGAAATCTACCAGGCTATGCAAACGGGGGTGTTACAGTTTGTAAATGATGTAATATGGTTGAGCTGGGCTCCTCTAATTTTAGTTTCTGATAATTACTGAGCTAAGTTGACCCGAAATAAAATTATAACAGTTTAACTTCCATTATTTTATATGCATATTGGGCCTAAATTGTGGGCCTGGTCATGGGTTTAAGAACAGTAAGGCTTACTAAGGGCCTCGGGGGCTTTATGCCGGCCCAGGTCCTAGTGCCGGTCCGGCTCACAAGTTGGGTCATAACAATTATAGACACATTTTGTATTACATTATAATTTGATGAAATTGATGTGAGTGTTACCTTAGGGTAATTTGGAGTTGTGTGCGTGTGTCGGCGTGTTTAAGGTATGGTACTAAATATGGATAGAACGGATAAATCGGTTTGAACTAGTTTCGCTTAGAGCCTGATCATTTTTGTGATAAGTTAAGTTAGTAAGACTTTGAGTTGATCTCACTAATCCTTACGTTTGGATTATTAAGAGAAAGTCCGACTCGAGTTAATTTCGCTGACAAATGTTGAAATTAAGAGAGCTGTGTAGAGATTAACTCCTATATATATATATATATTTAATTGATGTGACACATGGGTGTGTGAGTGTTCTAAATTATTCTGTGTGTAAATATTATTCGAATTTGATTGAATATATTGGCATTTATTAGATTTCATCTTTAAGGATGTATTAGTCTTAGGTAATTATAAAAATTATTTTTAAAATAAATATCTTACTTTATAAGTCGAACGCTCACTCTTATTTAGCCTATTTTTCCAAATCTTCTTTTTGTGATTAACCTGTTTTCTTACTCGTAAGTCTCTTAACAATAATATCAGTATTTTAAAGTATTAATTAAAAATCTAAAGCTCCGCATATGTTAGAAGTATTTTATTTAGCTTGGGACTGTAGTAGTTTATTTATTTTAAAATTGTAAACTTATTATTTATTTATGTGTAGATATATGAGATGAGGATGAGCCTGTATCTTAGATGAGGATGAGCTGAAGTATACAAATTGATATATTTTGTGATCATAAGTTGAGTGAACTATAAACTCACTATTAGATAGTCCAATTTATAATCGAATTTTATTCATTTATCTTTTTGAAATTGGAATATAATAATAGGCCTTAAGTTTAAACTTGGAATAATTAAATATTACTATAAGTTTTAAAAGTTTTTTATTGACTTAAATCTTAGTATCGGTCCAACTCATAATTTTGATATAACAAGGAAAGGTTTAAAAATTTTAACTTGATATAAATTAAATCAATGACTTATTCCCAAATTCAAAATTTCATAATTTTATAGCTTATCCCATGTGATACTTTGTTTATATGAGTTGATTTTCTATAGCCGCACTCACAAAATTAGGTTTAAAATAAATTTGAGTCATTAATAATAAATTTTAATTAAAATTTTAAAATATTAATTAAATTCATGTTAAAATAGATTGATTTTTGCCGAGTATAGCTAGGATTTGTTATAATCCGCAGGTGCAAAAGCAAAAATTTTGCTATTTGTTCATTGCCTTTAGTCGTTGGACATGATTAGAAGCTTGGCAAAGCTTCATTAATGGAAATAAATGAAAATGAATAAGGGAAATAAATACCCATTTCTCATGATTGATGCAATATCAGCCCAACCCCCTGCAATTCATTTGTTAGATTTTTTCCCCTTTTCCTTTGAGAATTCCACATACAAAGATCGCAAACGGGCCTTGAAATCACTGTCTCATTGAATAATTTCAACGAACACATGAGAGCTTAAAATATCAAATCCAATTAGCTACTAGATTTGAAGCAATTTACAAACAAACCAACAGATTCTCAAAACTACAAACCTAAAACCATTACAGGACCATTGAAATCGACTCTTCTACGCTCTCTCACCCCTAATCCTTCTTGCAAGCTGGATATCTTTGGGCATAATAGTAACCCTCTTGGCATGAATGGCACAGAGATTTGTGTCCTCAAAAAGACCCACAAGGTATGCTTCTGCAGCCTCCTGAAGAGCTGCAACGGCACTGCTTTGAAACCTCAGATCTGTCTTGAAATCCTGAGCAATTTCCCTCACCAGCCTCTGAAATGGAAGCTTACGGATCAGAAGCTCAGTACTCTTCTGATACTTCCTAATCTCTCTCAATGCTACCGTTCCAGGTCTGAAACGATGAGGTTTCTTCACTCCTCCGGTTGCAGGAGCTGACTTCCTGGCTGCCTTCGTTGCCAGCTGCTTCCGTGGTGCCTTCCCTCCGGTTGATTTCCTTGCTGTTTGCTTGGTACGAGCCATTTCAGATGACCGGAAAAGCAAAAGGAAAAGATAGAACTTAATTTATGAGGGATGGGATAATGATAATGGTGTTCCCAGGTATATTTATAGCGTCTGTTTTGATGTGATAAGGATTTTGGAGCGTTGATCAGTAACATATCGACGGTAAAGATGGTTATCTGTGCGCTCAAAGGATCGACCAATAGGATTTTGTTTCTTGAGCGGGAATTTGAAAAGCTGGCAGACAGTGAATCTGGACCGTCGATGTAATGATAATCGAGGGTTGGTATTCATTTGACCGGAGATACGCGGATTGCGATCCCCACACTGCTAATTTCAAACGTTTTTCTTTGTTTTCGGGACGGAAACTGCGAGTACGTGGTGCGAGCCCATAGACATTGGACCTCCAAGGCCCTTTTTGACTTCAATTATGAGCTTCACTTGTCCATCTTAGCCCAATTTCTGGTCACTCCCCCATAAAAAAATTTGAAAGCCCCCCGCGTTTTTGGTCATCTGGGGGAACTCTTTCAACCATTTCATCAAACAACTTTGCTGCGATAACGGAAGCCTCAACTGTAAGCAACTCACGGCGGACTTCATCATATTTTCAGGTTCTCTTTTTTTTTTTTTTGGTTAAAAATTAATATCATTAACGAAATTTCTTGCTAACATTTTTGTCATCATCGGGTTTGGTATTCTCATTTATATTAATCTGTATTGTGGCTGTGTTCGATCTTGTGGGCGAACTTGGATTTTTCAATTAAAGAGTGATAATTGTGCCAAGTCATAGGTATCCTATTATTTTGATTTCTATGAAGTTTGATTTGAAATGAGAGCTGCACTGTTTGATATTTTTGTGTAATTGGTGGCTTTATTGCCCATGGAAATTGTGCGAACAAATTATAGATTGATTTGCGGGGCACATTGCCAACTAGATTATGATTTTTTTTTTGGGAGGTGTTGGGATTTGTTTAGGATGTTGGCACTTCAAGTGGTATTGCATTGTATGTATTGATAAGTGAAATATCTTATTTTGGAATAGTTAGCACGTAATGGATTATTGTTGAGTTTGAAAATGTGCAGGTTATGACTATAAGACTTGCATATTCTTGTTCAGAGAAGTAATATTAGCAGAAATTCCTTAACCTTTCATTTGAATATAGACATTATATGTTTAGTGATGTTTGGAAAAGGTTAATATATATCTGGCATTGAAAACCATTGATAGCAAATGGGAGATTCATTGTTTTTTAGACTTCTGTAGAAATTATGATGGGGTTGATTTGGTGGTGTTATCGTTCCACAAATATGGCCACACCAGAAGCAAACTTTTATTGATGTAAAATTAGTATAGTGGAAAACTATATGTAGATACGTGAATTGGAAACTAACCATAGTGCCAGACTTAACTATCATTACACTTCAAAGTTTAAACCCAAAAATTTAGGGATGGTGCTGAAATATTATGTGGCATGTACGCAATTCTATAAAGATTTTTTTAAAGGGCTAGAGTAAATTTCAAGTTGGTGAAATTTTCTTTCATTTTCAAACTTTACAGGGCTTATTTTTATCCATTTAGTTGTTTATTTAATTTGATCTTTAAATAACTGTGCTTCCTCTATGGGATTTCTCTGAACCTCATGGATGGCATCTGGATTATTTGTTCATAAATAAGCTAATCCTAAGTTTTAGACATTGGCTGATTTGGCCTTCTTTTAATGCTATAATTTGGTGTACTTGCTTAGCTTATTATGCACTTGATTGAAGTTATAACACCCCATGCATAGAAAAGAGTTTCTTTCAAGTTATCATTTACTTTGGAAACTATAATTTGAAATTGTTGTGAAAACTTGTGCCTTTGTCGTTCATAAATAGCATCGCTAATCAGGTTGTTATTTTTTCATAAATACTCAAATATTAACATATTGTTGTGCTTTATGTATAGAACTGAAGCCATACTGAAATAAGATGGATGGTAGTAACTCATTGAGTAGTGAGCTGAAGCTTCAAGTCCGCAAGTTGGAGAAATCAGACAAAAGCAAAGGTTTTATAGAGCTATTGCAACAACTAACTGTGTGTGATTCTGTATCAGACAAGGAATTTGAAGAGCGATTTCAAGAGATCAGCTCTTATGGCAATGACCATCTTATTTGTGTAATTGAAGATGATCGATCGGGGAAAATTATCGCAACTGGGAGTCTGTTTATTGAAAAGAAGTTCATAAGGAATTGTGGTAAAGTTGGGCACATTGAAGATGTTGTGGTTGATTCCACTGCTCGGGGGCAACAATTGGGAAAGAAAATTATTGGGTTCCTGACAGATCATGCCCATTCAATGGGGTGCTACAAGGTCATTCTTGATTGTAGTGTAGAGAACAAAGCATTTTATGAGAAGTGTGGATTCAAGCAAAAAGAAATTCAGATGGTTAAGTATTTCAGTTGAGAAATACATTTTTTTCCTTTTCAGAATTAACATTTGTGAATTTGTTATTAATTTGTGCAATTATGCTAGATTGTATTGGAGATTATTTTATAGAAATGAGAACTTTTATGAGCATATTTTGCATTTGTCCAGCTGTTGCTAGAACGATCTTAGAGAGCTGCCACAGCCAAAATTATGAGGATTTAAAACTCTTCATGAATGTTTTTCTTGTTGGTTACTACTATTGTTCAAGATGAATTTACAGGATTTTGCGTTGCAGTGCTCTTTGGGTGGTCATGATTAAAGTGATCGCTTTGGGACTTAGTGGGCTTGCTCCATTTGCCTTCTTGAAAATTTTTTATTGACCTTTCTCATGGTCATGCAGTCTGATAGTGTTATGTAAAATATAATGACTGTAAATTGTGATAAAATATTTAAAAAAAGCTTCTTTTTTTTCATGTGGTTTCTCTCAATTTTTTGGTATAACTTAATTAAAATTTAAAAATAATTTAAATTAATGATTAAGAATTATTTAAATCATGTGGTTTATACTTAATTAAATATTTTCCATGGAATTAGAGAATCTTTCTGTAGTTTATAAATAAATAAAAGTTCATTTGGACCTTTAAATTTGTAAGTGAAGGTCAATTAAATACAAATTGAAGTTTTAAGTTTAGGATCAATCTGATCTATTTTTCATGAAAATAATAAAATATCATTTTTTACTAATTTATAAAATAAAATTTTATTTTTCTAATTTTAATATTTTATTTGGAAAAAATAATAAAAAACTGAAAAAAAAAATGAAGAATCCAAATTTTAATTGACTTTCACTTATAAATTCAGGCCAAAATACGTTAATTCTGTATAGATACTAGATAGATTCTATTGTTATTTTATTAAAATAAAGTAAAATTAATTTAATAATAAATATAAATAATATCATTTATTATTAATTTAAAATAATATTTGCTATATTAATTTTACAAAAAAATTAAATTCATAATTTTTTTATCTAGTAAAATAATTTTAATTTTTTTAAAACAAGACATCCGTAGAATGCTCGAATCCACTTCAGTATACAAATAGGTGGGAAATTTACAGTTTGATACTTAGAGTTTGTCTTATATTACACTTTAACCTTTAATTTTAAAAAATTAATTATTTAATTCTTATACTATATTATATTTTAATCTTTAAATCTTTAAAAATTAATTATTTTATCTATAAATTTTATATTACATCACACTTTATTCCCTATAATTTTAATATATATAATAATATAGTAATTCTATTTATGAATAAAATTATTGTATATATTAAAATTATAAAAATTAAATTATTCTATATATTAAAATTGAAAAGATTAAAAAATTTATTTATTAAAATTTTATAATTAAAGTATAATATAGTATAAAATTTAGTGATTAAATAATTAATTTTTTCAAAATTAAGAACTAAAATATAATATACTATAAAATTTAATGACCAAATTGTAAATTTCTCTAAATTGATTACCGTTTTCTGTCTTTCCCTCTTATCCATGGGCTGATTGGCGTTCTTGCTTCCGGTGGACCTCTTATCTCTTGAACGGGAAGAGGAATAGGTGTTTAAGGGCTGCCTCCCAGAGCAGCGTGGAGAGTCTAGAGACTTATGCAAAGTTCAAGGACTGCAATACGGGTCCTTATTAAACCTCTTTCAAGCTCCTTTCTTCAGGGTAACTCTTTAAATAATCTCTCTTTCGTTATTGCTATTAATTTTAGATTCGTATTTGTGATTTTAGTACTCAATTTGGTTTTTATGAACTAGGGATTGAATTGGGTTCTCACTGTTCTACCTTTTTTCTGTGTTGTTGGAAATTTTGATACGTGTTTGAACTTACAAGATAATAGCTCGACTCAAACTAATGGGGCTGCAGGGTTTTAGTCCAGAAGAATGAACTTCCATTATGAGTTTTATGTTTTTTGAATTTTAATTAAGTTACTTACGAACTTTGAGTGTGATTGCTGAAGAACTGGTAATGACATTGAGAGTGTTTCACTTTAGTCTTTCATTTTCATTTTTGTTCTAATAAAATCCCCAAACTTTGAAAACGTTACCCTAAAATCGGGTCGGTATGCTTATGTAGCAGTGCTATTCTGTCAAAAAAATAAAATAATAATAAAAAAGAAATTCCATCACACCTCCTTTACCACAATTTCGTCACACAGATCAGATTTACTTTCCGTTATCCTTACTCATCTCTGTTCTCCTACAACACTTTTGGACATGTGACACTGCTTATTGGAAATTTGACCAAATGATGAGAGGGATTTTATTGTAACATTTTCGAAGTTATAGGAATTTTAGTGTAACACTTACAAAGGCTGGGGGTTTTGAGGTAACAAAGTGAAGATGGGGATGAAAGTGAAACACCTGCCAAAGTTGAGGATGGGTAAAAATTACCTGCTAAAAAACCAATGATGGCATTATTTTTGTGTGGTTTTCTTCCCTCATATCACTGGATTCGATTAAACTCGTTTTCTTGCCTTTGGTTATTCCCTCAAATGCCAATACAATGGTTTTGGAAAAAATTTTTCCAGCAGAAAAAAAAATCTGTCGGTAGCGTGTTTTATTGATCGTGTAGAAAAGTATGTTGTTTTTATCTTGTTACTTTTAGTTTACAACTACACATAGCTATGTTTTTGCAGGTTTTGGTTGCTACCATCTGAATTTCTTCTGGATTTGGCATGACTTGTCCTATATAATCTTGGAGTTGCATTGTCCTATATGATCTTGAAGTTGCATTGCTGTTGTCCTTGAGCTTTTTTTTTCCTTAAATACCCAAAGATTGTCATAGTTTCTATTCTTTTACTTTGCACTATTCTCAAAAGAACTTTATCAACTTAATTTTTCTACCATTACTTGAAAAACCGAGCATTCTTGAGTTTTCAAATTGGTGTAAGTTAGATGAGACTGCTGGGAAATAGACTCTTCTCTGATACAGCTTACAAATCCTCCTAGGTGACTTGAGGGAACAAAGATGTCATCTGTAATCTTCACATCCTCAATAGCTCCAAACTCAGTTGTTAACAGATTCAAGGTACACAATTTGGTATATCAGAAGAATTCTTTGTCCAATCCCAGGTTTTCCATTGTTCATTACAAATGTTCATGGGTTAGTGTGGTAGATATATGTAAAATCTTTGGAAACAATTCACGCAGTATTCAAAACTTAACTGCAAGAGATTCCATGGACCCTAAAAATCAGAGGTTCACTGATGTATCTTTGGATTGGGAAGATCAAGAGCAAGAAGACCCTGAAGATATAGGGTCACCATGGAATGGTGCATTAATTTACAAGAGAAACCCTTCAATTTCACATTTAGAGTACTGTACAACCTTGGAGAGGCTGGGGCTAGAGAAACTTTCAACTGAGATTTCAAAGTCAAGGGCTTCAATTATGGGATTACGTGTCACAAAAGCTGTGAAGGATTATCCACTTGGAACTCCTGTTCAGATCTCCATTGATGTGACAAGGAAGAAGCAAAAGTGGAGGCTTGATGGGATTGTTAAGACTGTTATCACTCTAGATTGCAACAGGTATTTAGTTACTGATCCCTTCTTGAGTGCTCCTATTTATGTATAATTTAAATCAGTGATTGCTAGAAAATTATTACAAGAGGCATGATCCTGGGTGTTGACTTGTAGTACACGTATTAATTTAGCCACATATCTTTTTTTGTTTTCTCTTCTTTTGTTCTTGAAAACACATATTGCCGGTTGTCATCTCCCTCCCCCCTTCTCTCTCTTTCTTGAAAAAAAAATGTAGTTGTTGCTATCTCGATAGACAGGTATTTTTCTCTGAATGATGAGATTCTGCAATTGCGTGCATGAATTTGGATGCCACACTAGTGTGCAACTCGTGCTGCCCAAGTGAGATCATCAGTTGGAGTCGTTTGATGTCAATTGCGATTATCCAAAACAACTAAAAAAAAAAAGAATAAGAAAAATGAGTAAATTTTTGCAATTGATCTTTTTGGTTCTTTGGATGGAGTTATTATGAGAATATCATCAATGATGTTAATAAATTGCCGTTCCTCTTTACATTTGCTTGTGTTGCACTATTCAATTTAAAATCACTAATGAAAACTGTAATGTTCATGTTCATTCTTTGTTATTCTTGTTTCTAAAATTGAACCTTGTTGTGTATTAATTTGGTGTTGAAGGTGCGGTGAACCAACTGCCAAGAGCATATTTTCCAGCTTCTCTCTATTACTAACCGAGAAACCCATTGAAGAACCAGAGATTATCAATATGGGAGTGATCTTTGGTGAAGATAGATTTAAATCTTCTATGGCAAGTGGTGAGGAAGAAGAAGATGATGATGATGCATCAATCGATTGGGATGACAGGTTGCACTTTCCTCCTGAAGAAACGGAAGTTGATATTTCAAAGCAAATAAGAGACCTAGTACATGTAGAAATTACCATCGATACAATATGTGATCCAAGCTGCAAAGGTCTGTGCCTCAAGTGTGGTACAAATTTGAACACTAGTAGTTGTAGCTGTAGCAAAGAGAAGAATAAAGAGACAAGTTATGGCCCTCTTAAAGATCTGAGAAAACAAATGCAATCAAAAGGTTAGCTTAATAGAATTTAATAGAATCTCATGGCTAGCCATACATACATTTTTCTGCCCAATGCCTTTATTGTATTTTGCTTGTAAGTAGATAGAGTGGGAGATAATTGAATGTAGCGGTTTTGTTTTTGGAATGTTGCAGACAAGAATGCATAGTGCGCCATTGTAAGCAAGGTCCTTGACTGCAAAATCTTTCTCAGTCGCCTCCAAACCCACAACACTTATTTGCATCAGATTGATAAATTTGCTTTTCTGGCCTAAATATCCAAGAAAATGTCTGAAAGCATATATAAATTTTTGCTTGATGTTTCAATGGTGGAAATGCAGACGAAGGATGCTGACTGCTGATGGATAATAAACATATGCAGGAGGTGAAAAACTCTCTGTTTCTGTGTGTTTTTGAATGGAATGCGTGCATATTCATTCCAAATGACTTCCCGTTCCAGATTATGAGATGCAGTCTGGAATTTTAATATCAAAATGCTAAAAGATATACGGGAAATGTGATATAATAATTTTCTTAATTTGCTCGTCTCAGTTTCAATTTGAAGAATAATGCATGCAGTTTTGATAAAATAAGAAAATTTAATAGATTATTTTTAACTAAATAAAAAATTTAATTTAATTGATAAAAAATAATTTTATTTTTCAAATGTAATGAAAAATTATTTGATTATTCTGTACTCAAATAGAAAAAACAAAAATCGATGATTCCTGATATTTCTAGACTGCACTATTAAAAAAAATGCAGGGTGAATGATTTATTTTCTAAATATATACTCGGAGCCCCTTTGCTCTATGTTTTAAAATGATTCACAATCCCTTTTTGCAAGAACCCTTTATTAACATAAATCATTATTCTATGGAAGCAAAACTTAAAGGTGCATTTGGCTTAAACGAGTTATTTTTATAAAATTTAGTTGAATTTTATATCTTATATATTTGATTTGAAAAAAAAAATAGATTTCAAATTTAAAAATTTAATCTTACAAAATTAATTATAACTAAAATCAAATTTCATTAATTGAAATTTCAAATGAATTTCATAAAATGCCCATGTCTTCTTGCACACTTTCCTACCCAACACACTCTTTCTCTCTCAATAAATAATTTCAAATCAGAGAAATTATTATGTACACCCATTATTCACAAAATACATGAAATTCACCTTAAATCAACGAATTAACAAATTATTTTTGTTTCTACAGGAACTAGAGAGTACAATTTATTAGTATTCATAGTACATTTTAAAATTTTCCTCAAAGTTGATTATTAAACATAATTTGTACATGATTAAAATAAACTTAATCCTTGAAAAAAATGTTATATTAAGAATATTTTAAAAGTAAAATAATTCTAAATTGTATAATAACAAATTTTTTTTTTAATATTGAAGATATTTGAAAAATAAGGATATATAAACTCCAATTATAAAATTATACAAAACATAAAATATATAAAATTCAATTGAATATTAAATTTTAAGTTGTATAACAAACACGAATTCATTTCCAAATGAATTTCTACATCTCTAGTTTAATTGAACCAAAAAAGGAATTTCTTTGCTTGGGTCAACATAAATCCCACAAGATCTGGCTTATAATAAGGATGTCTTCCACAAATTTTAAGTCCTAACAAGTCATATATCTAAAAGAGATTTCTATAGTGAATTTAATATATATATGGTCCAATGAAAGTTTTGCACTCGAGGAAAACAAAAAAGAACGAAGTAGAATCAATGAGTTGCGCAACTGGCGACGAGTTGATTGCACGTTCACTACATAAAGGAAGGCTGAGATGACTAGTTTAGTTTGGATGAATTAAAAGATGGGAAGTGTGATAAATTTCCCAGCAAAATAACTATGAACTCTTTGATACTTGAAATATTTAAAATCAAGACAAGTGCAACTCTACAAGCCATTTTTATCCCTGCTGCAATGTCAAGAGACTATATATTCTTGCCATACCAAGATGGCTTCCAATCGATCTTCACTAAGAGGCTGGATATTAAAAGTGGAGATGCTATAATGTTCTGAAAGAAGAATGCTGGTCGTTCAACTCCTGAAAGCACAAAGATTTTTCCAGATAATGAGAAAAAGGTGAAAAAGCACCATTCATGGTAATGCAAGAAAGCTACAGGATGAGAAGCTCTTTCATTTCATGTGAGTGATCACAGAAAAACATTGTAAAATTTACCAATAAATGCCTCCTACTCTGACTTCTCAATCTCTCGGAAACTCCTATCCCATTCTTGGGCCTCAATATCTTGCTCAATTATGTCCCTGTCAGTACTATAGACAATGCGATCCTGCCCTATCACTGTCTTTTGGGCCAAATCCCGAGCACTCAGAAGCTGAACAGGAAATACAGTGAAGTAATTGTCCGCTAATGAAATTTACTTAAACAAGCCAAATGTTTTTCCATTAAAAGAAAAGTGATAACAACTACTTTACAGTAAGCACAACTTAATATAATAGCAAGTGCAACCTGAAGTATAAAATAACAAGCCATAACTATAGATAAGCGCAAGCTCAACTTAAAACATATAAGCTCCTTCAAGAATGTGACAAAATTAAAAGACACCACCACAAGTGACAATGACTTTTAACAATAACATGAATATCGACGACCCAAATAATTACAAGAAATTTTTCTTAGTTGCATGAATTGCAGACCATGGATTCCTATGCAAGACGGTCAAATAGGATTTTGTTATCCAAAAGCATTTCTTTCTCTTTAAAGCTTTGCTAAGGGTTTTGAATGCAAAACCATATTGTTGGGACTAAACCTTTCAAGTGCTGCTAATTTCCCAACAAAGATGAGCAAAAGATACCAAAAAAGTTGAAGGAATTAACATTTAATAGTAGGGAAGGGATGCAAAACTTTTAGGAGGATCTTGCCATCTTTATCAGAAAGAAGGAACCCAACTTTTCATTGTCTATAATGTGTCACAAGATGAAGAAATCATTCTTCATAAACCAGCAGACAAATGGTGTGCAGAAGGGTTCTTATTGTTGGGTCACATTAAAGGATGATTACTTATCCTCTCCCACTACAAGATATTTAAAAATAGGCCTTAGGTGAATTGGAAAAGGCTTATGATAGTGTTCCAAGAGAGGTCTTATGGAATGTGTTAGAACAAAAGAGGGTATCTATTAGGTACATACAAGTATTGAAAGATATGTATGAAGGAGCAACTACTATTGTGCGCACAGTGGGAGGGGACACAAGTGATTTTCCGATCTCAATTGGATTACACCAAGGATCAGCCATAAGCCCTTACCTTTTTACATTAGTTTTAGATGAACTGACGAAACATATACAAGAGAGTATTCCTTGGTGCATGATGTTTGCGGATGATATTGTTCTGATAGATGAGACACGAGAATGAGTCAATAGGAAGCTAGAACTTTGGAGAAGTACTCTAGAGTCAAAGGGTTTTAAGTTAAGTAGAACGAAGACAGAATACATGCATTGCAAGTTCAATGAAGGCCAAACTGGTGATAGGGAAGGAGTTAGTTTGAATGGAGTGGTACTGTCCCAAAGTAATCACTTTAAATATCTAGGCTCAGTCCTTCAAGTAGATGGGGGATGTGAGGAGGATGTTAGTCATAGGATTAAAGCCGGATGGTTGAAGTGGAGACGTGCCACGGGAGTTTTATGTGATCGTAAGATTCCCAATAAATTAAAAGGAAAATTTTACCGTACAGCCATACGACCGGCTATGTTATATGGTAGTGAGTGTTGGGCATTGAAAGAGTCGTATGCATCTAAGATAAGAGTTGCAGAGATGAGAATGTTAAGGTGGATGAGTGGCCATACTAGACTAGATAAAGTCCGTAATGAGAGTATTAGAGAAAAGGTAGGAGTGGTGCCAATTGAAGATAAGTTGAGAGAAAGGAGATTGAGGTGGTTTGGTCATGTGAAGCGTAGACATACGGAAGCTCCAGTTAGACAAGTAGAGCACATTAGGTTAGAGGATAGAAAGAAAAAAAGGGGTAGACCTAAATTAACTTGGAGGAGAGTAGTACAACATGACTTAGAAGCATTAAACATTTCTGAGGATTTAACCCAAAATCGTTCAGAGTGGAAAAAGCGAATCCATATAGCCGACCCCAAATTTTTGGGATAAAGGCTTAGTTGAGTTGAGTTGAGTTGTAGAATAATAACTTCATATTACAACCCAAAGGCGAAGTACAACCTTTAAGTCTGCCACATTATTCACAATCAACAAAAGGGAAAGCACGACTTAGAATAAGGATTAAAATGGTTACCTTCCGCCTTAGTGAAGGATCAGGCAGCTCAAGTGTTCGAGCAACCTGTTCCCTGGCTTTGTTTCTTTTCTCTATCTCAGCATTCCTCTTCCGAACAAGGAACCAGCGGATCAAAGGAATAGCAAAGAAAGAACCAGCATATATCTGCAAATTTTGTCATTGTAGTCATGGTGCCATATAGACCACAGCAACGAAAACCAATATTTACTGAGGACCTCAAGCATCTAAAGTTTCTTCCTTTTATTGCTACAGCATAAATGCTTGCACAAGTAAATTCATAAATCAGTACAACAGTCTAGTTTCCAAAGCACTTCACAATCAGTTAGCAGTAAACTGAAAGAATTTAAATTATTTTTTTGAGCAAAAAAAGAAAACTTAAAACCATTCATTGAGTTTTCTGTATCAAGATAATGAGTTTAAATCCTTAAATAATATCCAACTGCTTCTCATACCCAGATACTTGATTCTATATGGAAAATAACAGTCTGCAAAGATGAAAGGAAGAATAACAGAGATATTAGGGCTTAATTAAGCATTTCTTAAGAAATCAATCCATAAATGCATATGGATTAAGATAAAAGTTTCAGATATCTTTTAGTACCCACACACGTGTTGTCACATTACATGGGTCAAAAGATTTGTAAAATTTAACTAGCACTTCCACAAAGAGGCCAGACAAATTGATTATTTCACTTTTCAAAAGTAAAAAGGAAAACTCATACAACTATATTGGCAAATAGATATGGAAAAGTGAAATATGAAAGAACACCTGAAGTAGAGGAAATATGCCAGAAACAAATTTAATTAATCCACTTGGTGTAACAGCAATATCCCTTCAAGACATGATAGAGGTGGAGAGATCAGATGTATGAAAGATAAAACATCAAAGTAAGCTTCAATCTCAAGAGAATCATACTTTAACATGGCTCCAAGAATAATGACTCCAAGCAGGTTAGCCCCACCCAACCCAATGACCATTGCTCTCTCTGCTGCACCGGTCTTACTGCAAAATAAAAATATTCAGATGTTGGATAATGGGGCTCAACTTCAGAACAATTTTACCAAATTTAGAGGCATAATCAAGCAAATAAAGAACCTGAATTGCCATTTTTTCTCACTGAAAAACTTCTCAAGCCCAATCCAATCCGCCCATCTCCTGCCTACATATTCCTTCCTCCTACTTCTCTGAGAAGAAGCTGTACGCTGAAGTGAAGGAAATCGGTACAGAATATTGCCCTACAAAATAGCAATTTGGCTAAATCTGTAAGTGGAATCTTTGCATCCAAGATGCCACAATGGATTTAAAAACCCATCATTGCATGATGGCACACTCTTATAACACATATGTCAATGCTATACATACAGCTAAAACGAAAAAATTTTATTTGTCTGTCCATAAACTGTAGACATGAAAAATTTGAAGAACATACTTGGCATCTTTGTTTAATTACATCACTAATCACTTTTCATACCTCTTCATCAATTTCTGGCTGACCATCAAACCGTAGAAGAACTGGTAAAATGTATGACTCATCATTCTGGAACCAAGAAGGAAAAATAAGCACGTATAGTACAGCTAGAGAAAGCAAACAACAAAGGTGCAGAGTTATTTAATTGAGTAAATCTTCAAAAGATCCATAAGAAGTTCAGTACAGATTACAGGCTCAAGCAATAACATAATATGTTCACGCATCAGAATCAAAACTAAATAATGACAGGCAACATTCTAGGCATAAAACAACAGATTTATTTCAATATAATTTGCTTGCATGTGCAACAGGATGGGGGGAAACCTAACCAGGAACACACATCCACATAAAAGAATAAAGAACACCAGCCTCTCAAAAGTTCTTAGCAATGAAATGGTGAGAAGCATTCCAGATGGACCACTTATGAGTGCATGGGAGCCGGTTATTAATTCATAATAGGAAATTTATTGATTTGCAGGATTCATTTGACATAAAATGGACAAAACATATATGAGAAAGAGAAAAGAGAAAAGAGAAAAGAAGAAAGGGGGGGAGAGGGGGGGTGTGTTGGCTTGAGAGAGAGAAAAACAGGGTTATTTTTACTGGTTCTTGAATAGATAAGCACCTATTTCCTAAATTCCTACCAATAATAAGCTAGAACATATATAAATTTCAGAGCATATAAACTATTAGCTGGTTTTACATGATAACCTATGACAATATACTAAATAGTCAAGATAAGCTAAATGACACTTAAAGAAAGGGAGAAAAAGAGTACCATAATTTGCTCAGTATTCTGCAAATCAAGATATGGTGCAAGTTCTTCAGCTGTGACGACACCACCATTGGAGGAAATGTATTGTCCAATCTGCAAATGCATCCCAAAGAAAATACTTAAGAAGTACAACACAAGAGCAATTGAGAAATTGTTATCAGTTTGACAGACGATATCTACAACAAACCCAAGATCACAGTTGAACCAACAATTTTTCAAATAAATGTTACTACCATTATATCAACAACGACAAGTACAATAAAAAAATATTCCATCAAAAGTGTACTTTTCGGAATTATGAGACCAAAAATTGCTAGTATAACACTCGTCTTCATCCACTTCAACCTTTGTTGCTGCCTATTAGTCTATCAGCCAGCAAACTTGGTGAAAAATGTTTTGCAGTATATTATGAGTCAGCACTTAACATAAATCAAAACCTATAAGTTGACTTTATAGATCTGGCTTAAAAGACCACATAAGCCAGAAAAATTAAGTTATCAAGATAAAATGATTCACATGACTAAAATAAACTTTAGACATTTGGGTAAAATCCTAAGATGTGGTCAAATTAATGAGCAGAATATTTAGCAAGTCTATGAAATCAAGCACGAGAGAAGGTGGCAGGAACTGGGGACTCAACAAAGTTTTGTGAAATCCTGAAAATAAATGTAACCACGATGAAAGAGAAAGCTAACAGCATCGTGAAGTAAAAGGGTATGACCAACAAGCTGAAATGAAATGTTAAAGCAACGGACCACTGAATTCAGTGCTGAAGTATTACCAACTTCCACCTCTCTTCTTCAATTCCTTGATTAGGATCACCATCCCCAAACACAAATGAGAAGACCTAAAAGTCATATAAATAGTTTACTTTCTTTTCGGAGTAAAACATAGCAAGTATGATTCAGATTTTTAGCTTACAGATTCAATGAAGTTCATCTTGCCATCATCATCAATTTGAACTTGTCTCCTCCTATAGTAATATGGATCCCAGTACCTGAGGGGAAAAAATGCTTAAAGTTTCCCTCAATTTCAGTTTGTCTATAGTTGGAAGCTGGGAGACTCACAGGAAAGCAAGTATGATACCCATGGATACTTGAATGATTGAATAAAAATTCAGAAAATTCACAAAAAGTTTTCTACATTCACTTTGGCAACCCAAACATGCATCTGCATATTCTCAATAAACCAAAAGTAATATTTTTACAATCTCCAAATAAATGCTTACAAACTACATATCTCTAGAAAGCACAGGAATACCTAACCAAATAATGTGCAATGAAATCCTAGAATCGTCATAATAGTATGTGTGACTAGTTCAAACACTGAAAGCATGCATGCAGATACTTGCAACAAAGTACATATCTCTATATATGTGATACATGCAGCACTAATTAACATCCATTTATGATATCTAATAATACCATAATCTGAAAAAACTACTCAGAATTATGTCAGTCCAGAGAATGTACCAAAATAGATCAGTAGGACTAAAGTAAAAGGTGAATCCTGAATCATATGATCTGCCTCCACGTCTTCCTCGATTGTCTTCTTCACTGTTAACAAGAATTTTACAGTCACTGTTTTCTCTATCACAGAGTTAATGAGAGTAAAAAAAAAATGTAAATATATTTAACATTACCTTAGATATAGGGCAAAAGTATAGCTATTCAAGAGTCAGTGTCATTACCTTCTACTTGAAAGGAGAGCTATTATTGTTGTGTAAACAATAACTATTGAAGCAATCAGTGCTGTTCCAAAGGAAACCCTAATAAGATATTCAGCTGTGGCCTGTTATAGACAGAAAGCAAAATAACATGGTCAAACAAGTGATTTAATATTAGTCTAGCTTACAAATCCAAAGAAAATGCAACATGATTAGATACCTTTGCTTTCTCTATCAAAGGTTCAACTTTCATCCTAAATGACTTTGCTGCAAGTTTTGATTGGTAATCTTTAGGGAAAACGTAAAGCACATCACCTTCATCCGACACCTGTTAGACCATCTTGAAAACAATTGCATTCATGAAATCAAGAACTTCAAAGAGCCAAGTAATAGAAGTGATCAATAATGAATAAGTTCCTCTCAAATTCTATGAATGCAAACGAATAAAATTGATTCTTTAACTACAAAATCATATTAAACAAATCTAAGGAACAAGAAAGAGAATAAGTGTTAACTTCGTTCCAGCATATTTTTTCTTCTTCTTCTTCTTCTTCTTCTTCTTCTTCTTCTTCTTCTTTTGCTCTATACTTAGAATAAATAACCTACCTAGTACTCCTACAACCCTAGAAAGCAATCGAGGAAATCAATGAATCACCAAGAATATTGATTGGCAGCTATTGTGCATTCAAAACACATAGCATACACCATATATGGCTACATTAGAAAAAACCAAGACACGTAAACCTTAATACCTCAGCTATCTTTAAGTTGGAATTAGATTCTTTCGTTTACTTAATGATAAGTTAGCAGCAACTAAATTATGAAGGTAATGAACAAACAATTCTTATAGTAAAGTGAGATTGCTCGGAAACCCTGCGTTCTTCGTTCAAGTTGAATTTGCTTTTCTAATGGCTAATTTGCGCAAGAGCAGGTGAAAGAGAGAGAAAGACAGGGACTGAAATATGAAATGGATACCTCCAAAAATCCATCAGTATCAGCAGCAAGAGCCTGGAGAGTCTTTTGAGCTTGATTCAAGTTAAGCCCAGCCCTGCTGGCCACATCCCCTATCGTAACCCTCCCTCCACAGGCATCAACAGCTTCCATCGCTCGCTTCCTCACATCTGCAGGCAATTTATCACTCTCGACGACACCTCCAGGTCTAATTCCTGTGGGAAAATCCATGCTCGCCCTCACGGAGGCCGCAGAAGCCCTAGAGTTGGTAAATTTGGAGGGAATTCTGACGAAATGAAGTGGCTGGATACTAGTAAAAGAATCGGGAGGTTTAAGACGAAATGAGGTTTTCGAAGCGAAAATTGGATGAGAACATAGGATGCGAGATTTGGCGGAAACAGTGAAGCATGTGGATATAGAGGCCATTTTGATTTTCTTTGGGTATTCTTCTAGCAAAATTTGAAAGGTTTTGCCATAAGAGATGAGAGGAGGAAGCTGTTAAAGCAAGCAAGCAAGCAAGCAGCAGCGACGAGAACAGTCTGAGTGGCTTAGAAATTAGAATTGCAGATTTTTCTTTTCTTTTCTTTTCTTTTTAATAATTTTCAATAAATTACAAATGTATATTATTCTTTTCTCTTTTTTTTATAATTTTGAATAAATTAGATTAGTAAAATTTTATTTTCTTTTTTAACATTTTTCAAGAAATTATAATTGCAATTTTCTTTTTCAAATATTTTCAAGAAATTAGAATGAAATTTTTTTAAATGTTTTTCGAACGGAAGATGAAAAAAATAACATAAAGATTTTAGATTTAAAAAAATAATTAATTTAAAAATTATTAAAATTTATAAATAATTACTATACATCAATTAAAATTCATACCATAAGGATTAATATAATATATGATTATTTTATTTTATTATAAAGTAAAAATTATGAAAAATAAAATAATTTAATAAAATTTTATAATTTATCTCATGCAATCTTTATTAACTAATACATTGTTTTGGAAAATAATTTTATAAAAAATATCAATTAAAAAATATATGAGATAAATTATAAAATTTTATTAAATTAATAAATTATAAAATTTTATTAAATTAATAAATTATAAAATTTTATTAAATTATCTTATTTTTATAATAAAATAATTTTATTTTATAATAAAAAGCACGCAACAATGAAAATCATCATAAAAATAGGAAGGATCATCCCTTGTTATAATTAACATTTTTATTTTGTTAATTTCTTTATTGATGGTATATATATATATATATTTATTGTAAAAATTCATATAAATATATTGAAATTTGACATGTTAAGAAAGGTAAGCATAGATGAAATTGGTTTGGTTTTAAAAAAATAAATAAATTAAAATTTAAAACATATTATAGTGAATTAAATTAAATTAAAAAAAAATTGAATCAAACTAATTTTATTGATTTTGATTTAATTTTTTACTTGAGTTTCATCTTATTTTTTTAAAAACTTATTTTATATTTAATTTCAATTATATTTTATATTTTATCTTTAATTTGAGGCCAATGAATAATAATTAATTAAAAATAAATTATTTAGTTAAATTCTGTATATTTTTTTAGAAATTAGATCGAATTAAATAAATTAAAATTTTTTAAATTAAAAACCAAACTAAGTTGATTTACTGAGAAAATTAAATTCAAATTTTAAATTAAATCAATATGATTAATTTTTTCATACTGAAATTTACTGCCCTAATTTTGAGTATGATATCCAATGAAAAGGAAAATTATATAATATTTTTAATGTATATAAAAATAATATTTCATTTCTTATAATAAAATAATTTTTTTATAATATAAAAAATAAATTTATATACCCAACTCAATTAAATTTTTATCTTTTAAATTTAAAATTAATTAAAATATAAATTTATATAATTATAAAAAATACTACATATAACTAAGTGCCGCAAATATCTTTCCGACCAAAGCAATGCCAGCATGTAATTGAGACGCAACTTAGAAAAAAAAAAGATTCAAAAGGACAAAAACGACATGATATTGCTTTGGAGACTGTAAGGACAAATGAATCTTAACCTCTCTCCCCAGACCATAATTCGTCATAGAGATCCAACCAGTCATCCTTGGCCCTGCTCAACTCATCCCTTCCAGCACCAAGATTTTGTTTGGTTTCTTAAAAAAAAATAAAAGAAAATTAAATAGTTAAAAAAATGAAAAAATATTTAATTACTCTAATTAAAAGTTTGGAGAGAAATTAAGAAATTTAATTTTTCTATTACTTTCCCCTCTTTGTTTTAACAAAATAAATTAAAAAAAATTATATTTCTTTTATTTTCTTTACTACCAACTTCCATCAAACATAAAGAAAGTACTGTGAAAAATTATACCTACACAAAATAAAGAATACAAAATTTAACGTAATTCGGCGTAAGTCTACTCCACCAAACAAATTCACTATCAATGAAAAATAATTACAATCACTAATTACCTTTTTCACTCTCAAAATCACTCAAACAAAACTCACAAAATTCAATACACATTTCTACTTTATGGGCTCTCTACAATACCTTCCATATAATGGCTAACCAACTATTCATATATGTAGGCCACTAAAATCTAAACTTCATAATTTAAATTCTACTAAACTTCCTAAATTAATTATATTTCATAAATTAATTATACTTTCTAATTCCAATTGGACTTGGACTCTAACAATATCCACCTCAAAGTCAAATAGAATTAGTTTTCACAATTTCTGCAAAAGTTAATTTTCTTTTGAGTACTTTCTTGCACTATTGATTGTTGATGTTGCCTCTTACTTTCACTTGCATTCTTCCAATTAATGTGCATCTTCAAATTTGTAGAGATTCTTTGCACCAATCTTCTCACCCTTCATGATCACAAGAGCACATCGGCTAACTCTCATGACTCCACCATGAATCGAACCCACATAACACAAAGAATCTAATTTACCCAAGGAAATTAAGTTCCTTTTAAATTTAGAAACATATCTCACTTCATCGAACACTTTTACTTGATCACCATGCAGCTTGATCTTCACTCTTCCAATACCTTCAACTTCCATCTTGTTTTCATTGGCTAGCTTTACTTTTTCTCCTTTCTTTTTTTCAATCACATCAAACCACTCCTTCTTTGAGCCAATATGGAATGGGCAAGCAGAATCCATTAACCACTCATCTTGTAATGGATCTTTTGCCTTTTCTGTATCATCATCCACATTCAAACATTCACTATCAATACCATCATCCATTGCAATTGCAGCAGTTCCTTCCTTTTTTTTTTTTTCGCGACTCCTTTTGAATTATTTAAACTCTCTAAGATCTTCCATCATCTTTATACAATGGTATTGAATGTGGCACTTCTCATGACAATAATAGCATTATCTATCTTCATAGTCTACTCGTGATCTCAAACTCGATCTACTATTCCTTCTCCAATTATTTATACGTAAATTGCTTATACCATGATTAGAACCAGCAACAAAAGCTCAAGCTTCATTGCTATTACCTGTCTTCTTAAACTTCTCATCATCCAAGATAATATCGATAACCCCCTCTACCTTCAAAGTCTCATTTCCCAACTGTTAGAGCTGTTACTAAGCTTTTATAAGAGTGTGTAAGAGAGGTTTAAAGCAAGAGGGCTTTTATCTTCTTCATCAACCTTCACACCAACACTAGCCAATTGGGTAATTAATTTATTAAAAATATTAAGATGATTCCTCATATCAGTACCTTCATCCATTCTAAATTGATACAACTCCTTTTCAAGTACAAATGATTTTGTGAGTGATTTTGACATGTATAAGTTCTCCAATTTCTTCCATAAAACAATAGGTGAGGTCTTCTTCAAGACATTATACTTCACATTTTGGACTAACGTCAATCTAATCATACTCACAGTTCTTTGTTAAAACTCATCCCAATCATAATTTTTAATGGTCGTTGATTTCTTCTTGTTCAATGCTTTAATTAATCCTTATTGTACAAGGACATCTTTCACGATGCTTTGTTATAAACTGAAATTATTTTTTCCATCAAATGGCTTCACCTCAAATTTTGTGCTCGCTATTTTTGACATCTCGAATCATAACTCTGAATCACCTGCTATGAAAAATCACACCCACATAAAATAAAGAATACAAAATTTAATGTGGTTCGATGTAAGCCTACTCCACTAAACAAATTCACTATCAAGGAAAAATAATTACAACTATTAATTATTTTTCTCACCCTTAAAATCATTCAAACAAAACTCATGGAAATCAACACACATTCCACTTTATGAGCTCTCTACAATACCTTCTATATAATGAATAACCAATTGTTTATATATATAGGTCACTAAAACCTAAGCCTTTTATGATTCTAATTATTAAACTTCATAATTTAAATTATACTAAAACTTTTTAAACTAACTATATTTCTTAATTCCAATTGGACTTGGACTCTAACAGAAAGTGTAAATTATATTCCATCCATCTCTACAATACTCCATTCATTGCTCTCCATGCTGCTCGATTACTCTTTGTGATTAAGTGTGGAAGCTCAAAATTATTTTTAAAAAAAATATATATATAACTTTAAATATTATTAAAAAAATAATTTAAAATAATTTATTTTTTTATTTTAATAATTTTTAAACTAATATATTTTTAAAAAAATTAAAATTTCAATAATAACACCCATAGAGCTGTGCCAAACAGCTCCTTATTTTTATGGGCTCTAATATGCCAACTTCATGAAGTCAATGCTGAGCACTCCCAGTCCAACAGGTTGATTTCTAAGTTCGTTGATGGGTTTTTCGATTTATGAGTGTGTTGATCCAATTGGTTGCTGGGTTTGTTGATTTTTTTTTTAATTTTTTGAATTTCTTATCAATTAGATTTTCAGTGGATTACTTATTGATTTTGGTTGCGTAATTGTTAAATTTGATTAAATTTATTGAAGATATTTTTGTTAAATTTATTTGTTAGACTTTGTGTCTATTTGACATTAAAGCTAAAATATTAAAATTATTTAAAAAAAAATATGTCATTTTAAATGTTTTAACAAAAATTAAAAGAAAATTATTTTTATTATTTGAATATTTTTATAATTAAAACTTATCAAATTTAATTTTAAAATATTTTTAAATATTATTTAATTAATATATATAAAAAAATACCTTTGTTAATAGCAACTCTTATAACAATGCTAAATATGAAAGTATACAATGGTGCCATAATTTGGAGGCCATCAAAATTGTGAGAGTTGGTTAAATACATGAGAAAGTGCATTGTAAGTGTCAATTTGATAGTGAGTTTGGAGGTCGAAATTATTTTTTTAAATAAAAATATTATTTTAAATGTTATTAAAAAATAATTTAAAAAATTTATTTTAATATTTTTATGATTAAAAATTTATTAAATTTAATTTTAAATTATTTTTTAATATTTTATAAATAATATATTTTAAAAAAATAAAAATTTTCAACAATAATTTTAAGAGTGATACTAAACAAATCCTAAAACAATGTACAATAACATTAGAGTTAGTTGCCATTGTCCCCTTAATTATCTAAGTAGTGAATTACCGTAATTTATTGGGCTCAATAATAAGTTCACTGATCTAATTTTATTCAAACCAATTAAAGAAGAGAAGGAGTTGATTAACTTTGATTAGGAAAAATAAATATTACCTATAGAATTAACATGTTCATATATATATATATATACATATATATAGGGGAGAGCAGATTTCGATTTAAACTGAAAAATCGAGTCAATTTGATTCAATCGGTTCGATTTTAAGATTCAATCGGTTAGGTTCGGTTTATAATTTTTGATAATTTTGGTTAATTGGTTCGATTTGATTATTGTAACATCCCAAAATTTTAAATTTTATTATTTTATGAGCATTTTTAGTATTTTAATTTTATTTAAATTTTAAGAATTTTTTTGAGATTTTTCAGATTTTAAAAATCGGGTTCGATTTTCTGAAAATATAAACTTTGATGATTTTTAAAAATTAATTTAAAGACCACGTGGCAAAACTAAAAATATATTTGGAGTCTACGTATTTTTTTGAGTTTTCTGAAAATTTTTCGAAATTTTTGGACCTCGTTTTCGGTCCCGAGACAGAGTAAAAATTCAAAATTTTGTATCCTGAATCGGATCGGCCGAATCGGACCGACCTTTTCTTTTTCTTCCTTCTTCCTCCCGCGCGCGTCTGACCCCTCTCCCTTCTCTCTCTCTTTTCTCTCTCCTCCCTCCTCCCCTTGCCGGGCCGCCGCCTCCCCTGCCTTCCCACCTCGCCGGCGCCCCACCTCTGTCCTCCCCCACGGCCGGCCTCGAAAGGGCCTTGACGCTGGACTTCCCGGCCAAAATTCGGCCGATCCGGCCACCAATTGGACCGGGTCTTTTGTCTAAAATTATCTACTCGGCGAGAGCTTTCCATAGACACCAAGAACACCGAAATCCATAAAGCGGTTTGTCCAATTTTTACCCGGGAAGTTTTAGCCCATTTTGAATTTCGGGCTAGATTTCTCGCAAACCGTGAATCCCACGAGAAAACCGAGAGTACCAGAGCGCTCCACTCGTCGAGAGCTTCGCGGCGACATAAATTTCGAATTTTTTCGACACCATTTTTTGGTGGGTCCCACGAATTTGATTTTTCCGAGCATTAAATGAGCTTAGAAAATTCTGAAAATTTATGTACTAACCCCGTGTTGTGGGCTTCGTAGGTATCCTCAAATCGCGAAATTCGATGAATTTCTGGAAAAGTCTCCGAATTGGACCGAAGTTTTGGCTACCCCCCCATTGTCAAATGCCCCGAGCGCGTTCCCGAAGTCGGAATCGGCAAAGGTAAACCCGAACCTTGCTTTTTCGTAATTTTCTAGTGCTTAAATAGGATTAAAAATTCATAAAATATTCGTGGTAGCTCAGAAAATTATGATTCTTTTTGCAATAGCCTAGTAATATTGCTAAGGACCGCGGGGCAAAGTTTTAGAATTTTTAGAGCTTGTTTGGGTAGTTTTTGCAAAAATAAATAATTAAAATGACTAAATTGAAATTTTACATACTGTGATGAATGACTGATTTGATGGGCCCAAGAGGGGCTGTGTGATGTGATTGAGTTGTGGATATATGGATTGTAAATATAGAAGTGCGTTTTGAGCCCTTTTGCAGGTTGGGTAGGTCCTAGGTATAGGGGAGACGGATTTTCGCACGACTTAGGCTGGTCTTTTCTTGATTTGTATTGAGTCATTTGTATTAAATAATTGTAATATAATTGTCGTGAGCCGATGCCTTCTTCCTACCCGCCACAATGACCGTTGTCAAGTCTGTGAGTAAAATATTAATTTTAATTGTAATTTCACTATTATTATATGTTCAAGCATGCCCATGCATCACTTATATGCATATATCTATGTAGATAAACTTTAGGCACGATTTATGTTGCATTCATAACTGTGAAAGTGCCATGTATGTTGCTGTGGTAATTTGGAGCAGTGTGTGTGCGTTGGCGTGCGTGTGATGTGGTGTGGACTATGGATAGGACGGGTAGACACGGCTTGAGATCTATTTGGGACGGTCCTTCGGGTAGACACGCTTGAGTTCTTGGGACCCCGATTTGGTTATTAAGTGGAAGTCCGATTTGAGTTCTTTGGAATAAAGAGAGCTGTATAGGGGATCAGCTCCCATATATATATGATTGATATTGCTGGATGCGTGAGTGCTCCAAATTACCTTTTTGATGTTATGATGTGAATTTATTGCTGATGCTGCATTTCACTCTACATGGTGCACTAGTTCTAGATAGTTATAGAGATTATGGTTAAAATTGATATTTTACTCTCTGAGTCGAACGCTCACTCCTGTTCAATATTTTTTCAGGCTACAGAAGGATTTTATTGTGGTTAACCTGTTTTTCTTCTTCGCAGGTTGTTATTCAATATTTGTGTAATTTTATTTACTCCTAGATTTTCCGCATGTGTTAGAAATATTTAAATGATTCGGGTCTGTAATATAATTATTATGTGGACCTGTAAAAATATTCTATGCATGATTGATGGATTGGATGAGGGAGCTGAGCTCCCATTTATTTTTATGATGATGAATATGTGGAGGGTGAGCTTAGCTCCCCAATTGATGTTATATTTTGTTTACAGGTCGGGTGAGTCAAAAACTCCCCATTGAAAAGGTCCACTTTATGGCCGGACTCTGTTCGGTTGATTTCTTGAAATTGAGCCCAAATGGGCCTTAGAGTTGGGTTAAGTGAATAGTTAGGCTTACTACGGGCCTCGGGGGTTTTAGGCTGGCCTAGGTCCTAGTGCCAATCCGGCCCATGGGTTGGGTCGTGACAATTATTTCACAAAAAAATTAAAAAAAACCGAACCGAGCCGAAATTGTTAATTAATATATATATATATATAAAGGAAATCAAAGAAAACCGAACCGAACCCTAAGATTTTTTAGTTTTGATTTCTAATTTTTTTTGTTTTTATGTTTTTATCATTTAGATTTAATGTTGAAAATATGAAAAATTTTATAAAATTCGGTTTGATCGATTTAAAATCGAACCAAATCAATATTTATCAATTTAATTCGGTTTTATTTTCTCTTATTAATTGGTTTGATTCAATTTTTAAAATTTTTAATTTTTAATTTTATTGGTTTGATTTCATTCAAAATCGAACCGAACATTTACACACCCTATATATAATTCTAAAAAAAAAATTCTAAAACATAATGAAAATGCTTGTGTGACTCAACTAATGCAACCTACTGTAGCACAGGCGACGAGTGAATGAAACAAACGAAGATATCGTGTCTCATTTGCTCAGTGTCTGTGACTCAATTAATACAGCCTAAATAAATTCTCAATATTTTATTGAGATTAATTAACACATTTCAACCAATAAAAATGAAATGATTCAACCAATACAAAATAATATGAAAATTATAAAATAAATTATTTAATATATTCGGTGTATAACATCATTCATAAAAATTATATAAAATTTATTTTTTATATTATAAAAAGAATTTATTTTTTTGTTAAAGAATAAATATTATTTTTTAATCTGTGAAACTTAATAAACACATCTTAATTCTAGAATAGATTAGACTCTACCACCGATTTATATTGAGGGCCTTTTTTTTTTTATCCAAATAAGTGTGACTAAAAAATTAAAACCAAAAGTAAATATTGAATAATGTTGGATTATTTTGGCATGGAGGAATGAAGTTACTAGACGAGGTTCAAAGTAGCGTCTATTAGATAAAAGCTACTTTCTCACGCTGGATGTCGCACATAATAGAGTCAATTAAATCTTTATAAATAATATTATTATAATTAATATTTTAGAGAACAATATTTTTATTATAAAATATTTTTTTAAATTAAATTAAATTAAATTAAAAATTATAATGTAAAATTTTATTAATTTTGTTTAATTTTTTTGTAGATTATCAACTAATAACACAGCTACTATAGCGCAGACAAATGAGTAGCGAATGATAAGCATTAAGAATTCGGCTGCCGCAAATTATAAATTTATAAACCTGAATGCGTTTTTCTATCTTCTAAACTAAACTTGTGAGCTAATAGTTCGTGTTTTTAATTACACATGCAGGAGAGAGGATTTGAACCTCAATCCCCTAAATTTAACATATTTGCGGCTATTACAAGTGCACATCACTACCGAGCAGTTCCTGTTAATTTTCTACATTTCCTACTCGCTTTCCTACCCTTTATTAATTTTGTCCTCTTGCTTTTGCTGTCTGTCAACAATCCCAATACCTCAACCAATGGCTTTTGTTTTCAATCTCTCATTAGATTTCCCATTTCCCACATACAAAAATTTTGTCAAATTACAATTCATCTGCTCTTAAATCTTATATAAACATGTATAAGAATGTTATGATGTAAGGCTGCCACCTGCAGTGTCGCCTATATATGCTGTTGCACGTCTGGTTGCAAACACACCAAAGTTCACGCGGCTGAACTAAGAATTGGCAGGCAAAAGTTGCAAACCCATTTTGTACTCACACTGGCACTTCACTTATCTGGTGGCCGGCAATGTGATCTGTGTCAATATGCTCAGAAGAAATTACCTTATTTTAACCAATAGTATTAAAAAAAAAACTGTACTGTGCTTAAGTATGCAAATCATAACGTTTTTTAGGACTGCGAAAGTAGTGAGGATAACTGGTAAGAATTGTGCCTATTGTCCAATTTCGTGCTGATCAGAGAGATATCTCAACTATGAGGCTTGTATGGCTATGGCTGCAACAAACATGCTTTCTGCAATTGCTACCAAAGTAAAAATGATAATCTTGTAGCAAATATGGCCATGGCTGCTACAAACATGCTTTCTGCAATTGCTGCCACAAACATGATTTCTGCAATTGTTGCTGAAGTAAAGACGGTAATTTTTTAAAACTTCAATCTTGACGCACTTGACGCACATATTTTGGTTATTATCGGGAGTTTTTGGATATATATTCCTTTCTAGACCAAGGACTTCCAAATTCTCTGAAAAATTATTTATAATGGGTACAGAACTATAAACAATTTGGCGATAATTAAGTTTGCCAAGGAACCTTTCGTAAGCCTATGAAATAAAGTCAAGATTTCTGGACTATTTGCGCTATAGTTCATTAGCAACAACAGCCTTAAATTGGAGGCACAATAGCTCTCAACTGTCTCGCATTTATTGACTTGGTAGAGAAAACTGATACATTCTCTCCCATGGATTGTTAATATAAACAACTAATCATCTTTGAGATGTTTAAGCAGATGATTAGCTTCCTTTCGGGTGGATTTTATATGAAATGTGTTCTATCTATTATGTTCTATTGCTTATGCGATCCAATGATTTTTATTAAGATACACAAGAGGGAAGATTTAAATGTATACTCAAACAAAATAATAATATATATCAAAAAAATTAAATGAACTACTAAATATAAATTGTTTTCATGCAGTTCTGACTAGTTATAATAAGGTGTATAAACTTTCTCTATCTTACATTAATACCATGGGCATAGGAGTAGACAATAATAAAGGAAATGAAGATAAAAATATTGGTAAAAACCATATGCGTCCACTCCATCTTTATGTTTTCAAGAATTCCAGCCTTGCATGAATTGCAGATGGCACATATGGATCCTGAATAATAATCTGGCAAACGTTTACAGTGGCCGCCGCCTGTTGGCCTACTAAAGCAGCTGGGATTTGATCGCATACAGCAACCTGACTGAAGATGAAGAAAAAAACAATATTATACATATTGTTAAATGTTAGATTGTAAGTATTTTAAGACCTTAAGGACATGTATTTTGTGTTTCGCTATTAGCTTCAGTAACTTGAAGTTGCAGAGAAAGACTCGAAAGAAAAAAAGGAATTAAAAGACTACCTGTATTGGAGTTTTAGGAAAGTCGGTGCAAGTTTGAGAGTCTATCAGGGCACGTGTAATGGGTAACCAGCGACTTACACTTACGTATCTCTGCAACGATTTGGAGTAGTCTTGTAAGGCAGGCTTGTCATAGGATGCCCTCGGAATTACTCTACCGTTTCCCTTGTGGGTCACAACCAATGCAAAACCCATTACCACAAAAGTTGTAATCATGATTCCAAGCATAGCGAATGAGGCTATGTTGGTGACCAGTTTCTTGGTGCCAGGGAAACACCAGCATAGAATGTATTTAATGGTTGAAATCCCATACAAGAGGAGACCAAGGTCTATGATAGGGTTTGGATGGAGTAGCCGGTTCCACGAACCGATGCGCAGGCCGAAGTATACCCATGAGAATAGAGCTGCGACTCCAAAGAGAAAAGACAAGGTGTTTATGAAACTGATGGCGATTTTCATGCTTTGGCTTGGCATTCTTCTCTTCGTTTGTGTAGGTTTTTTTTGTCCAAGTGATGAGGAATCTGTCTTCTTTTATATAGTGAAAGGTTAATCCTTGCGCGCTTGCATGTCTTTTAATTACAGGAGTTTTATAGTTTGAGTTTGAGTTTGAGTTTGAGTTGGATTAGTGTTACGAATTCTAATAATGGTTTGATTACTTATTTTTGTTTTTTATAAAATATTTTTTAATTTATAAATTAAATTAAAAATATATAATTAATAATTTAGTAAAATTTCTTAACAATAAATTGAAATAATTTAACTGTTGAGTTGAAAAATGTTAATGTCTCATTTTCTTTAATGCCAATGGTTTCCCTGTAAATCTTCAAAAAAAAAAGGTTTCCCCGTAAATTCAAATTAAGAAAAATATATAAAAAAATGTAAGTGTAGTAAGGGGCTTTTTGGTAAATAAGGGACTCAGAGCTGTTCTGTTTAACCTCCAATAATCCGATCTCCCTCTCATTGCGGTGGAATCAAGCACGATGAGAATCGGCCGCCTCCATGCTACTTCATCCCGCGGCCCCACTTCAGTGGAAAGAAATTTCTGCTCTATAATAATACCTAGCGTTCGAAACAACTACAAATGTATCACAACCTTGCCTTCACTTGTCTGCAGTATGTTTCGCTTCTGCTCTCTTCTCGTTCTTTTCTTCTCCTTCATATTATTCTTCATGGGTCTGTCTTTCTTTACCTTGAGATTTTTGGTTTTTCATTTTGCAGGATCTTCGCGTTTGTCTATACACTGTGCCGTTCGCTTCCGCCCTTGCATCGACATACACAAGGTATTTGAGCTGCTGCTTCTTTTTTTTTTTTTTTTTTTCCTTATTGTAATTCATATAAATGTGTTGCCCATAGTTAGAGTAATTGGTTTAGTTGATGGAAAGAACCCTTTTTTTATCTTATCAATTGAAGCTATAATTTTGAAGTACACACCAAGCAGAAATAGTGATAGGATTGCATCTTACTTGTGAAGTTTGTGATAATTGATAAGTTTTCAGTGGTTTATCTATTAAAGGTATTAACTTCAAGGCTAGAACGTGGCAAAAACTGCTGCCTTTTTCCTAATTTCATGATGTTGGATTTGAGTAAAATGCTTAGTGTGATTTATTATCAGGGAAAAGTGAAGCAAATTGTTGGGTCTACCCTTCGAGATTCAAAGGAGGACGGGTCAATTCTTGTAACAAACTTTGAATCAGATAAGTCAGCAGCAGAGTTTGCAAATTTATACAAAGAAGATGGGCTTGTGGGTGGTCATGTAATCATGCTTGGAGCTGATCCTTTAAGCAAAGCTGCAGCTGTAGAAGCACTGCATGCTTATCCTGGTAGGTATATTTTGTGTATGGCGAGCTTGTTTCCTCTCTGATACGTTGTTTTAAATGTTAGTTTTTTCATAGTTGGTCATGCCTCTGGGGATTATGAATTCCAGCAGTGTGAACCATTTCTGTAACTGCCTATATGATTTCTCTAATAATGATATAAAAATCAAGCCTCAGATTACATGCTATTTTTCACATTAAGAAGTCAAAGGAGTTGAGCTTTACTGAGTATAGTCTTTTCATTTGTTGTATCTATGCTTGATAATATGTTTAAAACTTACAGATTTTTCCTCTGCTGAACTTACTGCGAGGATTGGCAAAATCTAGGCGGCTTACAAGTTGGAGGTGGTATTAACACGAACAATTGTTTAAGTTACATAGAAGAAGGAGCCAGCCATGTCATTGTTACTTCGGTATGTTATCACATCCTATATTACTCTTGAATTGATAAATTGTGTATTCTTATGTTTCCCCATTACCTTGCATTATTCTCTTTGGCATCTGTTCTGTTTCATGCAACAAGACCACCTACTTCCATGGTGCTTCACGTTTGAAGAAAATTAACTTATAGGAGAGTTTACTTCTTGTTATAACTGGTAATATTTAGAGTTTATATATTTAATGTACAAGTGACAAAATCATGAGAAATATGCTGTAGTCCCCCTGACAGAGGTACTTGCAAGACCTTGCACTTTTTTTCACATGACCTCATAAGGTCTTTGCAGGTTGCAATGTTTCTTATCTTGCTTTAAAAGGTATCATTTTCCTTGCAGTATGTGTTTAATAATGGTCAAATGGACTTGGAAAGGCTAAGAGATCTTGTCCATGTTGTTGGAAAGCAAAGGCTTGTGCTAGATCTTAGCTGCAGAAAGAAGGTAATCGATAATTGCATTTGGCTCTATCATAGGATGAATTAAGTGGAATATAGGGTGAGGTTCAATTGGTGCAGAATAATGAAGTGGATCAAGAGTTGGCATATCTGAACTATTGAGGCTAAAAAGAACATGTTTAAAGAATTTTAGTTGCTCTTCTCTTTTTATAAACTCGAGAGTATTTTTATTTTCAACTGTGGCCATTTACAGGCGTGTATGTACTGATTCTGACATGCAGGAAGGTGGATATGCAATTGTAACTGATAGATGGCAGAAGTTCAGTGATGTATATCTTGATGAGGAAGTATTGGAATTTCTTGCCAACTATGCAGATGAGTTCTTAGTTCATGGTGTTGATGTTGAAGGGAAAAAGTAAGGCAAAATTTTGGAAACTCAATTTTATTGCTTTTAGACTTCATGCACCAATTGGTGTTAAAGTACATGATATCATGGTTTTGCTCTCTTACATGAGGTGTTTCCCTAATCCTTGAACAAGGATACTGTGGTATTTTCTCTCATTACTTGGCCCTATATGAGGGCTTTCCACTGGTTATTTAGGTATGATAAGAAATATGACTGTATTGTAAAATCCGAAATCTTTCATCATGAGATTTAAAGCGTTTCTGTATAAATTCTCTCTTTTATCATTTGAAAACCTTCAATTGTATAAATCTCCCTCTTAGTTATTGTTTTCTTTTTAACTAGGAGAATGAATGAAGATGGATGGTTGGTGCCATCACATTCTGTTTCCTTATCTTAACAGGAGACAGCATCCAAGATTTCTTATTTTTAAAATTTTTTCTGGATCTGATATAATATATATGGACTAAATGTACCTCATTGCTTGTATTTTCAGGCTGGGAATTGATGAAGAGCTTGTGGAATTGCTTGGCAGGCACTCACCGGTCTGTAACATATAATTTTGCATGTCTGATTGTGTTTTCTTCTGTTTCTGCATCTCAGATTTTTTTTTGCTATACTCATTTTTTATCACTAGTATTTATTTCCTTAAGAAAATGCCATGCAACTTTGGCAATATCATGATTTCACCCAGTGCTCCAAATGCTTATCCAGTATCCTTTTTCACTTATACTGGTCTTGATATGCTAGTGCAATTAAGATTAATGATGCAAGATTAGGTTAACATGAGGGAAAGCAATTATAAACACAAAACCATTTAGTCCTATTTATGGGTCTCATCTTCATGAATACTGAAAAACTGAGGAATGCTTTAAGCATATCTACAAGCCTAAATTTACATCAATTGGAATTGGCTATCCTAAATGAGTGGTTCACTGATAAGGAGTTCGAGGATACAAGTGATCGTTGCTATTGCTTAATAGGTCTGGTGGTTATGTAGCCAGTAGCCTAATCCTTCTGACTAAATGATAACTGGAAACTTATAGTTCGATTCCTCTTACATAGGAACCAAGTCAATATATCAATACAATTAAGTATATGTGCTATTTCAATGCATGGATTATTAATGCATTGTGGTTTGGATGCCAGATTCCCGTGACCTACGCAGGTGGTGTGACGGTCATGAATGATTTAGAGAGGATAAAGACAGCAGGGAAGGGATGTGTTGATGTTACTGTGGGCAGTGCTCTTGATATCTTTGGAGGGAACTTATCATACAAGGATGTTGTTGCTTGGCATGTCCAGCAGGAGACCTTGACAGTCTAGTGCCCTTTAATCATTTAATTGGTGAAGAGAAAAAAGGGTTGTCTTATGTTTTCATTTTTGGCTTGTAATTGCTTAGATCTTATTGAATAATGTGTTTATGGAGGATATTTAGCGATTTCTGAGGCATTTTATTGTAACCTTTAGACTACCTGTTATTGTTGGTAGCTGTAGCCATTTGCAGTTTATCCAAAGATTATGCATTGCAACTTACAAATTATTTGTGTTGTACAATTCACAAGTGTATTTCAAATTTATTATTTTTTAATAAATATTTCAAATTTATATGTTTAATTATATTATATTTTTTTATAAAATAATTATTTTACAAAAATATATATCACCTAAGTTTAAATTTTTTTAAAGTAAATTTATTTTATTCTATTTTATTTACACTTTAATAATTTAAATTAATGGATCAAATTCAATTTTTTTGTATAATTTAAATTAATGGATTAATAATTTAAATTACACTTTTTAATAATTTTAATTAATAGATTAACAATTTAAATTTCAATGTATAACATATATAAAAAGTTTTTTCTGAGAAGAGAAATTTACCAAAAAAAAAAGAAAAAGAAAAACTTGCGAGAAAAATAAAATACCCGGGAAAACTCTAACCACAACTTCGAATATTATGAATTAATTAATAAATGATATATATATATATATATATATATATATATATATATATATATATATATATAATAATTTAAATTAATGGATCAAATTCAATTTTTTTGTATAATTTAAATTAATGGATTAATAATTTAAATTATACTTTTTAATAATTTTAATTAATAGATTAATAATTTAAATTTCAATATATAACATAAATAAAAAGTTTTTTCTGAGAAGAGAAATTTACCAAAAAAAAAAAAAGAAAAACTTGCGAGAAAAATAAAATACCCGGGAAAACTCTAACCACAACTTCGAATATTCTGAATTAATTAATAAATGATATATATATATATATATATATATATATATTTTCACTCTGCAACAGAAATTTAAAACCTGAGATACTTCGGGAGGCAAATAACCCGAAAGAAGATGCTTCTCTGCAACTGCAGGCCTTCACTGATGGTTCATTCTCCGCCGAAAATCCTCATCGCCTCTTCTATAAACCCTAACAGACCATTATTCAACACCGTTGTCAAATCCATGGCCACTGACAGGGCAACTGCCACCTCCACATCCGCACCGCCGAGGAGAGCCATGTCGTCTGCCTTCGAAGCTCGCGTCTCTCTTGTCTTCGCCCTCGTTTCTCAGGCCTCCAATGTCTCTCAGCGACGTAAATGTTATAAAATTTCTCTGTATACCGTTGTTTTCATGTATTGCCTCTCTGTTTTTCTAATAATTTTTTAAGCTTTAATTGCTTCTTATCTTGCAGTTTTGCTCGATTTGACGAATGAAACTGCGAAATACGTGTTCCCGAAGAGGTTCGAGAGCCGGAATTTGGAGGAAGCACTGATGGCCGGTATTTCTAATGTCTTTACATTGTCGAATTGAAGAGTTCTCGTTATTCCAATCATTCTTTAATGGAGCTAGGGCTTGAGTTTGTGGCTTTTGCCTTCTTATTTATTTATTTTCTAGTTCCTGATCTTGAAACGGTGGAGTATAAAGTATTGAGTAGAAGAGACCAGTATGAAATCAGAGAAGTTGAGGTATAAACGCTCTGTTCACGTAATCTTTTGCACTTGTTGTTCTGATTAGTTCAAGTAATTGTGCTGATGTTTAAATTTGGTTGACTTTTGTTTAAAAAGCCTTACTTTATAGCGGAGACAACAATGCCAGGGAAGACTGGATTTGATTTCAGTGGTGCATCTCAATCCTTCAATGTCTTAGCTGAGTACTTGTTTGGTAAGGTAGTAAGGATTTAGGTCCTGTGACGAATTGGTTAAGCGTGAGTTTGTTAAATGCTATATCTGTTAGTTTAATTTTATGCATTTTGCATTGTTTTCTAGAATACAACTAAGGAGAAGATGGAAATGAGTACACCTGTTTTCACACGTAAGGCTCAATCTGTTGGAGAGAGAATGGAAATGACAACACCTGTGATAACAAAGAAGGTGATTATGAGTCTCAGCTTTATCAAATGCAATCCTTATTGGAATGTTTTGTTACCATTATTTATTCAATTTTGTTGAGCGTAGATTTTTCATGCCACAAATATTGATCTTATTCATTTGGCTGGTAAAATATCTAGAAGATTTCAGTTCCATATATCCAATTGTGGCTTGTTTGCTGAGCATATAGTCTAGTGTTTAAAGTTAGTTATTCCAACTTTTAAAACTCAAGTTTGGACTGCTGGAATGGAAGTTCCACCTTTTTGGCCTTATGCTCAAAAGGTCTCCTGATGGACTAAAAAATTTTGACTTCTGCAATTGGATTGCTTTTAGTTAGGGTCATTATGGATGTCTTTTTTCTTGGTCTATATAAGATTTATCCCAATACTCATATTTCTGGTATTTGGAATTTGGATGTATAGCTTATTTTGTTTTAAGAATTTTACTATATTTTTTGGCTGTGATTTAATAATGGTCACAACTATTTAGATGGAAGATCAGGATAAATGGCAGATGTCCTTTGTCATGCCCTCCAAGTATGGTGCCAATTTGCCACTGCCTAAAGATCCAACAGTGAAGATAAAAGAGGTGCCAAGGAAAGTTGTTGCAGTTGCTGTGTTTTCAGGTTTGCCCTTTATGATAAATTGGGAGCTATTGAACTGAGTGGATGTGGTGACTGGTATAGTAAATTAGAAATTAAACAGCAATTTGTTTTGTGGTAAAGGCATCAATGATGTGATAGATGATCTACCAAAAGAAGTCCAGATTAAGTCTTGATCCAGTGAGTGTGATTTGTAACTGAATATTTTGATGTAGGTGAGATCTGTATTCCATTATATGCATATAGTTATAGCATTTTTAAGTTCACTATATTTCAGGCTGGTAATTACTTTCTATGTCTCATTAGGGCATTAAGGAGATGAAGGTGTGTACTTCTAGAATTAAATAGTGAAGATATTATGGATGTTGCCAGTTGAACTTATAGTAAATCAAAATGCATGGATGAATTAGTCAAGATCTGTCAAATCCTTGAGCATATAACAAGAATGCATGTAATGCTCATAATCTCCTTACTATGTCTGAATCAGGTTTTGTTACTGATGAAGATGTTAAACAACGGGAGCTGAAGTTAAGAAATGCTTTGAAAAATGACATGCAGTTTAGAGTAAAAGAGGGTGCTTCACCAGAAGTTGCACAGGTGAGAATCTTTGGTAAAATATTGAAAATAGTTTCTGGATTACTTTTTTTCTTTTTAATTCTCTTTTTCACAAAACATCTGTTTGAAATATTTTAAACATCCTGTCATTTTGGTTGCAGTTCAATCCCCCTTTTACTCTTCCATTTACGCGTCGTAATGAGATTGCATTAGAAGTAAAAAGGAAGGAAGAATAGCTGCTTGATAGTGATTCTAGAATCTTGATGAATATTGTATACTGGTTTTTTACTTTCTCCAGTAAATTGAGTATATACAACTCAGTTGATTTCATGTAAATGAAACTGATAATATTGCTTGTATATGAAAAGTTTGTGAATTATTCCTTTTGCATTCCAATCGTGCATCAAACCTTTTGCACAGCTAGGGCTGTAAATGGACCAGCGAAAGCTGGGCTAGAGGCAAGTTTTAGGATTAGCCAATTTACCTTTTCACAGCAGCAGGAAACTTGGTTATTCTCTAATGATAAATTACCTTGGTATTGATATGTTATGTCATATTCATATATGAATGTTTATGATGCAGAATGAATACCAAGAAAATAGGATATATTGTTAGCCAGAGGTAGAGGAAAATGGAACTTGCTAAATGGGGTTTGAAGGTTTTCTCTGACATCTACAATGTCACTGCATCTCTCAGTAGAATGATTAAGCGCAAAATTGGTATAACTGATAACCAGATCATTCGATATTCCATTTTATGGTTATGAATAATTTGAGGCCACCTTGGGTGATTGATCCATTTAATAGCATAGCATGAACGTCTTGAACTTTGGGCTTCTCTGAACGGGTCCCACAACTTTTTTCGAGCTTATTGGCCCATGATTCCTCTAAGGAGCTAAAATAAATTACTTTAAAGCTTTAAAACACGTCCAAACTCTAGTCTTGTGAAATGATGAGAAATGGGGGACTGTTCAGTGTTTCTGTGAGGGGAAACAAAAAGGATGCACACCTCTGAATTGTCATAACAAGCAATCAAGATGTATTTTGATTGTCAAGTTAATGCGCTTCTACTGCTAAGAGGAGTTTGAACCTGATATCTCTTAGTAGAATTCCAATCCTACTGGTGAGTCCCTTGAGGTATGGATAGATAACATAAATATGGTGTCTTGCATGATATATAACATGAAACATTGAAGAGATTACCGAGAATAATTTAGGTGGATTGAGAGACAGCTCTCTATTTCTCTCTCTCTCTCTCTCTATTTTTTTTTCATAGGCATCTCCCTCTCTCTCTCTCTCTCTCTCTCTCTCTCTCAGTTTATTTTCCCTGTTTAAGATGGTATTCTTACTTGCATTTTAAGATGGTATTCTTACTTGCATTCTTACCCACGACATATCAAAAGTTAAGCATACTTGCAAACCATTTCTTTGCCGCTTTCTGAACACAAAATTACTAGAGATTTCTAGTACAGGTTATAGTCACATGTCCTTGCATGAAACATGTTGGCTATTTTATTGAAGTAAACTACAGCAGAACTGTATTTGCAGGCCTAGATTGGAAATGTTGTAAGCTTCCCAGTCAACCACTATGGCTCATAGTGGTGATGCTGCGGATGGTGGAGTTGAAAATTTTGACCCACCTATGAGATTTTTCCTCAATTCTTCTTCAGAAGATAAGATGGACAGATGCAAATTATTCAAATTTGTGTAGAGACAATATCATATTTATGCTTATTTCTTGCATAGAATGAAACATCTGAAATACTTGTCTTGCGGTTTTCTCTACTCCTGTTATAATTTATGCCCCAGGTTTGGAAAAACCAAACTTTGTGTAATGAAATCTTAGTAGACCATCATTAGCTGATTTTCACAATAAAATTTGAGCCTCCTATTTATATTTCTGTTGATGGCTCTGGAAAAGTACAAACCAGATAAGGAGTACAGTGACTAAGTTCTGATCCGATATCTCATGGATGATTATGTGATTCACATGTGATACGCATTACCATGAGGCTTCTTTCTACCGTATTAATTTATTTTTATTAGATTTAGTTGACTTGCCCTTTCAGTTAATGTATCAAGTGCCAAGTAATTATAAGCTAGCAATAGCACCAGTCCCACCATTTAAGGAGCAGTAGCAGCACTATGAGCAATATGGTAGCAATTATGGACGAGAGAAATTTTCTTTTCATTGCTTGTTTATGTTACTGTATGATTAAAGAAGGCATTCTCATATGCCAATTAAGGCCAGCCCTGATTGGTTTCCCTGTAGGAAAGTGAGTGTTCTAGGGTCAAGTCCTCTCGTCCATTATCAATTTCCATCATTTATCTTAGTTGTTTTAATTTGGCATGTACCTGGGTTATGCATCCTTTCAGTAAAGATATCTGAATGAAAACTGTTGGAATATGGCTTGCAAGAGTAAGTCACACATCAATGTTGCAAGGGTTTTGCGGTCGCCGAACGATTCTCGTCAAAGTGAAAAAGTGAGGAATCTTCATTTTAATTTTGAGAAAAATTAAAGAAAACCACTTATTATTTAAAAAGAATTTAACCATTTCAAAAACAGAGGTTCTGGATTCGGGATTCGTATACTCGTGGAGAAGGTATGAGGCACCTCATATCGTCCCTCAATGAGGGCAAGTAAATTTAAATGTGTGCTCTTTATAACTTAAGATTGATAATATTACTGGGGTTTTCAAACTATCATGTTGATTCTCGTATTTATTATAAGAACATTTAATCTTCCGCTAATTAGAGTAATCCCAAATACTGGGGTAAATGGGGAGGTTCTAAGGTGGGTTGTATGGCTTATTACGATTTTATATTTTATTTATTTTTTTGCTGAGTTCTCCTCCCTTCTCACAGAATTAGAACTCTAAATCTGAAAAGGTATCACTTTGCCCTTAGAGATTCATAATGAGTAAGGAGGACTCTAATCTTACTCATTATTTACCTTGTCATTGGCGTCCAAATGATAGAGGGCGTTACGCGTGTATAAGGAAATTTGATTAATACAGGTAAAGACTTTCATTCCTTTCAATTAGAACTCTAATTCAAAAGAGATGTGTTAATTATGACCTAGAGAATTTTCTTCATTAATGTGGACTCTCTGTTAATGAAGAAAGGTCCCATCGTCGACATAATAATTCATAAGGCACTACCGGCATTAATCCACTTCCAAATTATTTACATGTTTATAAAATAGTTGGTTAATTTTGGATGTTCTTTATGGGAGGACTCTCCCTCATATTTAGATAGATCACAAATGTAGGGTTTCCAAGAAGGACTCTCCATTGGACCCAAACAAAAATTATAAAGCATGAAGCTCACGTAAGGACTCTCCCATGAACTCATAATGTTGAATTGCAAGGTTCATAAAAACTATTAAGAATATTTTAGAGGAATGAATCTCCCTCTTTTTTTGAGAAATTTTTAGAGAACGTTAACGGATGCTAGCTCTTGTAAATATGAGTTGCAGGAGAGGACTCTTTTCCGAACTCTTGTTATTTTGAACACTGAAGGTGGATAACAGATAGGAATCTTTATAAAATGATATAAAGAATAGGACGGTTCTACTTCTATGTGAATGTACGAATGGCAAATTGTGCTTGTTATTTTCTGATCTCTTTTCCATTATCCAAACTCCTTTCCTACTCTCTTTATTTTCGATCTCTTACTAGTCACCTGAATTCTCCATGTTCATCCTGACTCGTCAAAACTCTTGTACTCACCATCTTGGATCTCTAATAAGATTCGAATTCTTTATGCTAAGACCCCCTTATTATTTTCGATCTCTCTACTCAAATCAAACTCCCCATATATCCCTTTTCACTCATTATTTTTGACCTTTTCAAAACCGATCCAAACTCTCACTATCAACATCTCTTTTCACTCATTATTTCTGACCTTTCATCCATCCTAACTGAGCTCTCCTCTTTCTCTCCAAACTCTAAACACCATTTATTATCATTCGAACTTTATTTCTACACTACTAAAAAGAAACACATGTTTTTCAAGATAATGAAATGACATAAATGCTATTATAACAGAAAACAGTAATATTTGTGAGGTATGCCAATATAACCCTAATCTACTCTAAAAGTTCGACATGATTAGACATTTTAAAAGTCTAGATTTTAGCTTATGCCACTAACGTAGCCTAATTATACCCAATAAGAAGAAGAACTATTTTAAAGCATTTACCTGCAAAGAACTGTAGAAGTGATTATTTTAAAGCATTTACCTGCAAAGAACTCTAGAAGTGATGGGAGAGTAGATGTTGATATCTTGTGTCACAATGGGACCACTGGGAGCTTGGCTGACCAAAGCACCTTTTGAAGTGACGAGAGCGACGGGGATGGGATCCTGATGACTAAAACCCCAAAAATGGACTACTGAGCTATTGAACAAATCTATTGAAGATGGGGACCAAGGCGTGTTGGAATTTGTACAGTCAAGATTCTTTAGAAAACACGTTTCTAAAGCCCCTCTTTAGTGACTCTATATTCAGGAGAAAAACATAAAAACTTAGGATTGGAGCTTAAAGACTAAAGGTCAAAGACCGAAAAAAATCTCCAATAAACAAAGACCAAGAACTCCAGACTTTAAGCCTCAAAGACCCCTTATACAGTGAAGATTTTAGGTATTTATTGGAAACGGGGGTCTTCAAATGGACGACTAAGATTTTTGATGGCAAGATTGAAGGATGTGGGTTTTGGAGAACAAAATCTGAGGGTCAAGAATTAAAGAGACCAAGAATTGAGGCCGAGATTTAGCTCACGACTCTTTTGTCCTTTTCTCTCTAATCCAATGGCTGGGGATTCTGCCTAACAGAATGGATCAAAGGGCTGGAAATGAAAGGTACTGAATATGTTTGTTACTTTTAATCGAACGGCCCAAAATCGATCCTTACAAATGAGATCAAAGGTGCAGATTGGGGCTTACCAAAATGCTTTAACTGCCTCAAATCTGATGGTTTTGATCCTTCCTTACAAATGGGTGGATGGTGGAGATTGGATCGTATCCCAAATGCTTTAATAAATTCAGATCCGACAATGGGCAAGTTGACCTCGTAAATCAAGGGTTATGATCCAAAGTAACTTCTGAAGTTGATTTTCCCAAACTTTCGATCATTATTGGTCATCTCCTCGATCTACAATCTCCTGATCTCTTTTACCGATCTCTCATATCTTAAAACTTAGCAGTTTGATCTCTGTTTTCCCCCTACACATTCAATCTCTTAATAGTCATTTATCTTAAAGCTTACCTGCTCGATCTCTGTACCTTCCCCTTTCACTTTTGTTCTCCTATTGCCTCTCTGACCTCTTTTCTACCCATTCTCTTTTCTATGCATCGAATATCGGGAAGGCAATAAATTCCTCGCTAACCGATGTGCCGCTTCAAGTTCTGCGAGCATTAAATGCTCAAGCCTATATATACCAGGGGAAAGGCTGTCATTTTCACATTTCTACTTTTTGTCTCCGGATAGTCTCCGGTTTGTTCTTCCCCTCATGCCTTACCTTTCTGCCGCTGATTTTCACTATGATGACCGTTTTGATTTTTTTTCATCAAATTCCCTTATCTTTCACCTAAAAATGGATGACACCGACGGTCAGAGAGAGTCACGAGAGCATCATTTGACAAAAGCGAGGAGATCGGACCAAATGGCCGATCTAGGACTAAAATAACCACTATTTTGATCTCTAGTCAGCCTCCTGGTCCGAGCCAAAATCTGATCACGAGCAAGGGGACTGCTAATTTCAATCTTGATATCGGTGACCGCCTCTTGAAGTTCATTTGGCTCCTAACCTTCTCAAGGGGCCCCGATTAGAGCTCGGTTCTGGTCGATGACATCGATGATGACAACGAGCTTTCCGTAGTCTTTACCATAGTTGACGAGAGCTACTTTTTCGATCTCCACGTATCTCTTAAATGGCATCTTGAAATCGAGAGGAGTCCGAACTGTGGGAGCAAGATGGGTAGAATGTAGAGTAGAATGTAGGTACATCTGTAATTAATGATCGAGTTGGGGAGGACTACCCAATGATGTAATCTGATCTTTTGAAATGAAATGGATTTTTATTTAAGCTCGATTTTATTTATTTATTTATTCTGTTTTTATTTATTTATTATGTTCTTTATTATTTGCATTGCTCTGATCGTCCTTCCAATCCCTCTGCTATCTAATACCCTATTCAGCCGATCTCTTTCGTCTAGACCCTTTCCTATCCGATCTCCAGTCATACCCTTTTCAACCAATCTCTTTTGTTCGGCCCCTCTCTTATCCGATCTTTGGCCACAACTCTTTCAATCGATCTCTTCTGTCCAGCCTCTCTCCATCGATTTTCTCTTGGTGCACATCAAAAATTGGGATAAAATTAAATTTATCGCTGATCGATGCGCCGCTTAGGGTCTCGCGAGCATTTAATGCCCGGACCTGAATAAATAGGGAAAGGGCTTTGTCATTTTTTCACTTCTGCTTTCTCCATTCCCCTCAAGCTTTTCGACGACTCTCTCTCAATTTCCTAGCTTTTTCAATGCCGATTTTCGATCAGATAATAGTTTTGATCTTTTTTCTATTACTATTACCTTCATTTCCTAAAAATGAGCGGCACCGACTGTCAGAGAGTTGCAAGTCAGCCTTTCGTTCACTTTTTGTGGTCCTCTGAAGAAGGTGATGATGCCAGACCAAGTGAGTGATCTGAAACTATTAAAACTACCATTCCGACCACTAGTTAGCCCGCCGGATCGAGCCAACAGCAGGCTCTGGCCGTGAGAAAGGATACTCTACTCATGGACGAGCTCCCCTCAGTCCTTGGGATATTCGATCTTGAACTGATAAGCCAGGAGTTCAATCTTTCAATCGACTCATTCGAGCTCATTCGGTGCCACGTGGATCTTCGAGCTTATCACTTCTTTGAGGCCAGGCTACGATTTCCTCTGGAGCAATTTCACAAGGATATCCTGAGGTACCACCGAGTTTGCGTTGTCCAAGTGCATCCGAACTCCTTGCGAACTCTGGTGGCCTTCAGAGGATTATGCCGAGCTAAAGGACTCAAGCCCACAGTGAAGGTCTTCGCCGAACTACACAGACTTGCTCGACGAAAAGATAATGAATTTTGGTCCTTCCAAGTAAATCCGAACTATGGGCTCTTCACCGATCTCCCTTCCTCGCTAAAAAATTAGAAAAATCGGTTCTTCGTCTTGCGGAGTAAAGATCCTCATGGCTTCTAGGGGATCCCACGAAGTTGAAATTATATGGCCTAAAAGCCCGAGAAAAAGATCGTCCTGAATGATGTCGAGAATGCCATGGTGAAGGAGCTTAAGAGCCAAGTGATCTCTTGTAGATATTCGTACTTGGACGTGATGATGGCCGAACTAAAGTGGTGGATAATGAACGTGATCGCCCATGAGAGCGTTCAGTTGCAACTCTCTGATCTCTGCCTCGGGACGGGTAAAACCCAGATCTTTGGTCTTTTAATCCTAGCGATCTCACTAACTTATTTTTCTGTGCAGATATGGCTGGAGGTGAGGCCACGAAAGAAACCCAGAAATGAAAGAAGGAGCTCGCCAAGAAGGTGCTGGAGATGAAAGAAGCTGCCGCCGCTGCTAAGGCCCAGAAAAGGGCTCGGGTGGAGGTGCTGAGCTGTCCAGCCCAAACTCAAGAGCAATCGACCTCGGAAGTGCAGATCCTCACTGCGGAGCCACCTACTCAACCTACCGAGCCTCCTTCCTAACCTCCTGTCTCTTCAGCTGCAGAGAGCGGATTCTCAGGGCAGTCAGTCTCGATCGGGTGACCACTCTTTCGAGGTGCCCAAGTCTTACTTCAATCACTAGAGAAGAACCGCTCGGTATAAGGGAACACCGACTTAGCAAAAGTCTTGGGCGCTATAATTTTCTTCTCTGAAGACTAAACTTGAATGAGCCCAAAGAGCATGGAGGATCTCCTCACTCAAACGGTGAGTTTGAGTTTGGAGGCGGTTGCGAACCAACACATGCTCAGATAAAAGGCCTACCTCTTAAGGAGGGAGATTTCAAAGGTGATCTAGGATGCGGCGACTGCGAAGAGCCAACTCTTTGCTGCAAATGAACGGATCATCAAACTGGAAGGACAAGTGAGGTCTCACAAAGAGAGAACAGTTTCACTGGAGAAGGAACTTGAAGATGCCCGGGCCTGTCAAGTTTCTGACCTGGCTAAGTTCTCCGAAGAGATCAAAGCAAAAGAGGATGAAGCAAGAACTCTCATAGTGATCTGAGCTATCCTCAAGAGGACTAGAGGAGGAGTGAACAATGAGAATGTAGATGAAGGTCGGGCTAGGGAAGACCCGCCCACTGAATGAATGTAATTACAAAGTTTTGAGATAAATAATGTAACTCTCTTTGCATGAGCAATTTCGTACTGTCTGAGAGCGGATAATTACTTAAGAGATTGGATAAAACATTAACCTTTATTAAAACAAGTGTTTGCACAATTACGATCGAATAACTGAACACAAGACTGATCGCAATTTAAAATTTTGAGGTATTTGAACACAATGTTATTGAGATCGGAAAGCAACAGAACGTAAGATTGAATAATCCAAATATCAGATATCGATCAGAACAGGACGAACAGAGATGAAGAGATCGGAAAACAACTGAACATACAAGTGCATGGGATCAGATAATCCTGAAACTTGAACATATGAACACACGATGAAGAGATCGGAAAACAACTGAACATAAATGTGCATGAGATCGAATATTCTTGAAATATTTATTTGGAAAGCAACTTGGACCATTGCCAAGTTCGGAAAAATGACCTGTGATCGGGCCACAATTAAAGTAACTTGTTGAGATCGGGTAATGTTTAGATTGGAAATCCATACAATTTTTATGAAATTAAAACTGCATTACAGCTTTTAAAGAGAAAATTTTATATTAATTACACAAGTTGTGAATTTAATGGTCGACCAAAATATGGTGTTCATAGTCAATAGTGTATAAAAAAATTAAAGGACATATAAGTGTTGGAAAACCAAATTAAAATGATTTAGACCATTTTGGTGATGGAGGGTTCAGTTTCAGGCCTAGTTCAACATGGAGACATGCTTGTTTATTAATCCAAACTCATTGATCCTCGATTTCAAAATGATATTAGAACGGTGAGACCTAATGGCCGTGGATTCAGGACCCAAGAAAACATGGTAGGCTGAGCTCCAATGAGCTAAGTTAATTGAGCTAGACTCAAGTGACAATTGGGCTGGTGAAGTTTGAGTCAAATCCAGTTGCACTTAAGAGGTTGTTGGAATATGGCTTATGTTAACGAGTTCCACATTAATAGTGTACAAGAAAATTAAAGGGTATATAAGTCTTGGCAAACCAAACTAAAATGCTTGGATTATTTTAGTAATGGAGAGCCCAATTTCAAGCTTAATTCAAGATGGGGATGTACCAAATGATGCTTTGATGCTATGAAAAAGACTTGGGTTATATGTTAGCTGCAGATTAATTTCTTGTGATAAGAAAGCAAGAAGGTATATGTTAAAACACTTTTAACGAGAAGATAAGCTAGATTGTATGTGTTTCCTTAGCTTTCTTGTATACACTACCTATCGTATGTTAAAACTAACTGAAGGAAAATTATTTAAGCTATGGTTTACTAGTATATTTCAGGTATGCTTTCTAGTACAGGTTTCCAATAACCTTTATGGTTATTATCAGTATCAGATGTATCATCAACTCTTTCTACTCTCTGTTGATCCTGAAGCTGAGAAAACACAGAATCAGCCGAAACTCCTTCCTTCTGCAGCATTTCTTGCAGTTCTTGCTTACTGATGATCAATTTAATTCTTACTGCTCTCTTTTCTTTTTTATCTCCATCTTCTGGAATGGAAAATCTTACTTTCTTCTTAGCTTGTGGAGATGGCAAAGGAAGAGGAACAAGATAGTACAAGTTACCACCAAGTAATTTTGTATCTGGCAGGTGATGCTGGAAAGCGTGAAGTGAATCAGAAATTGCATGACCAGAAAAATCTGAAAGTACTTGCTGAACTCTGATTGGTGCTTTATATTCAAGGATCTTCCCATCTGGTTTCATGACCTTGATAACCTTTTCTTGCAGGACTAAGCAATTCCCCATGGTTTCTATTAGTGATAGCTTAGAAAAAAAAATGCTAAGAATTTTGAGGTTGGATTTCTTGCATGAGTTGGGATCACAGATTGATGTATTTATGGGGAATGGTTATGAGGATACCCTTGGTTTATTCCAAATATTACAGAAACACCCTCATCTTTCTCTGGGCCCCATGAAGTTGATTTTTGCTGGTGTGTAAGCAGGATTTGCAACTCAACGACCTCCTCATTGAAGGAGTCATCCCCATTTGAAACTTACAACAGACTTATGCGGATTGTAAGAGACAAACCTGATTGTAAAATTGGTAAAAAGTATAAAGCATGATTAGCACTGGATTAAGCACAAGTAATTAGCATCATTAAAGTTTCATCTTTATTTGCTAGTGTCTATACTGTACAGCAGAAACTTTTTTTCTGTCATCTCTTAATCATGAGTAGTTCATTAATTAATTTTAATGAGGCAATGAACCATTTCAGGACTTATTCTTCCCATTTGCAATGCAAGTGGAATGCCACCAGACCCCAATTTTTACGGTGGAGGATTAGCTAGATCTTGTCGGACTTCTCTTCAGGCCTCAAGTTAGTGGTTGACCACTGGTGCAACACAGATTAGGCTCTCTGGTTGACTGCATCTTGTGTGCAAGTATTGGCTATCTGCTTTTCCTTCCAGCAGTAACATCAGAATCATGCATTAGATTTGGCAAATAATTCAGCTTTGTTAGCAGAAAGCACTTACTTACTAGGGAAAATTTCTAGTACAAAGTCTTGCTTTGCTTAAATAGAGCAAGCTTAGTTTTACTAGCTAATCCAAATTGCTCTAATGTCTTTATCACGTATCAGTGCCTGTCCTAATACTATGACTATCCACTGATCCATACGAGCTAGTTAGGTCCCAAGTCCTTAACGTCTGTGATCCATGGAATGCCAGCCAAGATAGACAATTAGTGCTGGTTTATAGAGCTCTTTGGCTTGCTCCAGCTGCATATTAAGGGATGATTATATAAATGCACTTATAAGTTACAACTTATAAAAAGTAAGTGGTCTCTGTCCAAAGTATGGATAGAAATTTTTTATTTTCTATGGAGGCTGTGAAATGATGGAGACCCACTAGCGATAAGGGTATGAAATGATGGAAAGTTAATGAGTTTTTTTAGAAAAAAAGGGGGTTGCTTAGTGGTGAGTGATGTTTTCCACACGCATGCTCTAACATAAGTTTCTGGGTAATTCTTTAACTGGAGTGGGTAGGAAGTGAACATCTCTTTTTTACAATATTATTCAAAGGGATCGAGTAGAAAGAAAAATTAAGGAAAAAGACAATGACTAGTGAACGGAAAATCAATTGTTAGTGCCTAGATGGTGATGTTTTTTACACACATAGTGAATATAATTAAGTTCTAGGGTTACTTTCATTCTTTAATAAGATAGTGATTAATTTAGAAATTTTAATCCATATGATAAGATGTGAATTTCTTTTTCTTATCGATAATTTAATTTTATTAAAACATACTTAAAAAGTAATAATTATGACTGAAATATATCAATATAAGTCTGTTTGACAGTAATTTTTAAAATAGTATTTAATGTATTGATTAATTTCAAAATACTATCTCGATATTGTTCAATGGTATAAGTGTTTACATTAGTATAGATGTTAAACTTTTAAGGTAATGTTTAATATTTTTACTATAGTAAAAAAGATAATACTATTATATTTACATTTAACAATTAATCTAATAGTTATTTTTATCGAATACTTATATTATATAAATAACACTAATTATTAATATCTAGCAACTAACAGTTAGTATAATAGCCGATAACTATTAGAACAACTGACAGTTACTACAACAGTTAATATAAAAAAATACAATATTAAATAATAACCCGAGTAAAGAATTTAGTATTGACAACGGTAAACTAATTTAAAGATATTTCTGACGATACAAATAGTTTTAATCACAAGTCTAAAACTTGAGTAAAAAAAAAAGCAAAGTTATATGAAAGATGGAAAAAAATAAAAAGTTATTTGATGCAATATTTGAGATTTGATAAATGCTCAAAGGAGTATTTATACATATTCATATATTCATAAGCATCACATGTCAACCCTGCAAATTTCAAATATGAAGCTCTCTGGAGAAATTTTAGACCTCTAAACTAATATATATTACACTCCTTAATTAGGAACTAACTGACATATTAATATTTGGGTAAATTTAAGTCTTTCCAATAAGTAATTACTGATTATTTGATAGTATAGAAGTCATCTTTTCTGAATATTGATCAAATTTCATGCATATTGCAGTGCTGATATTTATATTTAATTTTATATTATGATAAGATTGCTCCACAAGTTAATGGAAGAAGTGGCTAGTGACAGTGTTCTTATATATGCAAGAAAATCAATATATTTGTATAAGATGATGAAAAAGAGAAAGGAAATCTTGCTATTTATATAAGATAAAAAAAATCTTGATATTAGTGGAAGAAGATGAGAAAGTTCATCCCAATTAAGATTGCACTTGCATGTCAAGCAGTCAATGGCTGGCAGCTTTGATGCTCTAAGCACTTCAACAATGGAAGATTTTTTTAGCTAAAAGGACCAGAAAAGCAGCAGATATGAAATCCTCCCTTTTACAAAGTGCAAACTTGAAAGATTTTTCTTATTTTTATTATTATTTTTATATTTTCCTTAATTTTTTCTCTTTTCTCTTCTAATTGATTGCAATGCGATAATTATGTCAGCATGATGAATGCATCTTTTATTATATTTGATGTAATCATGATAAATATATCTAAATTTATAGTAATTAAAATATTTTTTTTATTTTCTTTTTAATATTATTATGTGTCATTTTCTTTGCATAAAAAGCATGGAAAATCCATGCCACTTTTTCCCCCATGCTTTTATGCACTTTTCTTCTAAGTTAGAACTTTTGCCTCCATTGATAGCTCTACAAGATATCTCTATCATAGATAGAAATTTTATTTTGATTTATGATCCTTAACTTTTATTTTTAATTAATAAATATAATATTTGTATCATAAATAATAAATTAAATATTTCATTTAAAATATTTTCATTAAATTAAATTTAAACTTTTTTATTTAATAATAGATTAAATAAATTTTATTTATTTATCATAAAAAATAAAAATTTACAATTGTACTAAATTAAAATAAATGTTAGAAATGCAATAGCTTCTAAAGATTGGAATATGGAATTTGTTTAGGAGATTTTGTATCAGAAGTTATAGGTTAATTTAGATTATTCATCAAATTGTCATATATAAATAGTCTTGAATCAATTTGTGAGTTATGGATTATTTTAAATTTAATTTAATTTTAAATAATTTTAAATTAAATTTGAATGTCATACTCAAATTTAAACATGTCAATTTTAGATAAAATAAAAAAAAAATTATCAATTTAACTCTTAATTTTATAAATTATTTAGATTTGAAAATGAATAAAGGCAACGTTAGAAGTGATTATTTTGTGTCTTTGAGTTGCTCAGGTATTTATCTTATTAGAGTTTTCGTGATATTAGAGTGATCTCTATTATTATAAAATCTCGAGTTCAAATTCTAATCTAACCATTTATAAAAGAAAATATCAATCCTTAAGCAAAGAAGAGAACTCAAAAAGGGTTAAGTAACTCCAATATTCAACCAAATCAACATTCCTTTCTCATTCATTGAAGATTTTCCTCCAACATTCCTCCTCCTTTTTTTTTTTTAATGTTGCTTTGTTGCCACTGCAGATTTGTCTCAGTGGGAGGAGGGGACCACAGCTCCATGACACTTGCTCCCCAATGGTTGGCCGGCACCGCCAACTGCCATTCCCTCTTACTTTGACTTGATCATTATTTTTGTTGACTTGATTAATCACTAATCAAATCTTTTATCTAATGCATTCATTGCACCATCTTATTAGTGTCACCTATAAAATTACTAACTAAATTTTAATTTAATTATTCAGTATTTGTGATGCATTTGTACTCTCTCTCAACAACATTAGTCTTAATGATATATAATTAAATATACATAATTGTCAATTAATCATATAATAATCACTATAATTTACTAATAATAAAGTTATAAAATTTATGGGCATTTTCTTATAATTAAAAAAATTATTATTCATAAATTTTAATTCAATAATATTAAAATTATTTTTAAAAATAGCAATTAATATTAATTTAGCAATGTTAAAATTATTTTCAAGGTTATTTAATTTTAAATTTGTGTTTCAATAATCAATTATATTAAATTTGTAATGCCCTGGTAATTTTTTTTAATTTAATAAATTGTATAAATAATTATTCTAATATTATTTTATTTCTTTTAAACATATTTTATAAAAATTAATTTAAAACTTCAAATTTAAACTAAATGATTATTTTCTAAAGTTAAATTTTATATTCATAATTATTATTATTGTAGTGCTTATGTAGTTATTTTATTAAAAAGAATAAATGCTAGTGTAGCAAGAGATGATTCTCATTGATTTCAATTAATCTATATATGGGTATATATATACAATTGATTCCTATAATTGTGTTCTACTAATTAGGAAGAAATACTAAATAAGAAATCCTAAATAGGAATACATAATACAGAATATACAGAGAAATAATATAGTGATTGACTTTCCATAGCATAGTGATTGACTTTCCATAACACTCCCCCTCAAGTTGGAGCATAGATGTTAATCATGCCCAACTTGTTACAAATGTAGTCAATCCTAGCTCCATTTAGAGCTTTTGTGAAAATATCTCCTAACTGCTCTCTAGTTTTGATGTGTCCTGTTGAGATGATCTGTTGTTGAATCTTTTCACGAATAAAGTGACAATCAATCTCAATAGGTTTGTTTCGCTCATGAAACACCGGATTAGAAGCAATATGAAGAGCAGCTTGATTATCACACCACAATTTCGCAGGCAGGGAGGTCTTAAAACCTGTCTCATCTAGTAATTGAAGTATCCACATTACCTCACATACTGATTGTGCCATGGCTCTGTATTCGGATTCAGCACTAGATAGAGAAACTACACTCTGCTTCTTGCTTCTCCAAGACACTAAATTTCCTCCAATAAAAATGCAATATCCAGTAGTTGATCTCCTGTCAACCTTAGATCCAGCCCAGTCGGCATCTGAAAAACATTTAACATTCAAATGCCCATGATTACCATATAGCAAACCTCTTCCTGGCGCGCCCTTTAGATAACACAAGATTTGTTCCAAGGCTTCCCAATAAGCAACAGTTGGGGAAGACATAAACTGACTTACCACACTAACGGCATAAGCAATGTCAGGACGAGTGACTGTAAGGTAGTTCAATTTTTCTACCAATCTCCTGTATCTCTCTGGATCTTCAAACAACTCATTATCCCCTGCTAACAGTTGTAAAGTTGGAGTCATTGGTGCGCTACAAGGCTTAGCACTTAATTTTCCTGTCTCTGTCAATAGATCGAGGACATATTTTCTTTGAGATAAGAAAATACCATTCTTACTTCCCATAACTTCGATACCCAAGAAATACTTTAACAATCCCAAGTCTTTGGTCTGAAACTGAGTTTGGAGGAAGGTTTTAAGAAATGAAATACCTGGAGAGTCACTCGCAGTGATGATAATGTCATCCACATAGACTACCAAGAGAATTAGACCAGCCTCAGATTGCCTATAAAATACTGAGTGATCACACTTACTCTTTTGCATACCAAATTCCTGTACTGCTTCACTGAATCTCCTAAACCATGCCCTAGGACTTTGTTTCAAGCCATAAAGAGACTTCCGAAGCCTACAAACTTTACCCAACTCCCCCTGAGCAACAAACCCAGGTGATTGCTCCATATACACCTCCTCCTGAAGATCACCATGAAGGAAAGCATTATTGATATCCAATTGATGCAAGGGCCAATCGTATGTAGCTGCTAAAGAGATAAACAAGCGAATAGAAGTAAGTTTAGCTACAGGAGAAAAAGTATCAGAGTAATCAACCCCATATGTCTGAGCATATCCTTTTGCTACAATGCGTGCATTTAACAAAGCCACATAACCATCAGGAATTACCTTAACTGTAAATACCCATTTGCAACCAATAGCTTTCTTACCGGTGGGCAAGGCAATAGTTCTCATGTACCATTAGCATCTAAAGCCTCCATTTCCTCTTTCATAGCATCACACTATCGAGGATGAGACGATTGCCTCATCAACGATATTAGGGATAGGAACAGAGTCTAAAGAAGTAACAAAACACCGAGAACAAGAAGACAATTGATTATAAGAAACAAAAGAAGAGATAGGGTAAGTACATGAACGTTTACCTTTACGAAGAGCAATGGGTAAGTCTAGATCAGAATCATGGTCAGTATGAGGTACAGGATCTCCCAACGAAGTAGCTGGTGGAGGATCTGAGTCAGGAATCTCCAATCTCCTAGAATAAACATGAACAACGAGAGGTCGAGTAGGTATAGAGACAGAAGGAATAGGCTGTGGGAGAGGACTAGACATTGGTTGGATAGTATATATTAAGAGATCATCCTCCTCCCCCTGACTCTCATATACAGATGATGGAGAAAAAAATGGAGTGGACTCAAAAAATGTGACATCTGCAGAAACAAGATAACGATTAAGAGTAGGAGAGAAACAACGGTACCTTTTTTCGAGCCGGGAGTATCCAAGGAAGACACATTTGAGAGATTTTGAATCCAATTTAGTAACTTGTGGACAAACATAACGCACAAAACAGGTACAACAAAAAATACGGGGTTCAATAGGGAATAGAGATTTTGTAGGAAACAAAGTAGTATAAGGAATATCCCCATTAAGGACAGAAGACGGCATACGATTGATCAAAAAATATGCCGTAGAAACTGCATCTACCCAAAACTGTTTAGGCACTTTCATCTGAAAAAGAAGAGCACGAGTTACCTCAAGAAGATGACGATTTTTTCTTTCGGCCACGCCATTTTGGGATGGGGTATCCACACAGGAAGACTGATGAATAATGCCATTTTGTGTCATATAAGGCTAAAATTGTGCTGAAAAGTATTCTTTGGCATTGTCACTTCTTAATATGCGCACAGAAATATTAAATTGAGTTTTGATTTCATTACAAAAGGCACAAAAGATAGAAAACAACTCAGAACGATTCTTCATTAAATATAACCAGGTAACACGAGAGTAATCATCAACAAAAGTAATAAAATAATGAAATCCAGTTTTAGATGTAACAGAACAAGGACCCCAAACATCAGAATGAACTAACTCAAAAGGGGATGAAGCCCGTTTATTGACTCTAGACACAGAAGGCAAACGATGATGTTTTGCAAACTGACACGACTCACATTCTAGTATTGATAAAGATTGAAATTGAGGACTGACTTCTTCATGATAGACAAAGAAGGATGACCCAATCTACAATGAGCTTCAAGAGGTGTTAAGGTACTGGAGCAAACAAGCGACCGCGGTACATGATTTTCCAGAATGTAGAGACCACCTGACTCGCGTCCTCTACCAATAATCTGCTTCGTCGTAAGATCCTAAAACAAACACTGGTCAGGAAAAAAGGAAACAGAATAATTTAAGGTACGAGTAAGTTTACTAACAGAAAGTAGATTAAAAGAGAATTTTAGTAGACACAAAACAGAAGACAAAGAAATTGACGAAGTCGGGTTCGCAGTTCCAGAACCCATGACACAAGAAGTAGAACCATCGGCTAAAGTAACAGTAGAGGAAGTGAGATTAGGTAAAAGCGGATAGAAGACTAGAATTACTGTCATGTGATGCATGCACGAGAATCAATAACCCATTTAGATGAAGAAGACACAAGGCATGTAGTGGATTTACATGACTCAGCGATCGCAGTGACAGGGGAACTGGTAGGCTTTAGAGATGCCTGATACTGGGAAAATTGTGCAAAATCCTCTACAGATACCAAAATAGTTTTCTCAGAGGAAGATACTGTAGAATTCTCTGCTGCCATATTTGCCATCTGTGATCGCTGATTTTTTCTCTGAAGTTGCGGACAATTATATTTTGTATGGCCAGGCTCATGGCAATAATAACAAATGACTCCTCTTGAGTCCTGATTAGAACTAGCCTCTCTATTACGCTAATTACTTCTGTTGCTTGTAATTCCTCCTCTATTTCCTCTTCTATTACCCTGTTGTTCATTTGGATTACAGCTAATAAGAGCACTACTAGCAGGCTGTGAAGATTGAGTACTCTCTGTACGAAGGACCCGTGTGAACATTTCATGCAAAGAGGAAATCTCAGAACTGGAGAGAATTTGAGATTTAGCAGTCTCATACTCTGAAGGAAGGCCTGCAAGAAAACTCATAACAGCCAGTTGCTCCCGTTGGGCCTGCTGAACTTTCACATCAGGACTAAAAGGCAACAATACATTAAGTTCCTCATATACCCGTTTAAAATCCATAAAATAAGTCGTGTGAGGCTTATCCTCTTTCTCAGCACGGTAAAATGCCTTACAAACATCATAAATACGGGAGATATTCCCTTTACCAGAATACAGAAAATCTAAGTAATCCATTAATTCCTTAACAAATTCACAGTGATTAATTAAACTAATTACCTCACTATGAATCGAGTTCCGAAGCTGCAAAAATAACCGAGCATCCTCCCTTAGCTAAGTTTGTCGTGTATCATCAGTGGGTGGATCTTTAGTAAGGTGATCATCCTTATCAATGCTACGCAAATAGACCCTAACAGTCTTACTCCACTCCAGGTAATTCGACCTATTAATTTTGTGTTTCGTGATCTTAGTCATCACCGGAATCACATCAGAAATAATATTCTTATTGTCTGCCATTTGTTGAGACAAAGAAAACTAACCGAAATGCTAATCCAAAGTGCTTATAGCAGCAAAATAACCCAAAATCACAAATTAAACAAATACCAAAATAGGTTCTGAGAGCCAAACCTCAGAAATCCTTTAATGGTATACTAGATCAGGCAACAACACACAGTGGTGGAATGAGAGGGTTGAGGCGACGCCGGCGATGTTGATCGGGGTTGAAACGATCGGTCGGTGGCCAAAGTCTCTCCTAAGCTGGGTAGTGAGAACAAATAGTCACCCTAGATTGATGACCTGCTCTGATACCATGTAGCAAGAGATGATTCTCATTGATTTCAATTAATCTGTACATGGGTATATATATACAATTGATTCCTATAATTGTGTTCTACTAATTAGGAAGAAGTCCTAAATAAGAAATCCTAAATAGGAATACAGAATACAGAATATACAGAGAAATAATATAGTGATTGACTTTCCATAACAGTTAGATATTGAGAATTAGATTATTATTAGTGTTATTTTATTTTATTTAAAATATTGTTTTAAGGGAATTTAAATAGGATGGACTTGATTGTAAAACTATGAAAAGTTTAGGGATTAAAAGATAATTAAAAGTTCAAAAAGAGCTTTGAATTTTGAAAAACACAGCAACAGCGCTCCCTCCCAAGAATCTCTCTCTCTCTCTCTCTCTCTCTCTCTTCCTCCTGCATCTCTCACTCTCTCTCTCCGTTCACTGTCCCTCCAACCAGGCCAGCGGCAAGTGATGGCCAGCAAAGTTTCGGCGACCATCAACAACACCGATGTAGGCTCATCGGGCGGTAAACAATGGCGGTCGATGCACTTTTCCAGTAAAACGAGCAAGGGGGAGGAGAACGATTTTTGCCATTTCCCTATGATTTCGATGTCAGATCAAAGGCAAACCATTGCCATTCAACTCCTTTTCCTCTGGGCTACTAGATCCAACCAACCTTGCTACCTATCGTCACTGAAATCCAGCAAATCAAGGAGAGAGAAACAAAAACTTCTAGGGCTAATTCTAGCCACTCTGATCGTCAGATTAGCGATCCAAGACCACTGATGGACTTAGAGTGATGAAACCTTTGAAGATGAGATTAACCCTGCTCTGATTGGACACCATTTGGAAAAGGTAATCATCAGATGGTCCATATCGCTCAGCGAGATTTTTGGGCCTTTTAGATTTCAAAAAATTAAAAATAATTATATGATAATTATTAATAATTTTTACGCTTCTTTTATGTGTGATTGGATTGGAAATGGTTCACTGACACTTAGGACCGAGTTTTGGTTCGGTTCATATGCTCGGCAAGTTGACCTAGATGGTGGTCGTGTTTAGAGTCGTTTCCAGCATTTTCATACGTCTCGGACGGGTTCTAAGTAGCAGAATCTATAAAGATAGTCCAAAACTCAAGTTGTGTAGTTTTTACCTTAGCTAAACTAGTTGATTAATCTCTAAAATATTTATGATTTAGTAAAATTGAATGAAATAAATTTAATCAATACAATGACATTGTAAAGGACCTCCAGGAATATTTTATAATTTTTAAAGTGTAGAAGATAATTATTTGGACTGTAGAAGAGTTAGAGACCCGAAATAGAGTTTGAACGTTTGGACTTAGATTAGGTTCTTGTGGGGCCAGGATAGGTATTTGATATTGATATTGTGGGCCTGAGGCCCTGCGTGTTACTTTTTGTTGAGTTTTCTCGCAGGAGATTAGGTCTAGTTATAGGGAAGACTCTGCTGAAATTTCGACAAAAGTTTAAGATTTAATTTTGCTTCTGTAAATTAAATTAATTGGTTAATTCTGTCAGTAATTTGATAGATGTCAGTGTGTCTAACAAGTGATTGGGCGATCATCTTCTCCTTCTAGCTGGATGAGCTGCAGTCGAGTCAACCAGTTTGTGAGTTAGATATTGATTATTTTTGTAATTTCAATATTAATTATATATCTGGCATGCTTATACATTTTATAAATATTTAATCATGCATATAAATAATTAATATATTAGAGTCATTTTGGTTGCTGCATATTTAATTGTTGTTATTTATTTATAATTGTCGCCCTGAGGATAACTCAGAGCTGGGTGTGTTATTTTTATATGGTATATATGGATAAAGATTAGACAGGTAGCCGCGGCTTGAGCTAGTTTCATTGGAACTCTATCCTTGTGGATATGGAAAGTCAATCCTTATGTATATAGAAAGTCAGGGTGAGTTGATCTCACTAGCCCCTGCACTTAGATTTAAGAGAAAATCTGACTTGAATTGAGCTTGCTAGTAGAACTTTGATTGAGAGAGCTGTATAGGGGATGAACTCCTATATTTATGCATTGGTGTGATACACTGGGTACATAAGTAGCTCCAAATTATCTTCTCGTGTAAATATTGGGTGAATTATTTGTTATATGTATTGGATGTACATTTCATAATAGGATTACACTAATTGTAGTAGTTATAGAAATTGTATTTGTAATTAATATCTAAACTTTTTGAGTCGAATACTTATTTTTGTTTAATTATTTATCCCAGGTTTTAGAAGAAGCAAATATATGTATGCTTCTTATTTTGTAGTTTTTATTATGTTTTTTTATTTATTTATCTATTTGTTTAATTAATAAAACTCTGATTTTGTTTATTCATCTATTTATTTAATTAATAAAACTTCGTTGTGACACCAGTATTTAAATATATTATATTAATTAATAAAAATTAATAATATCATATGGTTTGTGTATTTTGAGTATTAGGGTTGAGTTGAACTTCCTTAATTATAGATTTCTTACAGTTATTGAGTTAAGTTAGCCCAAATCAATTTTATAATACCTTATTTCATTTTGTTTTGCTTGTTGGGCTTTGAAATTGGGTTTGGTCATAGATTTGGGAGCAATAAGGTTTACTACGAGTTTCGAGAGCATTATACTAACTTAAATCCTAGTGCCAATTCGGTTCATGAAATCAGATCATGATAATTTTTTTCTAAATTGCAAAATTAAAAATAATAATAATAATAGTAATAATAATAATAATAATAATAATTTCACACATCACCCTAGACTTTTCAAAAGTTTTTCTATAATTAGTGATATAGTACAATCCAAAATTCAATTCATAAGAGTTCAAATCAACTCAAAATTTTTTTGATAATAAGTGATAAAGTTCAACTCAAAAATATTTAAAATTGGCAGTTTGGATCCAAAAAATATCATAACTGACTGGCTTGAGTGTTAGAGTAGCAGCTATACCCAATTCCTGTTTACAAGCGATTCAAGCTTCATTCTGAAGCATCTGACAATCTGGAGATTTGCGGCAGCATCACTTAGATCATACCAAAGGCAAAGGCAGGAATGATTTAATATATTGGAAGAAAAATTTTATTTATCTATTTCTATGGAATCGATAAATTTTTTTTCATTTTTTTTAATTGCATCATTAAATATTTCTGTTTTTTAGGGTGGGTTCAACCCCATGGCTCATTTGTCATGTGGGTTGGGTTTCTGCGCAGCTACATATAGGGTATGGGCTGTATGGCTCAATTAAACGGCCCAACAAAAACCCAACTTTGAAACTTTTCAACTTATTTGTAGATTGGGTTTTAGGCTAGCTTGGCTTTTTTTTTAACAAAGAATTTATTAGATAAGAATTTAAAACAGATAGAAATTAATTTTAAAAAAAAGGTAAATTTTGTAAAAAAAACTATTTTTAAAATTAAAAAATGATTTCTTTGGTAATTTAGTTGAAATAAAATTTATACTAATTAAATTTTTTTAGTAAGAGTAACTTAGCACTAATAAAATTATTCCTAAAAAATACAATAAAAAAATGATTCAATTTATTGAAAATTTTAAATAATAATGAATTTGAGACGAGGAAAAGAAATATCACGATTTTTTTAATTAATTTTAAAAATGTTTATAGAAAATGATTTTTCCATACATTTTTAAAATAAAAATTTTATTTTAATTCATGAAAAATAAATGAAAATAATAAAAATAAAAATGAAAACTCATGTATCATCACACTAGTACTTTCAGAGATATTTTTATGATTAATATATATAAATTTCTCATATTATTTATGTTTCTTTAAGGGAAGAGACAAAAGGTACCACCCAAACGAGAGGTCCAAACTGAATTACCTGTCACTTTTTTGAACAAGTACAAAACAACAGTAGCGACTACTATACCCATCACTTCACTTCCCAACAACACCTCTAGTTTTGTTCTTGATCCCACCGGAGAAATCATGGCCGGAGTTCTCAACATCCCTCAATCTTCTTTTTTCTGTTCGATTCCCAGCAAGCGGAAAATACCCAGAAGGCCAATTTCCATTATTAGAGCCACCTCAGAGACACCTCTTTCTTCTACTTCAAACACCACCACCACCACCACCAATGAAGACCAAAAGCTGGAGGCTTCTTTTACTGCCCCTCCCAATTTCAAGCCACCGGCTCCCAAGCCGTTCACAGTGAAGGAAGGCAAGACTTTGGATATTCTTGGTGCTTCTCTTGCCTTGCTTTTCCGGTTGGGCACTGGTGTTTTCGTTTCAGGGTATGTCCAAAACAACTCTTTTTCTTGCTTATCATCTGAATTACAAATTAATTTGTGCTTTTTTTTAACAAGATTTTTTGTTAGATTTAATTTGAGTGTGAATTTGTTAAGATCTTAGTGATTAGAGACAAATGCAATGTAATTGAATAACAACAGAAATAAAATTGGTACAAATTGAATTGAAATTTGAAACTAATTTCGTAATATTGAAAATATTTAGCTATAAAATATAGAAGAAATTACAGAAAAAAGTGGTTACGGGCTTTTGCAAGTAATGACCTGTGATTTGATTTGTCATTAGGTTATTTAAGGCTCTTAGGATAGCATATTATGGGTTTCAAGGCCATAAAATGAGACTGTTAGAGCTCCATAGATCAATATGGAAATCTGTTCATGGTGATTCCAATCGAAATAAGGATTCATTACAAAATATTGGAAGACAATCTTTGGGCCTCTTTATATAATAAAACAAGAAAGGGGTTTAATTATACCGGCCGTCCCTCAACTTATGGGGTCTTTTCATTTTCATCCCTAAAATTCAGTTTCTTAAAATAAAATCACTCAACTTAAGTTTTATTTCAAGAAAAGTTACTCTCTTGCAATAGCTGGTTTACCAGTTAAAAAAAATAAAATTACTATTTTGTCAATATCTCAAAAGAGACAGTTTCCTAATCATTATAATCATCCTTCACAGTAGGCTCTGGCTCAATTTGTGGACTAGCCACAGCAGAGAAAAAAATCCATGTCACTACAAAATCCTATCTGATCAAACATCATCATCTTTAACCTATAGGGATCTCAAATGGCCTTGAACCCTTAAACCTCAACTCCTCAATCAATCTCTTTGCATCCTTTGTATTTTCAAACCTGTTAATATCAGACGTAGAAGTATTAAAAATAGAGCATAAAGGAAGAACCAGAGAAGGCCTACATTATCATTCAACACAATTTAACTATCAGCTTTTCATTTACTACAGAATATATTTATGAACACAAAATTTTATAATCCGATAACTTACAGCAATTTTACTGGACACAATAATTCAATTAAAATTCTTTATTACAAACATAACTTCATAAAAATCTACATGATTTGAACTTAACCTTGAACGATTTTCAATTGAAATTGATACACAGTTCTAATACAAGCGGATTAGAGTAATCAAATTTGATACTAAAGAAAACAAGTAGACTAAAAATCAAATCGAATCTTATCATCTAACAGAATCATCAAGTGAACTGCCTAGATCTCACCATTGATTACAGGTGGGGAAAGACTTTACTAGAAAAATTTCAATGTTGAGTGGAAAAAATTGTTGAGAAAATAATGAAAAGAAATCAAATAGATTAGATCTAACAAAAAATTGAAAAATTCTAGGTCTAATCCCAAAACCACATCATAAAACCAAATAAACACCAAAACCCATACCAAAAAGTTTCAACTTTCAGAGATCCATAGAATAAAAGAGAAGGAAAAACAACACACAGACACAAACCCATTGTATATGAACAAGAATTGCAAAGAATGAGTTTAGAGAAGAAGAAGAACCACAGTAGATAGAGAATGAGAGTCACAGTAGAGAGAGAAATAGAGTTACAAAGAGAAGATGGGTCACGTTTGCATCTGTTCCAACCTACTTTCCAAGAATTTGTTATGTATCAATTCTTCCTTCTTCCTTAATAAGCACATTCCATCAAATTGGCCATTAACCTCTATTCTTGCTCCACACAATTTCATCAACTCTTCCTTTAGCTTCCCACATCCTCTTTAGAGAAAAAAAAAAAAAACAAAAAAATCTCCTCACATCCTCAAGTCCATATCATTTTAAGAGGTAGATATAGGAGGAAGAAGAGGAGGGGGACGAAGGTCGTGGAGGAGAGAGCTGGGAAGGAGAGGGCTGGATAGAAAATTAAAAAGAAACAAAATAATATTTTTATTCTTATTAAGAGAGAGGGGTAAAAGAGTAATTTTAATTATTTTTAACCTATAAACTTGCTTTTGCAACTCCGCCTAAGTAGCTTGCGCTTAGCCGGTCCCAAGCCCGGATAAAAGAGGAGGGTTGCGGTAGGTGACAACCAGCGTAAAAATTTCGTCACACCTTATGATATGGATTCAAATGATATAAACGTTGGGGCGCCTTCTACTCACGACATGCTATATCGGAGCCTCGGTGTAGTGAGAAATATGCAAGGGTGTAGGGCGTTCACCAAAAGCGACGCGCCATGCCGGCGCCCGGGTGTGGTATTAAGTGAGCAAGGGTTCCCACATCATGGACGGGTGTGGATAAAGAAGTTAGTCCATAGGACAGATAGTAGAACAGATAGTGGAACAGAACACAAGATAGACATAGAAAACAATAGAAGATATCATAAAAGGAGACCAATTAGGAAGGAGCAGGATAGGAGGAGTATCAGGGTTGGTACTTGGAATGTTGGATCACTTACAGGAAAATTAATGGAGCTTGTGGATACCTTGGAAAGGAGAAGGGTGAATATTGCTTGCATTTAGGAGACTAAATGGGTAGGAGAGAAAAGTAAGGAATTGGGTAATTCAGGGTACAAACTTTGGTTTACCGGAAAGGAGAGAAACAAGAACGGAGTGGGCATAATTATAGACAGGACATTGAAAGACATAGTAATAGCTGTGAAAAGAGTAGGAGATAGAATTATACTAGTAAAGCTAATACTAGAAGGAGAAACAATAAATATAGTTAGTGCTTATACCCCACAAATAAGATTAGACAGTGAGAGTAAACAAAGGTTTTGGGAAGATATGGATGATTTAATGCAAAGCATACCGAATGAAGAGAATGTTTTTATTGGTGGAGATTTGAATGGACATGTAGGAAGTGATAGACAAAGTTATGAGAGTGTTCATGGAGGTTTTGATTTTGGCAGTCGAAATGAGGAGGCAAAAAGCATCCTGGATTTTGCTATGGCATATGACCTAATACTAGCAAATACATACTTTATAAAAAGAGAGTCACATTTAGTGACTTTCAAAAGCGGGCAACATAGAAGCCAAATCGACTTCCTCTTAACCAGGAAGACAAATAGAGCTCTATGCAAGGATTGCAAGGTCATTCCAGGAGAGGCTTTAACAAGTCAACATCGGTTGGTGGTCTTGGATGTTAAGTTTAGGATCAATTCAAGTAAGGTCAGAAGAAATACTATAGCTCGAACAAAGTGGTGGGAGTTCAAAGGATTAAAGCAAGTGAAGTTCAAAAATGAGCTTCTCGAGTCCGAAGTATGGAAGCTGGATATGGAGGCCAATGATATGTGGATACAGATGGCATCAAATATTAGAGAAGTAGCTAGAAAAGTACTTGGAGAGTCTAAAGGACATGGACCACCCTCAAAAGAGAGATGGTGGTGGAATGAGGAAGTACAAAAGGCAGTGAAGAGAAAAAGGGAATGGTATAAGAAATTACCTAAATGTGATAATAATGAGGCATATGAACAGTACAAGATAGCAAAGAAAGAGGTAAAAAAGGCAGTTAGTCAAGCAAGAGCACAGACCTTTGAAAAGTTATATGAGAAACTTGGAACTAAAGAAGAGGAGAAAGATATTTATAGATTAGCAAGGAGGAGAGAAAGGAAATGTCAAGATCTGAATCAAGTTAGGTGCATTAAGGATAAAAAAGGAAAAGTGTTGGTGAAAGATGAAGAAATTATTTTAATGATCTCTTTAATAATAGTCAAAATGGTAATAGCGTGAATATAGACTATAGAACAATAGAAAAGAATGTGAATTATACTAGAAAGATTAGAGCTTTAGAAGTAAAGGAAGCACTTAAGAGAATGAAAGTGGGTAAAGCCTATGGATCTGATGAAATACCAATTGAAGTGTGGAAGTGTTTGGGAGATATGGGAGTGGCATGATTAACTAAATTATTTAATAAGATTCTAAACTCAAAGAAAATGCCTGATGAATGGAGGAGGAGTATTTTAGTACCTATTTTTAAAAATAAGAGAGACATACATAGTTGCTCAAATTATAGAAGAATTAAACTCATGAGCCATACTATGAAGTTGTGGGAGAGAGTTGTGGAGCATCGACTACGTCATGATACTTCTATCTCTCTCAATCAATTTGATTTCATGCCCGATCGTTCAACTATGGAAGCGATCTTTCTTATTAGAAGCTTGATGGAAAAATATAGAGATGTGAAGAAAGATCTACATATGGTTTTTATTGATTTGGAGAAGGCTTATGATAGTGTTCCAAGAGATGTCTTATGGAATGTGTTAGAACAAAAGATGGTATCTATTAGGTACATACAAGTATTGAAAGATATGTATGAAGGAGCAATTACTATTGTGCGCACAGTGGGAGGGGACACAAGAGATTTTCCGATCTCAATCGGATTACACCAAGGATCAGCCATAAGCCCTTACCTTTTTACATTAGTTTTAGATGAATTGACGAAACATATACAAGAGAGTATTCCTTGGTGCATGTTGTTTGCGGATGATATTGTTCTGATAGATGAGACACGAGAAGAAGTCAATAGAAAGCTAGAGCTTTGGAGAAGTACTTTAGAGTCAAATAGTTTTAAGTTAAGTAGAACGAAGACAGAATATATGCATTACAAATTCAGTGAAGGTCAAACTGGTGATAGAGAATGAGTTAGTTTGAGTGGAGTGATACTGTCGCAAAGTAATCACTTTAAATATTTAGGCTCTGTCCTTCAAGTAGATGGGGGATGTGAGGAGGATGTTAGTCATAGGATTAAAGCCGGATGGTTAAAGTGGAGACGTGCCACGGGAGTTTTATGTGATCGTAAAATTCCCAATAAGTTAAAAGGAAAATTTTACCGTACAGCCATACAACGGGCTATGTTATATGGTAGTGAGTGTTGGGCACTGAAAGAGTCGTATGCGTCTAAGATAAGAGTTGCAGAAATGAGAATGTTAAGGTGGATAAGTGACCATACTAGACTAGATAAAGTCCATAATAAGAGTATTAGAGAAAAGGTAGGAGTGGTGTCAATTGAAGATAAGTTGAGGGAAGGGAGATTGAGATGGTTTGGTAATGTGAAGCGTAGACATACGGAGGCTCCAATTAGACAAATAGAGCACATTAGGTTAGAGGATAGAAAGAAAAAAAGGGGTATACCTAAATTGACTTGGAGGAGAGTAGTATAATATGACCTATAAGTATTACACATTTCTGAGGATTTAACCCAAAATCATTTAGAGTGGAGAAAGCGAGTCCATATAGCCGACCCTAAATCTTTGGGATAAAGGCTTAGTTGAGTTGAGTTGAGTTGAGTATAAACTTGCTATTGCAATTCAAAGTGACTTTTCTGAAAATGGAACTTAAGTTGAGTGATTTTATTTTAAGAAATTAAAGTTTGGGGATGAAAATGAAAAGATCCCCTAAGTTCAGGGACGGTTGGTGCAAGTAAGCCCAAGAAAGGTAAATGGACATGCTGGCTTGAAATTGGACAATTTCTGTTGTGGTGAATTGACTCGAAATTGATAATAATGTGTTTCCTAATATAGAAGTTTTCAATATAGCTATTTTAGATCTAATAAAACATAGAGAAGAACTTGTTGTTCACGATCCAGTCTAATCAGTAGATGGTTTTAAGCAGGCAACTGACTTAGGAAGGGATAGGCATGGGATAGAAAAGTTAGGTATATAACCTTGATTTTGTGGAATTCAGTACAGGATTGAGCATAAGTGACCTATCATAATTAAGCCTTAAGCTTTACTAACTTTTGGCTCTTTCTCTCTTTTTTACTTGTTTTTTCTTTTGGTGTTTCTACCACAACCCCTTTTGGCATATTTTCGAGTTATTTTTATCTATAAAAAATGAAGAAAATTAAACATGTAATAAAAGAATATTAGAACTAAAAGGACTCAAGAATCAGGGTTCAGGGACTATCAAACCCAGCAATCTTAATATGATGTATTGTCATGAAGACAGGTTGTGACACATATAGCACTGTTGGAAATATCATGTTTTGTATCCTACTGTTTAATATTGCTGCAGCCACTTGCAGGTTTTCTGAATTTTTGTGCATTTGCATTGTACTGTGGCAGGTATTCTGTATCTTTTGTTTCCAAGAATGAGATTCCACCAGACCAATATGCTCTAGAAGTAGCTGGTAGCTGTCAAATTTCCTAAGTTATCATGCACTAAGATGTAATTGTGTTAACAGGCTAGTCAAAATTGTCTTTCAGTTGGAAAAGGCAAAAGTGAAAGATCAATTTGAAGCCTTATGTTCGAGAGATTTTAGAATACAACCGTTGTATGTACAACGGTTTTATTAGAGCCATTGATCATTGTGGATCCCATTATAATCACCAGTTAAAATATATCCATTATACATACAACGGTTGGATGGAATAATTTCTCATTATGTTCAGTTCAAAAAAAAAAAAAAAATGGAAGCCTTAAGTCGAGATGCTTCTTGCTTGTATATGGCGTATTCCTGTTCAAGTAAAAATATCTAAACAATTCATTTTGTTGATAATTGTAAAGTTGTATTTGCGTTTTTATAGGTTACAAAGTGAAAGAGACCTCAAAAATAGGCCCTCGCCCTGAGAAGCCTATTGAGATATACGAGTTCGAAAGGTACATTGTTTTCCCAACCATTTAATATGGTAGGCAGAGTAAATCTAGACTGAAATAAGAAAATAAATTATAGGCTCTTCTTTTTTTCCACATCTTTTATGTGACTTTTATAGACATAATTTTGATGAATTAGACTGGAAGCTTATACTTTGTTTCTTGATGTATGGATTTCATCGACCACCTGCAAACTTCAGCTGTCCATTTTGTCGTAAGGTATTATCGAATTATTCTACACTTAATGTTGGATTTGGATGTGTTTAATTTGGCATTTCCAATGTCCATATGTTTAAAAATCCTGATCTGTGTATTTTCACTTGTTGATTGCTCTTATCAGTGCCATGTCTCTGAAGTTTCGTTCTGCAGCTTCCTTGTGATGTTGGCTAACTAGTGTAAATATGTGCAGGTTAGAGAAATTGTTGCAATTTTGGATATTGATGTTCTGTTCTATCCTTGCCCAAAAAATGGTCCCACTTTCCGTCCCAAGGTTGTTCAGATGGGTGGAAAACAGCAATTCCCTTACATGGTTTGACATTGCTCCTTCTATTATTTTTCTGTTTGTGTATTCAGTTCTTTATAGTTTGACATATTAAGTAAAATAGCATTCCTAGGCCTTCAGCCCAATAATTGCCCAAATTTTAAACAAATAAATTGTGGAATGCATATATTCCCACTGTCTCATAATATGGTCACTGGAGGCATCGTGCATTTCAGTTGTTATGGGATGTTTGCGCATTTTGGTTTAGCATCTCCTTGCCACCAAATACAGGGGAGAAAAACTCTCTGATTGTAGATATACCTTTGGACTTAATTTTTGTATTTTGCTCTTTAGAATTGTATTTCTCAACATGTCTTTTAAGCATGAGCAATTGCATTATTGTGTCTTTAGGGAGTGGTGTTGAATGGGAACTAAGATTCAAACATTTTTGTCTTGTGTGCAGGTGGATCCAAATACTGGAACTGCAATGTATGAATCAGATGATATAATTAAGTATCTAGTTGGAAAATATGGTGTGTTTCTTTACCTTGACTAGCTTTTCCTTGGTTGTTTTCACTATTTTTTTTTTTTGGTGCAGATGTCCTGAACCAGATGAAAAAAGAAATAGTCAAAATGTATATTTTGAAATTTTATATTCACAAGAGTACCTTCCGATATAATTTTTTTCCCCCTCGTGATTGTCACTGACATCTTAGATCTTAAAACAAATAGATATTGTCAATCTCATTTAAAAGTTTTGAAAATTGTGCTTCCATGTATTCTACTAGTTAACTACCTTGTTTGGACCTGGTTATGGATTTTGGAGACATACCCATGCCCTACATTAGTATTTTTCATACTATTTTGGGATCATTCTCAAGGACTAATCTCCATTTTAGGTGTCCATTATATATTTGACACAGGCATGCTATAGTAAAATGAAGTGTCAAAGTAACAAAGCTAACTGAATTAGTTATTTTTTATGCCTTGTCATGTACTATCTTATTTCATTTTTGTTTTCTCTCAACCTTTAAGATGATCTCTAACCTTAAATGAGAGATTTAGTAATTTATGATCTTATGCATTATGTATCTCTGCCGTAATCCATAAAAATCTTTTCATTTACTGTGTTCGATTTATTTCATTTAGGTGATGGAAATGTTCCTTTTATGTTGTCACTTGGCCTTTTAACGGTTAGTATTTGAATTTTCTTTAGATTTTTTGCATGTCAATTTGTAAAATGTAAGTGTCAAGATATATAGTTTCTTATTTTATGACTTCTATTCTCTGTAGACCTTGACGGCAGGGTTTGCCATGATTGGCCGTATGGGAAAGGTAATACTGGTTTGAATTTCTTTATTAACTGCATATTTTCTATCATTAAAATGAAGCTGTTTGAATATGCATTATCTGTTCATAAAAGTTTGAAATGACTAATTCCAAAGTTAATAATATTCAATTATCCTTTCATGCTGCCTTTACATAGACGTTAGATTATCATGATTTTTGACATTTTTTGTAACTTGTATCATGGCGTGGCCTTGACTTCAACCTTCCCTTCGGTTTATGCAGGGATCATCATATTCTCCATCAAAATTGCCACCTAAACCACTTGAAATATGGTCATATGAGGTGAATATATTTCCAAAAGAAATTTTTACGTTCAAATTTTCCCGAACAAATTTGGTTTTCTGTCCCAACCATTTCTCTTTCCTGGTGTACAATCTTAAAGTCGAGAGTTCCACTCTCTGATATTTCCCTGGATGTACATGGAGGTGTGTATGCTTAAATATATTTTTTTCCCCTTTCAGGGTTCCCCATTCTGCAAAATTGTTCGTGAAGCACTTGTTGAGTTAGAGTTACCGCATATTCAGCACAGGTAAAGTCCATAGCTTGTCTCCTTTCGTTAGGTTCCTTATTTTCATTTTGGTTTTAGAAATAGACCTGCTTTATTAGTTTCTTTGTTTTTAATATTGTGGTCACAGATGTGGTTTGTTTGTTTATACCATTGTTCTTGAATTTTGTTTTGAAATGATCGTAGCTGCAAAATGAATAACTTATATGCTATTGCAATGGTCCTGAATCCTGATAATTGCATTCAGAGAAGAATTGTCCATAGTTATAGCCTGCACATGGATGACTCTTTGAAGAAAATCAAATTGGATGAAAAATACCATCTAGGCATATACCATGATTTGCATTAATTATGAGGATTGATGCCTTGTTTTTTTTAAGCAATGAAAATGTTCCCATGGATCCATCCATTATGGACATTGATTAGCATATAGTAACATGTTTGTCTTAAGTTGTTGCGGGCACATGTCTTTTCATGGATACATTTTTCACTTTTTCTGTTTCTGCTATTAGTTGTGCTCGTGGCAGTTCAAAACGGCAGGCGTTATATCAGAAAGCTGGACACTTTCAGGTACTTTATATTTACGTATTACTGTGTGCTGTCATTCCTACATACAAATTGCTGCAATTGCATTCAAATAGTACGAGGTCATATCAATTTTATGACAATGATGTCCAGGTACCATATTTGGAAGATCCAAATACTGGGGTGCAGATGTTTGAAAGTGCTGACATTGTGGACTATCTAAAAGCAACTTATGCTCAATAAGCGAAGCTAGCAACAAGCTTTCTCCTATCTCTCTCTCTCTCTCTCTCTCTCTCTCTCTCTCCCTGCGCCGCTTTCTCTCGTTGGAACTGTAACCAAAATATTTCCACAGACATTCCAAGTATCAATCCTTTTTCTTCTAATCAAATGGAGCGGCATTTTATTGCTTCCTAGACAAAGCCTGTTAGATTTCATGATGTAATGATTTTAGTATTTGTTTTTTAGATGTACATATAGGACTTCCAATTCATGCTTAGACATGATGTTGCCTTGATGGATCTGAAGTTCAAAGTTTGGTGCAGTTTCTTTTATGTGCTTGTGTTATTAAAACAGGAGGATGATCACAGATAGTGACTTGTTGGCAAGAAGTTGAGCTATACAGAAGTATTAAAATACCTTCATCAGAAATAGTGGAAGAATAGCACAAACTTCCCTGTATAAAGTGAAAATGGAGAAACTCAGAAGGAGCAGAACTCACCTGAGGGCATGCTGGTGAGTTGTTGGTATGACCTCAGGTTTTGCTGAATGGCTCAAGGTATAAGTGTAGACAAAAAACTTGAAAGTAGCTTGAGACATATCCATTGTTGACTAAGTTCACCAGTGATGAGTAAAAATGGAGGTAGAAAACTCGAAGAAACTATTCAAAGATTTTCAAAGACAAAAACACAAACCAAATACGAGCAGCTCTCTGCCTCTCTTTCTCCTATCTAAATATAGCAATGACCACTGGCTGACTAGAGCATGAGAGAGCCAAATAAATGTAACAACTCAAACAAAATCAAGGGTTACCATTCTGTTTTCCCTATCCAGAGAGTTTTAATTTCTGGTGAAAAATGGCTCCTGGAATCTGGATCTCCGTCTCTGCTCTCGCTTTTGAGTTGTTTCTTGCTGTTGCTTCAGCACAGTTTGCTGCTCCTTCAAATGGTGAATGTCTAATCTCCCTCTCTCTACAGTACTCCTTTAACTGTATACTTATGCTTGAGAATGATGTAGTTCTTGATTATTATGAACGCCATCTTCCTGATTTTTCTTTTTCTTGGAAATTTTCTTAGTAGGATCACCAGCTCCTCTGTTCACTTACACTGGCCCCAATGGCGCTTCCAAATGAGGAAGCTTGATCCTAAATACTTTGCTTGCTCAAATGGGAAAGTTCAGTCTCCTATCAACATTAATAGAAATGAAACTGTTTAAAACAAAAATTTGAAACCCTTGACCAGGGAATACAAGCCTGCAAATGCTTCTCTCGTCACCAATGTCTACAGTATTGGGGCTTGCGTTCGTCAACTTAGATCACTACAGCATGTAAAGTGTGTTAGAGATATAAAACCATTTTTATAACATTTATCTACAAGTTTTGAAGTTTTAAATTGAGTGATTACTTGACACATTATATATTTTGCATTCTAAATTCTTACTCTAACTCTTCATTTGGATTCTTAATTGTGCAGGAAAAATAAAGAGAATTGAGAAATGAAAGAATACAAAAAAAATTTAATTTCCTTTACGATGTTTGAATAGATTGTTAGAATAGGAGAGAAATTTGAGTGGGAGAAATGATGTTTGTATTTGCATACAAGTAATTTTTATAAAAAAATTAAAAAAAAAAAAAAAACACAAATTTTCCTTCAATTCAGAGAGAAATTTTTTGGGTCAAATGTAAGGATTTGATAAATGCATTTTCTCCTCTTTTCTCTACTCAATTTAATATCTAAATAAGGGAATTTAAGGAAATCAAATTTAAGGAAACAAAAGGTAAGAGTTTCCAATATTGCCTATAAGCAAAGATATAAAATTAGATTTTATTCTCAAACTTATTAACTGAACAAAATTTCTAGTTTCTTCTTAAAAGGTCATATTGTCAATGCAATTATTGAGGCCTAATAAATATCTTTGCATATGATGACCTGTTGATAGCTACAGCATGCATTGATTTTAAAAGTCAGTTCACCTGAGCCTCTGGCAACTGTGAGCTAAGCCAAGATTCCCAATTAGTGAAACAATCTGATAATCACAATCTTGCATTCTAATGTAGCAGAGAAGAGCTTAATTCATGATAGATTTCAAAAGGTGGATTGATGTACAAGCATTATTAAGAATTAAAAGGGAGAATTTTCCCTACAAAATTTTCAAGGGCTAAATGATAACATTTTGCTATATTGTGAATTTTCTATATGCAGGTGCAATACGACGGTGACCGTGGAGTGTTAGATTATAGATGATAAATAGTATGCCTTCAAGAAAATGCACTGGCATTCTCCTTCTGAGCATCGGATTGATGGATTCCAGTATGTTCTCTCTCCCACATGTACATATTATGCATACAAATTGGTAAACTTATCAGTATTAAAGTTTGAAGAGTTTTAAACAATTGTAAGACAAAAGTTATGAGCTTATTATCCTAGATCGGAACAAGTTAATAGGATCCTTTTTTTTACTCCCTTTGTCCCTCTCGTGTGGAAAAATGAAGGCAAAAAAGGAAAAAGAGGGCGGAGCAGATCTATTAATTCTTTGATTGCAATTAATAAGATAGATCTTGAAAAAATATTTTTTACCATAGCACAAATAAAGTATTTTATTGTGAATAAATAAAATATTAAAAAATTATTCATACATAAGATCATAATTTTTGATAGGACCCTTTTCCACATAAAAGAGAAATTGTTTTTTCTTTGGAAACACATAAATCTTGTACTTATTTATTTATTTTTTTAATGCTGTGTTCATCTTAACGTGCTTTTTATTGGGAAAAGAGCTTGTATTGTATGCTGATGATGAGCAATTTAGGTCCCTGTAATTTGATTTCGACAGGATAGGATAGCCATCTAAGTAAGCAATGTGTTTTTTTTTTTTGAATTGTTCAAATATTTTTATTTAATTCGAACTATTATTTTTATGTTTTTTCTATTGAAATAATTTTTATATATTATTGCCAAGACTATATAGAGATTAAAGAAATTGTTATTTTATGTGATTTAAAATTTTGGATATGTTTTATTCGAATTATGATTTGACTCAAAAGTTTTATACCTCAACACTAATCTCGTTAGGGGGAGGAGGGTGTAAGGGGCAATGCCCCTGTAATATGGACCAATATAAGTATTGTAATACTCTACCATTTACGATTTATAAAATATTCGGAAAATACACTATGGTTAAGGTTTTTAAAGTTTTGAATGATTGTATCTTATTCCTTTTTTCATCATAATGAAACTTTTTTACTCGTTTTACTCTAGTGGACGTAGTCGAAACACGTAAATCCTGTTTTATTCTTTTTCTCTTTTTTATATTGTATGATTGTGTAATTGTGTGTGCACCTTAAATTTGCATGTCTACTATAACATGAATTATACCATTTTCTATCAAAAGATGAAAAACAGATAAATATAAGAGAGAAATAAGGAGAAGATAATCAAGACAGTTTAAATATAAAAAAAAAAATAATTAAAGGAACTAAAGAGTTAAGGGAATCAAATAATATAGATTAACTAATGTGTTTTTAAAATATATAAATCAAATAATTAGTTTCATTAAAATAGATGATTAATAGTAGTTTGATTAGTACTAAAATTCATTAACTAACAAAAAAAATTGATAGAAGGACTAAACAGTTTAACAAACTAAAAATAAGAATAGTGTATATTTTAAAATAGAGGGACTAAATAATTAGTTTTATTAGAATGTAAGGATTAAATAGTAATTTTTCCTTAAATATTTCCAAGTTGAAATCTTCATCACAATTAATTTATGCTTGCAGCTTCAAACCAGTTTGCAGAAGCTCAGTAACAAGGTGAAAGTAGGTGATGAAGATGCTCATATCCCCTTGGGAATCATAGATCCTAAGCTCCTGGTCAAACAAACCCGCAAATATTACAGATACATGGGTTCTCTTACCACTCCTCCATGCACAGAGAATGTGATCTGGCATATCCTTGTGAGGGTACTTTTTTACATGTAAACTGGTAATACCTATTCAGATGCAAATATATATATATATATATATATATATATATATATATATATATACAAGAAGGGATTTGTTTTTGATGGCTTGTAAATATGAGGTGAGAACAGTAACAAAGGAGCAGATAGAAACTCTGAAAGCTCCATTGACATAGCTTACAAGAGAAATGCAAGGCCTCAGCAACCCCTGAATGGAAGAAAGGTTGAACTATACAGAGAAGTTGAGCTACCTTAAGTATTGGTAAATAGTATACTTATTGCATCTTGTTCACAATATGTGAATTATGTCTCAACTCTGAGGCTTTAAATTTCACCCTGTCCTGCTTCAACAGTTCCAATCTAGCATGAATAAAGGCCTTTTCGCTTCATCTTCGATTTCTGATCAATCAGAATTAGATCAATTTGGACCTAAAATGACTAATATGTTTGCAGAGAAAAGGTAAAAGAGCAATAATTGCAGTGGCCTTGTTTCCATAATGATGTGATTAAGGAATTATTAATGAGTCAAATTCGGCAACTCTGCTCAAATTCCAAAGAGGAATTTAGAATCAATTTTGTTGAGAGAAGTTCCCTCAGTCAAGAAACTCAATAATCAATTACTTAAATTTGAAGCCAAGGAAAACGTCAAGAACATAGAATTGAGAGTTTTTTCAAACCTTGAACTGAATGTTTCTCTGCCCGTTTTCTATTTCTTCAAACTATGATAATTTTCCTTTGAATGAATGAGAAAATCAAGGACCTAATAATAGGTAAATTTGATAAGTTTTAGAAACAGTTCAAGATTTCTCGCATCTAAAATTAATAAAATAGATGCTGATTGGTACAGGAGTCACTTTCAAAGAAAATTGGGGGTCGTAAATGCCATTTAGTCAAGGTGGGCCAATTTACACAACTGCCTTCACCTCAGGGGTCAATGATGCCGATTTTCAGGGACTGCTCCCATTGTGAGTCTGTCCCACCCAAAAAAAAAAGCCCTCAAATTGAACAAGACGATATACGATACAGGAGGTGAAAATATAGAAGATTTACTGCAAATAAAGAGCATTAAATTCTTAGATGCAAAAATAAACTATCCCCTTTCCTCAAATAAAATTACCTCCAATCAAGCATTAAATTTTTACATTGCAGGCTTGCAGCGGGCACTTCTTCTACATGGTCAAGAGATCCCGATGTAATTTAAAAATATTAGCTAAAACTTAACATAATTAGTTTAATAGGTAAGAATAGATTATATATATATATATATATATATATATATATATATATATATATATATATATATAAGTTTAATTTTTTTGTGTATAAAGTTAAGAAAATATTTGGCTTAATTTATAAAAAATTTATAAATATTTAAAATTTTAAGTAATTATGTATTTAATTAAATTACTTATAAATAATTAAAAAGCTGTTAATGTATTCAATAAAAAATAGCTTATATGTATATTTATTATTAAATTAATTAAAAAAAATATTAAATAAAATATATATTAAAATTTTAAAAATTAACTAAATATAATATGATAAAATACTTGACTAAATTAATTTATAAGTATCAAAATAAAAATAAAAAGTTAATCTTTTCTCACTCTTTTTTTTATTTTATAAATTTAAAAAAATATTATAAATAAATAAATAAACTATTTTTAGAGTTTATAAATTGATTTTATTAACTTATAACCTAAAATAAACACACTCTAAATATGAAGAGTGCACACTTAGAATCACACACAGAGAACTTAATCTCCATGTGTTTTTATTTAAATTAATATTTATTTAAATAGATTCTTAATTTCAATTCCTTTTCTTTTTTGTCAAACGTAAGGAATAAGGAATGGGAGTATAGACATAAAATCTCATTATGTTTGTTAGCATACCTCCTAATTTTTATCCTTTTCCACCATTTTTCTAATTTTTAACTATATGCACCTAATCGAATTATATAAATAGCAGAAATAACGCAAAAGACAGAGAAATAAGACAAAAATGCTTACTTTGGGGGAGAGGTGAGCAGAACACTTCATTTACCTTTTACTAGGTATATTATTATAAGAAAAATTTACAAGCGTATATTTACAAGCCCCAATTGCTCGACTTTCGAAAACAATATTAAAAAAAAGGCTGAAAAATCTTAAATCATACACCCAAAAAATTGAAAACAAAATTAAAACGAGGGATAACTGTAGTTACCGCGCTTAAGAGGATACCGTTATTTCAACGTGCCACGTCATCCCAACAACCATTTAAACGTGAGCGGGCCCCATGTATTCCCAATCACGAAGGCAAACAGATTTTCTCTCCTCTTAGCTTTCCCCCGCCACACGAAATAGTTCGTCGACGACTCAGTCTATCCACGACTCCGATTTCCTGCCTGACGCAAACCGCTTCATTCCACCCAAACCAATCGGTTCAGCCCCCACCGCCGGTTCATAGCCGTCACTTCCTACGCTCGTTCTTGGCGGCGCATCTCTCTCGACCGGTGGTAGCCGGTCCCTGATGTCAATCTTCTTCTTCGTCGAGCTCTTTCTTGACAGAGATCCTCTTTGTGATGCATCTTTTCCACTCTTCACCTTTTGCTTCCTAGTTGCACTGAATATGGCCCGAAAACTGGCAAAGAATCCCCCCTTTTGCTTCCTTTCCGGTTTTTCCCTTTTAGTCTCGGTTTCGTTAGATCGTTGCCGATTCCTTAGTCTCCGATTTCGGTCTTTCTTTGATCTCACTCTTCCCATACAAGAGACCTTAGGCGAAGACGGCTCAATCAAAGACGAATCTGATTTACTGGTGGAAGCAGACCGTTTGGGAAACAACCGCGTGTTTCCTGGTTTACAGTGGCGCCTAGCATCCACGAAGCAAGACTTCTGTGGCTTTGGCAAACCAATAATGGAGGCTTTGGATTTCAAGTTAGAAAATCTCTGAGAATTTGACTGGTGGTTAACATTGGGATTCAAGTTCGTGGAATGAGAGTTTACTTTGGTGGAGTCCTTGCGCTCAATGAATGCGTTGCGATCGAACCAGTCGAATTCGGCGTCCTTGGAAAGCCAAAAAGATTCAGGCGGGAAATCCGGCGGGATTTCTGGTGGATCAGTCTCAGATTCTTGAGGCTGGTGGTGTTGATCGTCGTTGTTGTTGGTGGAGGTGTTGGTATCGGCCAAGGTCTCACAGGCGATTTTGCGGTCGCAAGAGACGCCGGCGCAGGCTGAAACTAGAGTTTCGAGATCCACTTGTGGCATCGTCCGTAGAGAGAGGAAGATAGAAACTGAGAGAGAGAGTTAAGAGAAAACTGAGGCGGATGAGATAAAGATAGGAAGATTTATAGGAGACAAGAAGTGTGGTTTTGGAGTTTGGACAAGAAGTTCCAACTTGCTGACTCTTGCTGGATGGTGGTTTTGGTTTCGAATTTCGTGTGAGAATACTGCTTTTTACTTCCTCCTTCCCACTTATCATATGATGATGCAATAGAGAGGAAGCCGTAGAAATTGAAATTTTATTTATTTATTTATTTAAATAAAAATAAATTTATTAATATTAAATTAAATATTTATATTTAAACTTATATTTATTATATATACTTTAATTAATTTTTAAAAAAATTAATATAATTAAATATTTACTTTAACAATTATTAAAATTTATTTTCATATAAAGTAACATTTATATAATATACATTAATAAATAATTATAATTTTTAGTATTAATTATATATAATTTTTATTAATCGAGGTCCCAATGGTTGCAGCGAGAAGCAAATTGACCATACTTAACCCAATATTGTGATTTTTTTTTAATTTTTATTTAAATTGATGGACGGTTGTAATTTCAATTTATCCTTGTGCATGATCGTTTTCGTGCCGAAAGTTGGATGCGCAAGAGAAATCTCCCTCCTCATGTTCCTCATCCATCGTCGTTTTGTAATGATTTCTCTGCATGAAGTCGTGAACGAAACGCATCGCTCCTTGATGTCACCATCTAACTTCTTTTATCATTTTCTCCGGGGATTCTATGCTTTTTCCTCGGTAGGAAATTGGAAAAGCGAGGATGTTGCGATTATATCTATAACATCCTAATATTACTGAATTAATAAGTTAAATAAAAATAAAATAAATATAAGGCGGATTTTCTTTTATCTGAATTGTCCATTAATTTTTTTTCTTTTTAATTAAATTTAAATTCAAATTCAATATTTTGCAATTATAATATTATAAATATCACATTAATTATAAAAAAAAATATAAATATTACTTTAATATTATTAAATAAACAATTTTTAATATACTATTAGATAAATACTTGGTCACTAATTATTGTCAAAATTTAATACTTAATTACTAAGGTTTAATTTCAAATTATGAGTAATCTCTAATGGTGTTAAGTTTCTTTAAATTTGAGATATATTATGGTGGAGTGCAATAATTCTAAAAATAATTACAAGTACGTAATCTTCTCTAATTTGTTGCTTGTGTGAGTATATATATTATTTTTTTTTTAAATAATCCTTGATTTTTTATATTTTGATATTAAAAAAATAGCATAATGTTAGGAATTTGAGTAACTAATGACTAAAAGATTGAGTTGACCCTGTGCTATGACTTGGTCCGTGTAAATGAAGACAACTTAAGATTAGTGGCGTATTGAATGTGTTTTCTAAAGCTGAGCATTAAGTTGAAATCGAATTGAATTAAATTAAATTTTTGAAATTAAATTAATTAAATTATTATATTTTAAAAAATTAAATTAAATTAAAATGTATGAAAAATTAAATTAAATCGCTCTAATTTAATTTGATTCAATTTAAACTAATTGATTTTTAGACTTTGAACATTTTTTTATTTACACTTGATCTTTAAATTATTTAATCTGATTTTGATCTAAATTTAAATCTAATAATCATTAATTTATAAAATTAAATAATTTATATATGTAAAAAAATACATATAATATATACATTTTTTATAAAAATAAAGCATTTAAAAAATCAATAAAGCAATTTGGTTCGATTCAATTCAATCAATATATTTTCTCTATAAAATTAAATTGAATCGAAATAATCAAAATTTTTAAAATTTAAAATTAAATTAAATTATTAAATTATGACAATTTAATTTAATTAGTTCACATCAAATCAAATAGTGCTTATCCCTAATAACTTCAATACTCAAGCTAGAAATTGTTTATAATGAGAAGTTAAATGTATTGCATGAAAATCGATAAATGAACAGTAAAAAAACTTTTGTCTGGCTGTAATTATCTTTTTTATATTGTCTCGTTATAGTCGTTAGCGCTAATGGGTTATCAATTTCGAGCATTCCAAATATTTTGAGAATTTAGCTTCATAATTTTAACCGTGAATCTCACCGTCGATGAGTCAATGTGTCCCTCCGAATCCGAGCTATGAGGGCGAGTGTCGAGATCTGAGTAAGAGGACTATCAAATGAGCGAACCAAACCAAGAATTGGACCGGTATATTGGGATTCGATTCGTTTGACTCGAATCGGGTATCTTAATTAGGGTATATCTTCCAAGAAAGAGACAATTAACAATTGAGGGATATACGGTCAATTATGACTAGACGTCAGCTAAATATGGGCATTTCTTGAGTATAGCTGTGCCAATAACAAGCAATGTAGGTGATATTCTGTCAACCCTATTTTAAGGAGAAAGAAGCCTTGAAATTAGGCAGTAAAATTAAAATAATTAATCTTAATTTTATGGAAATTGAATAATAATTAATTAACAAAACCATGCATGTGATATATCCATTCCATTATTATAGTAATGAGTAATGTCGTGCTACAACTTCATCATATATAATCCCATCTCTCGTGATCCCCCACTTAATTAATTAATTAATTAATTAATATAATTATCTACATTAATTATTATCTTCATTAACCTAATTAATTTTTCACCGGCTTAAAAATTTAAAATAAATAGTATATATATATATATAATTGCATACATATCAACACATAATCCTCTCACTTTTCATTATTTTTTCTCTAAATTAAATAAAAAACAAATAGGATAAAATAACTTTTTTTTTCTTCTCCTATTTTTCCTTCCTTTCTCAAATAAAGGAAAAAAATATAATAATTTATATTTTTTATTAAATTTTAATAAAAATGTATCAATCAATTTTAATTTATTAATATTAAAGTTATTTTCTGAATTATAAATTTTTAAATTAAAATTTGAATTAAAATCAAATAAATTTCATAAAAAATAATTAATGTCAAATAAATAAAAAATATGGTTAAAAATTTGAAAAGGCAAAAAGGCCTAAATCTCCAAATAATCATCATCATTACTCACTATGGCTTCATACAATATTCTCATTTCTTTAGGTAGGGATGCTACTTTGCACTAATCATAGCACATTTAGTCAACTTGTCTCATTCATTACTCATTTTAGTCCAATAACTTGGTGTTGTATATGTATATATATTAGATAATAAAAAAAATAGAGCTTTCATATTAGAGGGATATAAATTTGAAATATAAAATTTTATATTATTATAATTTTATATTAAAAATTTAAGATAATTATTTATATAAAATATAAAAATAATTATTTTAAATTTTAAAGGAATTATGCTTTTTATCAAAATATTTGAGTTAATTATTCAGTGAGAAACACACTTTATTAGAACTTTACTCATAGTGATACATATCACTGTTGAATAATAATTATAAGTGAAATTAAGCTCTAGTACTTGGAAAGCAAAATTTTAAGCCCGTGAAGAATAATGAATAAGCCGAGCCATAAAAAAGTAAAAAATGAAAATCATGAAATAAAATATTAAAATTGGCGAGGTGGAAGAGAGTGTGGGCCGGCGGTGGTGATTGGAGAAGTCAAAACACGTTGTTAGACGGTGCGGCTTTTTCCATCGGTTCCCACAGAAAGGAATTAAGCCGCCACCGGAAAAGTTTAATAAAACGCTTTCATCCAAAGCATCTTTAAACTTCTGGAACATCACATGAACAGGAAGCTCGCTTTCTTCTTCTTCTTCTAATCTTCTGGAAGATGCACAAGTTTAAGCCCATCACTGCTTAGATCAGTTTAATTAATATAATAATTATATTTGTCTGTTTCAAGATATTGTAATAGAGATATGCAATTGATCAAGTTTAATTTTAAATTGAATTAGAATTACAAAAAATAAATTATATTTTTATATAATATATATATATATATTTATATATATATATATATATATTTATTTATTTAGAAAGTGTTTAGTTTAATTTATAAAAATCAATTCATAAGCTAATTTAAACTTATATGTATTTAAAATTTTAAATAATTATATATTTGATTAAAATATTTATAAGTAATTGATAAGTAATTTATATATTTGATAAAAAATAATTTATAAGTATATTTATTATTAAAATGATAAAAAAAGAATATTAAATGAGATTTATGATAAAATTTTAAAAGTTAAATAAGGATAATATTGTAAAATATTTGGTCAAATTAGTTTATAAATACAAAGATTATAAATATTAAAATAAAAAGTTGGATCCCAACTACTTTTTTTAGTATACAAGTCCAGCTTATAGCTTTGGAAGAATTCTAACAAGTTGATAAGGAAACAATTGCATCAACGTCCAAATCAGATAAATTCTCAAGTAGTGCGTTATCTCAATGAGTGATCTGCAGCTCAAATGAAATCTAAAGTATCAATTTCTGACTCAGTAGCATTATCTGTCCGATGGAGAAGCCCGTTGCAAGGAATGCTGAAACTAGCATCATCTATGTTGCCAGTGCATGCTATGGCGAATATGAGTATAAATTTCTCTATTGAAAGTTCTCTTTTGATTGATTGCCGATTGTTAATGCAGGATATTGTAAATTGTAACCTGCAATATAATCGTAAATCAGCAAATCAATGTGCTCATATCCTAGTTAGAGCAGCTGTTTCTTTGTCTGATTCCAATGAATGAGTTCACTCTTAACCATCATTCATTGATTATGTAATTCTTTTTGATATTATTAATGAATAAATCCTCATCATTTATTTTTCAAAGAAAAAAAATTCAACTTATAACCTCAAAAATTATTATAAATAAATAAATCATCTTATTTTTAGAGTTTATCAGCTTATAAATTAAGACATACCTTTTTAATTCGATTACGGCAATGTTTTTCAAGTGAAAATAAAGAGAAAATTTATTTTAAAGAAAATAATAATCAAAATATTTTGTTAAAGTGCATTTATCATATTCAAGTGTGAATTAACATGGCAAACACATCGTTTTCGAGCTTTAAGTAACGCGTGACACAGACAATTTACCTATAGCAACATGTGAATGTTTTATCTTCTCATGTGAGTTGGAATGTTTTTGTCTTCTCCTCTTGATTTGATCACTTAGGTGTTTCATTATTTGAGTGGACTCCCTAAGGTCTCATCTCATGCATGTGTTTCTCAAGTAGCTGGGAAACTACGTCCTAGTGGCCAAGATTTTTATCTTGGTTTCTTATGGAAGATTCAAAGGAGAAAGCCATCCTCTCTCTCTCTCTCTCTCTCATGTGCATATGATAAACATGAGATTAAGGAGTGTGTTGATGTAGATATTTTTTTTAATTTCCAAAATTAAAAAATGAGAATTTAATTAAATTTAAAATCTTATTATTTGTTTTCAAATGAATTTAAACTAATTATGTCAAAAAAAATTAATTTTAAAAATTAATTAATTTGATAAAAAAATTGTTTGATATGATAAAATTTTGATGCGTTTGTATTCATCGATTAAAAGATGGATTAGCCTGCACTACCCTAATTAAGTAATAATATTAATATGTGTCTTTCAAAAGCTTCTAGAAGATTATCACTTTTCCTAATAATGTTGTCCCAAATGAGGACAAGGTAAGTAAACCAATTGCTAGTATAACTCTTTCGCATTCGTTTTGTTTTGTTTTATTTTATTTTATTTTTTAAGAGAGTAATATAATGAAATTTAAATTTAATATTTATTAAATGAGTAATATTTTTTTAATATTTATATAATAATTTAAAATAAAAAAAATTAATAAAAATAATTATTGAATTAATTATTAAACATAAAAATAATGGTATTATCTTATTAACTCTAGATAAAATCTTTAAAAAATAAGAAGGTTAAATTTTCATAAATTACTCTTTTAACTTTTAAAGATTAATATAAATATTATATCATTAAATAATATAAAAAAAATACTATTTTAATTAAGATTAAAACATTAAAAATTATTAATAATAAAAAATAAAATAAAGGGTCCATGTGAGCAAAGTAAAGTAGTCATACCCAGAATCCTCATATGATATAAAGTAGGATTGGAAATTTCAAAAGAAAGAGGCATCCTTATCATAGTTGATCTTGGGATCAAAATATAATTGAAAAAGGTTTCTAGAACTTCACATTCAAATTGAGTTTCCAATTTCCATTTGTGTTCTCCAAGCACGCGACATAAACTTTTCATATTTTTATCATATGAAGCAGCGCAGTGAGTGGAGATCCTTATCACGTTATCCTTTCACTTATTCTATTTTCTTATTTATTCTGTTTATAACATGGAATTCAATTTTATTAAATTAATTTAATTTCAATAAATTTATAAAAAAAACTATGTATTTAAAATATTATTAATATTTTACATTTATTTAAAATAAGAGTAATGTGTTATTATAACGTTACTCGTACATTCTTAAATTAAAATTTTAAAAGTGAATTAGGTTCGGTCTACTTTTGTAAGTTGACGTTAGAATCTCCCAATTAATATATGGACCTCTCATAAGTATTTCACGCTCTAAATATTTGATCTGAACATGAAAGGGTATGTTAATATTACACATTAATTTGGAATAAATCACCTTATAAGGCATTGGATACTCTTACCCTATTGAGCTACTTTTCTAGTTGAGTTAGACTCAGTCAATTTATTTAAGATAATATCATAGTTTTTCTAACCAATGTTTGGGCATCTCATAAGTATTTGACGCTTCAAGTATTTGATTTTAAATATGAGGGGGTTTGCTAATATTTTACATTGGTTTGAGATAGGACAATGTGCCTTTATAAGGCCTTGTGCACTTCTTCTAGCTAGCTTGTAAGAGTGAGTTATATCTGGTATATTTTCTTTAAAAATATTTTTTAAAATGATAAAATTTATTTAAATTTTATTATTTGAAACAATTGATAAATAAAATGAAACTTAGATTTACTTAATGAGTGATATGCCTTACAAATGAATATATTTATTCACATAAAGCTAGACTAGACAAATGAAAAGAAAATATTAAAAAAATTAATTTATTCACATATTTTACCCTTACAAATAAATATAAATTTTATAAATACTAGTATTTTGAATATTTAATAGAAAATTTCATTAAATGAAATAAATTTTTATAAAATTATTTATTTTTATATGAATTTATTTCTTTTAAAATATTTTATTTTTTAATTAAAAAAATTAATTATAATAATTTTAAAATTTTAAAATATAAAAATTGATATGAAAATTTTAATTGAATTAAATTCTTTTATTTTTAGACTTTTCAAACGCACTCGTTTGTATTCTTTGGGAGTTGAGCTACGGAATGGAAAATGCAATTCCCTTCTTCCTACGTAGTCCAAGCTGAAGAAATATTAATCAACTCAATTTGTGTAATTTTTGTTTTCTATATGAAAATGCCAATGGATAGAGAATCTCCATTTTCTTTGTCATCCAAACATGAATTGATAGGAGAAGTTTCGTCTCTATTATTGGAGATGGGACAAGACAACAGCAAAGATCATTGGATTGAAATTGAGAAATTAAAAATGATTTTTTTTAAATATTATTAAAAATGTAATTTAAATTTTTTTAAAATTTTAATAATTAAAAATTCTATTTTTTAATAATTTTTAATTAATGTATCAAAAGATATTTCTAACAATAATGTTAATAATATTATCAAACACACTTTATAATTACATTTTTAAGTTATTAACTCTTATTTTTTTAAAAATTCATTGTAATTATCTTTATTAAATACTGTATATCAGTAATTAAAATTTATTTATAGACTATTGAATTAATATTTTCTTCGGGAAAAAGTAGTGTATTGTAGTTGGTGTGGTCTGGTTTCAGGTCGGAATCAGAATCAAATTAGCAATTTCGGTTTTAAAGGTTGGAGATTTGGGATCAGACAATTCCACTTGATTTTGATTCTAATTTTAATTTGATTTCGATTCATTTTAATTTTGTTAAATTTAATTTAATCAAATTCGATGGTAATTTTTATTTTTAAATAATGAAAATTCAGTTTTTAACTCGAAAATTGAATCAAAGCGATTAAAATGTCTTTTGATTTACGTGTGATTCAAAATGATTTTAGTCAAATTCAGGTTTAATTGCCAAACCCGATCAAAACTAAGTCGAGTAAAGTAAATTTATTAACTTAATGTTTTTAAATTAAGATTTTTCAAGACTTTGAATCTTTATAATTTTTTATTATTTGAGAGTAAGATAATTTGTAGATTTTGGAGAGAAAATATTTTCAACTTAGTAATTTAGTTGAAAGTTTATGATACCTAAAACATGAATTTTTATTGCGTAGACTTGATTTATCATAGATTCAAAATATAAGATGTATAATGGAATCCACTTATTAAATACATAAATTTTATATATTTGTATTTTAAATTTATAATAGACCAGAACTGAGTTTATACAATAACTAACAGAATACCTGTGTTATGCATGATAATATATATATATATATATATATATATATATATATATATATATAAAAAGAGACAGAGAAAAGTCATATAAAATTTAATTAAGTTATTAAATCATTATTAATTAAAAAATTATTTTTTAATTAAAAGAATTTAACATTATTATTTAAAATATTAATAATAAACTTTGGCTAAATAAGTTAACAGTTGGTCTCAAATAAATGATCTTAATAGTCATAAGTTTTTTTTTTTAATGGCCATAAGTTATTCCTTGTATATAATAATAATAATAATAATAATAATAATAATAATAATAATAATAATAATAATAATAATAATAATAATATTAAAATAAATCAAAATTTATTAATTGTATAAAAGGAAGAGAGAAAACTTTTAAATATTGATTTTCCTTCAAAGTAAATATAAGTCTTGATTTTACTATAAGTAACGTTTTTAATTAAAAATTAGAGAACATGATAATGTGTGATAATTATATTTAATAATTATATATGTCGTAAGGTATTTTGCGGTCGCCTGGACAAACACTCACCGAAATGGGAAAGAGTGAGGAGTCGCCACTTTAATTTTGAGGGAAATTAAAGAAAACCATTCATGAAAACTAGTTTAAATGAAACCACTTCGAAAACAGAGATTCTAGGTTCGGGGTCCATATACGGACAGGGAAGGTGTTAGGCACCCCGCCTCATCCCTCAATGAGGGTAAACAGATTTAATTTTATGCTCTTTCATGAATTAAAAGGATAATTAGGGGATTGGGATAATAATGATGTTAATCCTTTATGCAAAATAAAGGAATGTTTAATATTTCACTCATTTTGGGTTGCCCAGGAACACAAGTTCGTGAGATGGCCATTTGGTGAGTAAGTGTTTGAGTGAATTTGTCTTGTGTATTAGGGTCATGTCATTTAGTTTGAATTTTGTTAAGAGAGCTCGGGCAGAGAATTTCTCCAGATCTCTAGATATATTTATTAAGGATTGGGAGATTTCGGATAAGAACTCTCTTCCGATCTCCCTGTTTTAATTTAAGCGAGAATCAGGTAAGAACTCTCCCCCGATCTCTTTTGGTTTAAAATTAGGTGAAGGATCTCGGATAAGAACTCTCCTCCAATCTTCGCGTTTTATTTGAATGAGGATTAGGTAAGAACTCTCCCCCGACCTCTTAAAGTATTCGGTTTAAGATTTTAAAGAATGATCTCGGATAAGAACTCTCCTCCTATTTCCACATATTTAATAAAGTCTTTGGTTGAGAATCGGATAAGAACTCTCCTCTGATCTCTTTAAGTATATAATTTAGAGTTTAGCGTGAGGAATTTCGAATAAGAACTCTCCTTCGATCTCCATATATTTATTAAAATTTTTGGTTGAGAATCGGATAAGAACTCTCCTCCTATCTCTTATTTATTAAAATTTCGTATTGTACAATCTTATGAATTAAGGAATCTAGTGATCGAGGGCGCTAAAGACCCATGTATAGATTTTTGAACCCACTGAGCCTTATCTAGAGGGTGGACACGATAATGGACTTCTTGCCGATCTCTTATGTGCTCGCCCTATCAGAACACTTTAATCCGATCTCTTTGGTTGCTCGCTCGAAATCCGAACTTATCGGATTCCCGATTTATTACATCATTCTCTGGGCTCGCTTCACGGCCTGACCTCTAGAATTATTTGGTTTAACCCACTATTTGACCTTTTGTTACAACTTTTCTTTTTTGTCATTTTTATTTGTTTTGAAAACTCTCATATCGAAATACCCATGCCTACGCTCTTTTGAATAGTTATAAGTTGCCTACGGGATGAACATCTACTGTTGAAGAAAATAAGAACCAGATAATGATAAAAGGGATTTGCAAATAAAAATAAGAGAAGATACAGGAAATGACTATTGAATAGACAACTTATTCTGAAATTTAATGTGACTGGATATGGAAGAAACCTCAAAAAACTAGGGAAAACCAACCGAAGGTATTTAACAAAATAACAGTTTACTGCAACTGTTTTGGGACTTTAATGTAACTGAACATAGAAGAAATTTTAAAAAGGAAAGGTGGAGAAGATAGACAAGGGCATTCAACAAAATGGCAGTTAAAACGCTTACCTGTGAAAGATTGAGGCTATTGAACTAACTCTGGAGGCACAAATATTGCTACGTTGAAGGCTAGTGTACAAGGACCAATGCTTACTTTGAGATTGGGAGAACCAAGTTGAAATGCGGTAGAACCAAAGCGACGGAAACCGGGTCAGAATAAGATCAAGCTGAAAGAAATAATGGGTTGAGATTGGGGGGGGGGGGGGTGATGCGGACAAGACCGAACAAAAATGGTAATAGTAGAGTGATGAAAAAATTGAAAATGAAGAATTTCAGGTTTCGTAAACTCTGTCAATGGAGATACTCAAGAAAACTAGTTTCTGAAGTTCCTCGATTTTATGTAAGCTTAAAGTAGCAAGACCGAATTGAATTTCAAAGCCTTTCCACTATAATCACCATCACCTTTTTTTTGTCCGTCCCCTCTACAGTATTGCATGCAGGTATTTATAGGGAACCGGTACTCCTAATGAGGGGTCAGGATCCCTTCTGGGAAGATGGAAGATTTGGATTTAGAAGGACATAATCCGATGTCTGAGAATTAAAGAGAATCAAAATGGACTGCTGAGATCCTATTCAGAATATTTGTCCTTTCTCTTTTCCAATCCAACTGCTCAGGATCTTCCTGTCAAGATGGATCCGAAGGCCGGGAACAAAAGGCGCCAATACTATCGTCTACCTTTTGATCCAAGGGCTCCAGTTTTGTCCTTATGAGTAAGATCAACGGTGGAGATTGAGAAGCACAGGACTGTCATAACTGTCCTGGCATCTGTCAGCATTGTGGGCAATTCTACAAATGAAGCGTGCGGTGAAGATTTGATCTTGCCTGCAACGCTTTAACTACCTCGGCTCTGATTATGAAGGAGGTTATTGGAAGTCTTTTGTCTTCTTTTCTGATCTCCATTCCTTCCGTTCTCTTAGTCACGACTCTTTTACGATCTCTCATCTCGGGCCTGTAACACCCCTAATTTTTAAATTTATTATTTTGGGGTAATTATTGATATTTTATTTTATTTGAATTTTAGGAAATTATTTGAAATTTTTCTAATTTTAGAAATCGGGTCCGATTTTCTGAAAATAAAAACTTTGATGATTTTTAAAAATTAATTTAAAGACCACGTGGCAAAACTAAAAATATATTTGGAGTCTATGAATTTTTCTGAGTTTTCTAGAAATTTTTTGAAATTTTTGGACCTCGTTTTTGGCCCCAAGACAGAGTAAAAATTCAAAATTTTGTATCCTGAATCGAACTGACTGAATCGAACCGACCCGGATCGGACCGGTCGAATCCGGCCGACTCCTTTTTCTTCTTCTTCTCCTCTCCCGCGCGCGTCCCGACCTTCCTCTCTCTCTCCCATTTTCTCTCTCCTCCCACCCCAGCTCGCCGGCCAGCTACCTCCCCCGCCACCCCAGCCCGCCGGTGCACCTCCCCAGCCGCCGCCTGGAGCGCCGGCAATCGTCGCACGAAGCGACGCAACACGCGCGTGCGACCCATCGACTTCCCGGCCGAAATCCGGCCGATCCGGCCACCGATCGGACCTGATCTTGTGTCTAAATCCATCTACTCATCGAGAGTTCCATATACACCAAGAACACCAAAATCCATAGAGCGGTTTGTCCAATTTTTGCCCAGGAAGTTTTAGCCCATTTTGACTTTTGGGCTAGATTTCTCGCAAACCGTGAACCTCATGAGAAAACCGAGAGTACCAGAGAGCTCCACTCGTCGAGAGCTTCGCGGCGATATAAATTTCAAAATTTTTCGACACCGTTTTTCGGTGGGTCCCACGGAACTTCGCAGTGTTTTTTTCAAGTATTAAATGAGCTTAAAAAATTTCATAAAAATTTTATACTAACCCCCGTGTTGTGGGCTTCATGTAGGTATCTTCAATTCGCGGAAATTCAACAGTTGTTCGGGTCTTTGAATTTCCGGCCAGACAGATCGGTCACCGAAAAAGTCTCCGAATTGGATCGAGATTTTGGCTACCCCATCATTGTCAGACGTCCTGAGCGCGTCCCCGAAGTCGAAATCGGCATAGGTAAGCCTGAACCTTACCTTTTCATAATTTTTTAGTGCTTAAATGAGATTAAAAATCTATAAAATATTCGTAATAGCTCAAAAAATTATGATTCTTTTTGCAATAGCCTAGTAACATTGCTAAGGACCGCAGGGCAAGGTTTTAGAATTTTTAGAGCTTATTTGGACAGTTTTTGCAAAAATGATCAATTATAAGGACTAAACTGTAAATTTACGTATTGTGATTGATGACTATTTGGATGGGCCCAGGAAGGGCTGTGTGATATGATTGAGTTGTGGGTGTATGGTTGGTGACTATAGAAGTGCGTTTTGAGCCCTTTTGCAGGTTGGGTAGGTCCTAGGTATAGGGGGGACTCTGCCGGATTTTCGGCACGACTTAGGACGTATTTGGTCTTTTCTTGGTTTGTATTGAGTCAATTATATTAAATAATTGTAATGTAATTGTCAGGTGAGCCGGGACAGCCTTCTTCCTCCGCCCAGCTGCCACAGTGATCGCTGTCAAGTCAATGAGTAAAATATTAATTTTAATTGTAATTTCACTATTATTATATGTTCAAGCATGTCCATGCATCACTTATATGTATATATCTACGTAGTTAAACTCTAGGCACATTTTATGTTGCATTCACAACTGTTAAAGTGTCATGTATGTTGTTGTGGTAATTTGGAGCAGTGTGCGTGCGTTGGCGTGCGTGTGATGTGGTGTTGGCTATGGACAGGACGGGTAGACACGGCTTGAGATCTTCGCTGGGACCCGGTCCTTTGGGGGTAGTCATGGCTTGAGTTCTTCGCTGGGACCCTGATTTGGTCTATTAAGCGAAAGTCCGGCTTGAGTTCTTCGCTGGCACAGGTTGGATTTAAGAGAGCTGTATAGGGGATTAGCTCCCATATATTATGATTGATATTACTGGGTGTGTGAGTGCTCCAAATTACCTCTTTGCTGTTATGATGTGAAATTATTGCTGATATTGCATCTCACTCTACAGGGTGCATTAGTTTTAGATAGTTATAGAGATTATGGTTAAAATTGATATTTTACTCTCTGAGTCGAACGCTCACTCCTGTTCATTAGTTTTCAGGCTACAGGAGGATTTTATTGTGGTTAACCTGCTTTTCTCCTTCGCAGGTTGTCTATTATTTGTGTAATTTTGTTAACTCTTAGAATTTCCGCATGTGTTAGAAATATTTATTTGATTGGGTCTGTAATATTATTATCATGTTGGACCTGTAGATGCATAATTTTATGCATGTTTGATGGGTTGGATCAGGGAGCTAAGCTCCCATTTATTTTATGATGATATGAGTATGTGGAGGGTGAGCTGAGCTCCCCAATTGATTATTTATTGTGTTTACAGGTCGGGTGAGTCAAAAGCTCCCCGTTGAAAGGTTCATTTTATGGCTGGACTCTGTCCGGTTGTTTTCTTGAAATTGGGCCTAAATGGGCCTTAGAGTTGGATTAATGAATAGTTAGGCTTACTACAGGCCTCGGGGGCTTTAGGCTGGCCCAGGTCCTACTGCCAGTCCGGCCCATGGGTTGGGTCATGACAAATGTGCTATCAGAGCTTAGGCTCCAGATTCTTAGGGAATGTTAGTCTAAAATGTTGGGAAGAGTCTACTAGGAGTCACATGGGGAAAATAGGGTCCATATTCGTCTTGCATTGTCATCTTTACTTCTAGTTTCTGCTTCATATAATTATGTATAAATATGAGTCTATAGAGCTGTGTAACATGCTGTTTTGAATATTGTGGGCTAATGCTGCTGAATTTTAGGAAAATGCGTAGAAGCAGGAGAGCTGCCACTGCACCAGAACCAAATGTGCCTGACGTGGTGTCAGCACAGGATGAGGTGCCTGCCCCGAGGAGGCAGGGTAGGAGGCCAAGAGCCGCTCAAGTAGAAGAGTAGCTGCCACCAGTTCAGGATCAGTCTTTTACGGCATAGGGTCCCATGGACCCCATGGCAGCTACTCTAGCTGGGTTGCAGAGAACCATCAATATGATGGAGCAGTATATGGTCCACCCTCCACAGCAGCAGCAGTCCACCGCACCAAGAGGGGAACCTTACAAACAGATCATCAATTTCAAGAAGTTGGTGCCTGGTACTTATGATGTGTCAGATGATGCCTATCGGTTTTTGGATTCCTACAGACAGGCAGGAACAGAATTACAATTGACTGACGGAAGACTTATAAAGTGTATGCAACATGTCATGGGGCCTATGCCTAGACAATGGTTGAATGACTACATATTACCTCAGATGGAGGGTTTGTCATGGACTCAGTTTGTGGAACTGTCCATCAACCAGTTTGTACCAGAAAGTTTCAGAGATCAAAAGCAGTGGGCCTTTGAGGCCTTAAGACAGAATGGCAGGTTTGTAGATGAATATGCTACAAAATTTCTAGAATTGAGCAGGTATGCCCCTACAGCAGTAGCTACAGAAACTATGAAGGTGAAGAGATTCCTAAAGGGGCTTGACAGGAGGTATGCAAACCTGGCCATGATGTCGGATCAGTCTTTTGATGTGGTAGTTGATTGAGCCAGACAGATTGAGATTAGCTATGCTGTGGATGACAGCGAAAGAGTAAAGAAAAATAGAGCAGAGGGTTCTTCAGGTGTTCCCCATATGGGTGCTCCGGATAGTGGTGGCCAGAGTAATTTATAGAGGAAGAAGTAGGAACAAGAAGAGTGGTTTTAGACACAAATCTCGAGGGTTTAGACTAGGGTACGGATCCAGCAGTGGTCACAGTTTGGGGTACAGCAGTTCTGGGTCTGGGTCAGGATCTTCCTTGGCACATTATGCACAGTGTGGAAGAGGACATTCAGGACCTTGTATGATGGGTTCAGGAGTATGCTTCAGGTGTGGCCAACCAGGTCACTTTGCTAGGGAATGCCCCGTGTTCAGTGAGTCATAGATGGGGTCACAGGGTTCTGTTGCAAATGTTTCTCGTCAGTTGTATCCTGGTGCTTAGAGCATGGCAGGCAGTCAGTTCAGTGGCCAACAGGGCCGAGGACAAGGGGGACGTGGATTTGGAGGTAGATCAGGAGGTAGAAGTCAGTATCAGGGTTCTGCCACTCAGGGTAGGGGTCAAGCTCGGGTTTTTACCCTGACCCAACTAGATGCTCAGGCTTCCAATGCAGTTGTGGTAGGTATTCTTCTGGTCTGTTCCTATGAGGCTCGTGTTTTAATAGATCCGGGTGCTACGCACTCATTTGTCTCCCCTGTGTTTGCCATGAGATTGGGTAGAAACCCTACCACGTTAGAATACCTTTTGTCTGTAGCTACCTCACTTAGTGACAACATAGATGTAGACATGGTTTTTCTGGGTAGCCTAGTAGTAGTGGATGGAAAGATCCTCCCAGCAACTTGGTTCCTCTACCAGTAATGGATTTTGATGTAATCTTGGGAATGGATTGGTTGGTAACTCATTATGCCACTTTAGACTGCAGGAACAAAAAGGTGTATTTCCACATACCTGGTGTGGAAGAATTTAGTTTTGATGGTAATAGGAGCGTGGCTCCATATAATTTGGTGTCAGCAATTAATGCTAGAAAAATGTTGAGGCGTGGATGTCAAGGGTATTTGGCATTGGTAAGAGATATATCTATAGAAGGTGTCAACATGGAAAATGTTCCTGTTGTTAGAGAATTTATGGATGTCTTCCCCGAGGAGCTTCTAGGGTTGCCACCAGGAAGGAAAATAGAGTTTTGCATTGATGTTGTGCCGGGTACGAACCCCATATCAATGCCGCCTTACAGGATGGCACCAACAGAATTGAAAGAGTTAAAGGAGCAACTACAGGAGCTTCTGGACAAGGGTTTCATACCCTGGGGTGCTCCTATTCTATTTGTGAGAAAGAAGGATGGTTCATTGAGGTTGTGTATTGACTATATATAGCTGAACAAGGTGACTGTGAAGAACAAGTATCCACTTCCTCGGATCGATGACCTGTTTGATCAGCTCCAAGGGGCTAGATTCTTTTCCAAGATAAACTTGTGATCAGGCTACCATTAGTTGACAATCAGGAATGAGGATGTGTCCAAAACAGCATTCAGGACGAGATATGGTCATTATGAGTTCTTGGTGATGTCTTTTGGACTCACTAATGCACTAGCAGCCTTCATGGACTTGATGAACCGGGTGTTCAAGCCATTTTTGGACCGTTTTGTCATCGTATTCATAGATGACATTTTGGTATACTCTCGGACCGAGGAGGAACATGTGTGGCACTTGAGAATGGTGTTGCAGACTTTGAGGGAGCACCAGCTATATTCCAAATTTTCAAAATGTGAATTTTGGCTAGAAAGCATCTCATTCTTGGGACACGTGGTTTCTAGTGAAGGTATTCAAGTGAATCCCAAGAAAATTGAAGCTGTAACTGATTGGCTTAGGCCTACAACAGTCACTGAGGTGCGAAGTTTTTGGGCCTAGCTGGCTACTATAGGCGTTTTGTGTAGGATTTTTCCAGGATAGCGGCTCCCCTAACTAAGTTAACTCGGAAGAATGTTCCATTCATTTGGACAGATGACTGTGAGGAGAGTTTCCAAAAGCTTAAGGAGTGTCTAACCACCACTCCGGTGTTGACACTACCGATGAGTGGCGAAGGATATACCTTGTACTGTGACACCTCCAGAGTTGGCTTAGGGTGTGTTTTGATGCAGAATGGAAAAGTAGTGGCTTATGCTTCAAGGCAACTGAAGAGGCATGAGCAGAACTACCCCACCCATGATTTGGAAATGGCGGTTGTAGTTTTTGCACTAAAAATCTGGAGACATTACCTGTATGGTGAAGTGTGTGAGATATACACCGACCACAAGAGCTTGAAATACATCTTCCAACAGAGGGATTTAAACTTGAGACAGAGGAGATGGATGGAGCTTCTAAAAGACTATGATTGCACCATCCAGTACCACCCTGGGAAGGCCAATGTAGTAGCAGATGCTTTGAGCAGAAAATCTTCTGGTAGTTTGGCGCACATTTCAGCAGAGAAGAGATCGTTGATTCGGGAAGTACATGAGTTGATGGATCAAGGTTTAATCCTAGATCTTTCAGACGAGGGGGTATTGTTGGCTTATTTTTCAGTGAAGCCAGACTTACGAGACAGAGTTAGAGTTTCCCAGCACAGAGACTAACAATTGATGAAGATCATAGAAAGAGTACAGCAAGGTGAAGGTGGAGAGTTTGGATTTGCCAATGATGGCGCCCTTATGCAAGGTTCTAGGATATGTGTGCCCGATGTGGACAATCTCAGAAATGAAATCATGCGAGAGGCACACTATACACTGTACAATGTCCACCCAGGTTCCACTAAGATGTACCATGATGTGAAAGATAGCTATTGGTGGAATGGCATGAAGAGAGACATAGCAAACTTTGTATCCAAGTGCTTGACTTGTCAGAAGGTGAAGTTTGAACACCAGAGACTGTCAGGGAAGCTGCAAGAGCACCCTATCCCAGAATGGAAGTGGGAAATGATTACCATGGATTTTGTGACTGGGTTGCCTCGTACCACGCGAGGGTATGATTCGATATGGGTAATTGTAGACCGCCTAACTAAATCAGCTCATTTCTTGCCTGTAAAGACTAAATATTCTATTGCACAGTACGCCCGGCTCTACATTCGAGAAATAGTCAGATTGCATGGAGTTTCTGCTTCCATAATATCTGACAGAGGGCCCCAGTTCACTTCTCGATTTTGGAGGAAGTTGCAAGAGGCACTTAGCACACAGTTGAACTTTAGTATTGCTTTTCACCCTCAGAAAGACGGACAGTCTGAAAGGACAATCCAAACACTGGAAGACATGCTTCGCATGAGTGTTTTGGATTTTGGAGGTCAATGGGATGATCAGCTAGCTTTGGTAGAGTTTGCCTACAACAACAGTTACCATTCCAGCATAGGGATGGCACCCTATGAGGCACTATATGGAAGAAAGTGTAGGTCTCCTCTGTGTTGGACGGAAATGGGAGAAGCGAAGGTGCATGATGTAGACTTAGTGCAGTACACTTCAGAGATAGTTCCTCTAATCAGGGAACGATTGAAAACTTTTCAATGAGGCGTAAGAGTTATGCACGGACCCGGAAGGATGTGGAGTTTGCAGTAGGCGACTATGTATTCCTGAAGGTTTCTCTAATGAAGGGAGTCATGAGATTTGGGAAGAAGGGTAAGTTGGCACCTCGGTATATTGGACCTTTTGAGGTTACGGGTAGAGTTGGAGCAGTTGCCTACTGGTTGGAGCTACCACCCAACCTTTCTCATGTTCATCCTGTATTTCACATCTCCATGCTCAGGAAATATATTCCTGATCCTTCTCTTGTACTACAGCCGGATGTAATAGAATTAAAAGAAAACTTGACATTTGAGGAGCAACCTATAGCCATAGTGGACTACCAAGTGAGACAGCTAAGATCAAAACAGATCCCTATGGTTAAGGTTTTGTGGAGGAGCCAGTCAGTGGAAGAGTGCACCTGGGAGTCAGAACGGGACATGCGTAGCAAGTATCCTTATTTGTTCAATGTGTAATCCTGTACTTTATTCTGCCTTGTGTAAAAAATTCGAGGACGAATTTTCTATAAGGGGGGAAGAATGTAACACCCCTAATTTTTAAATTTATTATTTTTGGGTAATTATTGATATTTTATTTTATTCGAATTTTAGGAAATTATTTGAAATTTTTCGAATTTTAGAAATCGGGTCCAATTTTCCAAAAATAAAAACTTTGATAATTTTTAAAAATTAATTTAAAGACCACGTGGCAAAACTAAAAATATATTTGGAGTCTATGAATTTTTCTGAGTTTTCTAAAATTTTTTCGAAATTTTTGGATCTCATTTTCGGTCCCAAGGCAGAGTAAAAATTTAAAATTTTGCATCCTGAATCGAACCGGCTGAATCAAATCGGCCCGGATCGGATCAATTGAATCGGGCCGACTCCTTTTTCTTCTTCTTCTCCTCTCCCGCGCGCGTCCCGACCTTCCTCTCTCTCTCCCATTTTCTCTCTCCTCCCACCCGGCCACGGCTACCTCCCCGCCACCCCACTGGGCACCTCTGACATTGCACGAGCCCGGCAATCGTTGCACGAAGCGACGCGATGCGTGCGCGACCCTTCGACTTCCCGGCCGAAATCCGGCCGATCCGGCCACCAATCGGACCGGATCTTGTGTCTAAATCCATCTACTCATCGAGAGCTTTCCATATACACCAAGAACACCGAAATCCATCGAGCGGTTTGTCCAATTTTTGCCCGGGAAGTTTTAGCCCATTTTAACTTTTGGGCTAGATTTCTCGCAAACCGTGAACCCCATGAGAAAACCAAGAGTACCTGAGCGCTCCACTTGTCGAGAGCTTCGCGGCGATATAAATTTCAAAATTTTTCGACACCATTTTTCGGTGGGTCCCACGAAACTTCGCAGTATTTTTTCAAGCATTAAATGAGCTTAGAAAATTTTGTAAAAATTTTATACTAACCCCCGTGTTGTGGGCTTCGTGTTGGTATCTTCAATTAGCGGAAATTCGATAGTTATCTGGGTCTGTAAATTTCTGGCTAGACAAACCGGTCGTCAAAAAAGTCTCCGAATTGGATCGAGATTTTGGCTACCCCACCATTGTCAGACGTCCCGAGTGCGTCTCCTAAGTCGGAATAGGCATAGGTAAACCCGAACCTTACCTTTTCATAATTTTCTAGTGCTTAAATGAGATTAAAAATCCATAAAATATTCATGATAGCTCAGAAAATTATGATTCTTTTGCAATAGCCTAGTAATATTGCTAAGGACCGCGGGGCAAGGTTTTAGAATTTTTAGAGCTTATTTGGACAGTTTTTGCAAAAATGATCAATTATAAGAACTAAACTGTAAATTTACGTATTGTGATTGATGACTGTTTGGATGGGCCCAGGAGGGGCTGTGTGATATGATTGAGTTGTGGGTGTATGGTTGGTGACTATAGAAGTGCATTTTGAGCCCTTTTGCAGGTTGGGTAGGTCCTAGGTATAGGGGAGACTCTGCCGGATTTTCGGCACGACTTAGGACGTATTTGGTCTTTTCTTAGTTTGTATTGACTCAATTATATTAAATAATTGTAATGTAATTGTCAGGTGAGCCGGGACAGCCTTCTTCCTCCTCCCAGCCGCTACAGTGATCACTGTCAAGTCAGTGAGTAAATTATTAATTTTAATTGTAATTTCACTATTATTATATGTTCAAGCATGTCCATGCATCACTTATATGTATATATCTACGTAGTTAAACTCTAGGCAAGTTTTATGTTGCATTCATAACTGTTAAAGTGCCATGTATGTTGTTGTGGTAATTTGGAGCAGTGTGCGTGCGTTGGCGTGCGTGTGATGTGGTGTTGGCTATGGACAGGACGGGTGGACACGGCTTGAGATCTTCGCTGGGACCCGGTCCTTCGAGGGTAGTCATGGCTTGAGTTCTTCGCTGGGACCCCGATTTGGTTTATTAAGCGAAAGTCCGATTTGAGTTCTTCACTGGCACAGGTTGGATTTAAGAGAGCTGTATAGGGGATCAGCTCCCATATATTATGATTGATATTACTGGGTGTGTGAGTGCTCCAAATTACCTCTTTGCTGTCATGATGTGAAATTATTGCTGATATTGCATCTCACTCTACAGGGTGCATTAGTTTTAGATAGTTATAGAGATTATGGTTAAAATTGATATTTTACTCTCTGAGTCGAACGCTCACTCCTGTTCATTATTTTTCAGGCTAGAGGAGGATGTTATTGTGGTTAACCTGCTTTTCTCCTTCGTTGGTTGTCTATTAATATTTGTGTAATTTTATTAACTTTTAGAATTTTCGCATGTGTTAGAAGTATTTATTTGATTGGGTCTGTAATATTATTATCATGTTGGACCTATAGACGCATAATTTTATGCATGTTTGATGGGTTGGATGAGGGAGCTGAGCTCCCATTTATTTTATGATGATATGAGCATGTGGAGGGTGAGCTGAGCTCCCTAATTGATTATTTATTGTGTTTACAGGTCGGGTGAGTCAAAAACTCCCCGTTGAAAGGTCCATTTTATGGCCGGACTTTGTCCGGTTGTTTTCTTCAAATTAGGCCCAAATGGGCCTTAGAGTTTGATTAATGAATAGTTAGGCTTACTACGGGCCTCGGGGGCTTTAGGCTGGCCTAAGTCCTAGTGCCGGTCCGGCCCATGGGTTGGTCGTGACAGGGCCCCTCTCCCGATCTCTCCCATTCTAGAACCTTCCCTTCTATCCGATCTGCCTCAGTCAAAGCATTTAATTCTTTGGTTACCGATGCATCCGCTTTGGTTTTCGCCAGTAATAAATGCTCAGGCCCCCTATATATATGCCTCAGCGGGGAATCTCTCCCACATTCCATTTCTTTTCTTTCCATTTTCACTTCTCCTGTCCAAGTTTCTCCGATAACAATTCCAGCCATGGTAACCGCTTTTGATCTTTTTTCAATTGTTCTCTTCGTTCCTCGACTGAAAGTTTATGATCCCGGTGATCGAGAATCATAAGAACCACATCTGGTGACAGTGAGAGAAGCGGACTAATTTACCAATCAAGATCGAAAATGTCGATCGTACCGATCTCAAATCAGTCTATCGATATAATCGGTGAACTGATTTCGGGCGAGAGGACTACTAATTTCCCTCTAAATATCGGTGACCGCCTTTTGAAGTTCATTTGGCTCCTTACCACATCGGGTGTCCTGACTGCGGCTCGATTCTGGTCAATGACATCGACGATGACTCCTCATCATCATGAGAGTCATAGTCACTCCATCTGAGCTGTACATCTATCCGGTGCCTATGGTTGGCTTTCTGATCAAACACATCTTTTAATTCAGCCACAAGACTAGGCTTTGACATAAGTCCTTACTAGGTAGGATGTAGTGCCGATCTTTAGAGATCGCCCAAATGATGTAATTTGACATTTAATGATGTAATCCGATCTCTTGAGATCACCTAAATGATGTAATCTAACCTTTAATGAAGTAATCCGATCTCTTGAGATCGCCCAAATGGTGTAATCTGATCTTTTGGAAATGAAATGAAATTTTATTTAATTATTGCCTTGATTAATTTTCGATCTCTGATGTGCATGTCCGATCTGGTTCCTAACTAAATCACCCTTAGCCGATCTGTGACTCTGAACATTTACCTTATTTCGATGACCTTAGCTAGCTGATCTTATTTTATTTTATTTTTTGTGTTTCTGGAATCTTCCTGCGACGTGTCAGGAAAGCGGGTGGATTCCGCTAACCGATGCACAGCTTGGGGCTTTGTGAGCATTGAATGCTCACACTGGTATAAATAGGGGGAGGGTCTCTGAGTTGCTCCCCTATGCCATTTTCTGCACTCTGCTCGCAATTTCAACTTTCTCTCATTTCTTCAAGTTTTTCCGGCGCTGATCACACTCCGGTAAGGACTTTAATGCTTCTCTTACTTAAGCTTTTTATTTCTTTGAAAATGAGCGGCGTTGAGGGTCAAAGAGCGGCGAGCCCCCCTTCCGTCTATGTCTCGTGGTCATCAGATGAAGTCGAGGTGATTAGGTCGAGTGGGCGACCTGAGCCTCCTACAACCTCTGCTTCAGCCCATGGTCAAGCGGCACAATCAAGACGAATACTTCCTCTGGGAGAGAAAATCTTCCTGTGGATGAGCTGCCGTCAATCCTCCAAGAAACTGATCTACAGTCGATTAGTCAAGAGTACAACCTTTGAACCGACTCCTTCGAACTTATCAAATGCCATGGCGATCTCAGAGCTGATCACTTTTTCGATGAAAATGATGCGATCATGTTGTATGAAGAGCAATTAAAAGCTGAGCTTCGGTTTCCCCTTGATGACTTCTTCAAGGATGTTCTGAAGTTTCACCATGTAAGTGTAGCCCAAGTGCATCCAAACTCATGGCAAATTCTGGTGGCTTTCAGAGGCTTATGCCGGGCCAAAAAGCTCGATCCTATAGCGAAGGTGTTTGCTAAGCTGCATAGGCTTACTCGCTGAAAGGATGACGAGTACTGGTTCTTCCTGGAAAAACCGCATTGTGGGCTTTTTACCAATCTTCCCTCTTCACTGAAGAATTGGAAAAGTCGCTTCTTCATGCTGAGGAGCAAGATTTCGAATGGTTTCGAGGGTTTCCCCCGCAGCTGGCAATATCTGATCCCGCCAATTCCGAAGCATGTCACCCTGAGTAGGGACGAGGGTGTCATGGTGATGGAACTTAAGGATCTGGCGGCCACCCAGAAGTTCTCTTGCTTATATACGGTGATGGCCGAGCTGAAACATTGGATGATGCGGCTGATCACCGATGAAGGATAAGAGCTCCAGCTCTCTGACCTCGGCCCTGGTACCTTCCCCATCTCTGATCTCTGAATCTTAGCGAATTCACTGACTTTTCTTTACGCAGGTATGGCGAGCGGCGAGGCTTCCAAGGAGAGCCATAAGCAGAAGAGGGAGATCTCTAGAAAGGTACGGGAAATGAAGATCGCCGCAGCATCACAAACGCCAAGGCGGGATTCAGGAGAAGTGCCAGAGACTCATCCCGACCTTCGGTACAACTAGTCCCCGAAGTAGAGGTAGCTCTTTTTCCCCCTTGACAAAAAGAGCCACCACCTCCGCCTATTCCTTTGAGTGCTGAAGGGGGTCTTCCCAACCTACCGTGAGGACCCTTTCTACCGGCGCCCAGGTACTCATTCACTCTCTGGGGAAGAACCGATCTGTTCGGGAGAATCCAAGCTTGGCCAAAATTCTGGGCGCTACCATATGCCTTCAGGAGGATCGGAATAAGCTAACCTCAGGTAGCATTGACGATCTCCTGGCCCAGACGATGAGTTTGAGCGTAGAGAGCTTAGTGAACCACCATATAATCAGGAAAAAAGCTCATCTTCTGAGGCAGGAAATTCTAAAAGCTGTCAAGGATGCATCCTCTGCCCAAGCTCAGCTTTCATCCGCCCAAGATTATATTGCTGAACTCGAAGGTCGGATGAAGTCCTACGAGGATAAATTGGTCGAACAGGCTCATGAACTTGGAGAGGCTCGAGCGCTCTGAACTGCTGACATTGCTCGCCTCACTGAAGAACTCAGAGTGAAAGAAGAAGAGCTTGTGACGAGGGAAGCTGGTGCTTATGTGAACGCCCACGGCTACCTTTTGGCTGAGCTCAGGAGGCGTTATCCTGAGGAAGACTTCTTTTGGATGGTGGACCTGGCTCCTCAAGATGAAGAGGAGAGCTAGGAGGAATCAGAGAGAGAGAGAGGGAGAATGAGCGAAATGTATCGAAAGATCAGGTTGGGGGAGATCCTCCAGCCGAATGACTTGTAAATGTTTACCTTGGAATGAAATGAAGTCTTTTTGCTCAATTTCTTGTTGAGATCGGAAAATTTCCAAATTGTATGAGTACTTAAGTGTTTTGCACGCACTGGATGGTAAACTTTAAAAACAACCATTAACCAAAGTATGGGAGATCAGAAAAACATTATAGATAAGCTTGAGATCGGGCTAAGCCCCGACCAAACACCCGGTAAATCTTTAGAACATTGAAAGACTTGATTTGAATTTTAGGATCGGGATCATCAATAGACCGGACATAAACCTTTAGCTTTTTTTTTAAGAAATAGACCGGACATAAACCTTTTAACTTTATTTTAAGAAATAGATCGGACATAAACCTTTTAACTTTATTTTAAGAAACATCTGGAACACACAAGTGCGGGACCCGATTCTAGCATTAGCTTGATAATTTTCCACTACCTTTGTAAAGAGAGACCGGAGATGAGACTGAATGGCGTGGGGACCGAGTGTTGGTTTGATTCCCTTCGACGAGAGATTGGAAATGAGATTGGATGGCATGGAGACTTGACATTTGTTTGACCTCCTTTGATGAGAGATCGGAAAGCCATCGACTAGATGGGAGATCGGTCGAGTTAACAGAAAAATGTCGGGTGGGGATCGATTTCAAAGTTGATTGACTTCGGGGGTCAGCCAAAATATGGTGTCGACAGCTACCCCTCTTTACATAATTTCTATTAAAGGGAATGACATTTTCCATATAGGAATTATGTAAAGATTCAGACTCATATTTTGGACTATTGGTTTGAGAATCAAGAATTTGGCTTGAAAGTCAAAGTCAGAAACTAAAACCAACTTAGGTCAAGGACCCAAGATTGATAACAAAAATTTAAATGCTGAAAAATTAAAATCAACTTAGATCAAGGAACCAGAGGTTAATAGCAGAAGTTTTAATGCTGAAAAATTAAAATCAACTTGGATCAAGGAACCAGAGGTTGATAACAGGAAATTTAAATGCTGGAAAATTAAAATCAACTTGGATCAAGGAACCAGAGGTTGATGACAGAAATCTAAATGCTGAACAATTAAAGTCAATTTGGAACAATGAACCAGAGGTTGATAGCAAGAATTAAATGCAAGAAATTAAAATCAACTTAGATCGAGGATCCAGAGGTTGATGGCAGGAAATTAAAATCAACTTGGATCAAGGAACCAGAGGTTGATAGCAAGAAATCTAAATGCGAAAATAAAATCAATTTGAATCAAGGAACCAGAGGTTGATAGCAAGAAATCTAAATGCGAAAATAAAATCAATTTGGATCAAGGAACTAGAGGTTGATGACAGGAATTTAAAATCAACTTGGATTAAGGAACCAGAGGTTGATGACTGGAATTTAAAATCAACTTGGATCAAGGAACCATAGGTTCATAGCTAGAAATTTAAATGTGAAAATTAGAATAAACTTGGATCAAGGAACCAGAGGTTGATAGCAAGAAATTTAAATGCGAAAATTAAAATCAACTTGGATCAAGGAACTAGAGTTTGATAGCAAGAAATTTAAATGCGAAAATTAAAATCAACTTGGATCAAGGAACAAGAGGTTGATAGCAAGAAATTTAAATGCGAAAATTAAAATCAACTTGGATCAAGGAACAAGAGGTTGATAGCAAGAAATTTAAATGCGAAAATTAAAATCAACTTGGATCAAGGAACTAGAGTTTGATAGCAAGAAATTTAAATGCGAAAATTAAAATCAACTTGGATCAAGGAACCAGAGGTTGATTGTAAGGAATCTAAATGCGAAAATAAAATCAACTTGGATCAAGGAACTAGAGGTTGATGATAGGAATTTAAAATCAACTTGGATCAAGGAACCAGAGGTTGATGACAGGAATTTAAAATCAACTTGGATCAAGGAACCAGAGGTTGATAGCAAGAAATTTAAATGCGAAAATTAGAATCAACTTGGATCAAGGAACCAGAGGTTGATAGCAAGAAATTTAAATGCAAAAATTAAAATTAACTTGGATCAAGGAACCAGAGGTTGATAGCAAGAAATTTAAATGCGAAAATTAAAATCAACTTGGATCAAGGAACCAGAGGTTGATAGTAAGGAATTTAAAATAAACTTGGATCAAGGAACCAGAGGTTGATAGCAAGAACTTTAAATGCGAAAATTAAAATCAACTTGGATCAAGGAACCAGAGGTTGATAGCAAGGAATTTAAAATCAACTTGGATTAAGGAACCAGAGGTTGATAGCAAGAAATTTAAATGCAAAAATTAAAATCAACTTGGATCAAGGAACTAGAGGTTGATAACAGGAATTTAAAATCAACTTGGATCAAGGAACAGGAATTTAAAATCAACTTGGATCAAGGAACCAGAGGTTGATAGCAAGAAATTTAAATGCGAAAATTAAAATCAACTTAGATTAAGGAACCAGAGGTTGATAGCGAGAAATTTAAATGCAAAAATTAAAATCAACTTGGATCAAGGAACCAGAGGTTGATAGTAAGAAATTTAAATGTGAAAATTAAAATGCTTACAAAGCAAGCCTAACCTGACACGAGAAGTTTTTCTGTGACGAAGTGTACTTAACAGGATCCCGAAGATAAACGATTAATGGAGGACGAGTCTCAAGATTTAAACCCATAACCTTCCCTTTCTTACTCACTTCTCAGGAAGCCCTTTATGTTCTTGACTTGCTTATTTTGCGAAAAGCGCCCTTACAGGTTTTCACTTTTCCCTCTGCCCATCTGACTAGAAGCGCCCTTCCGAGTTTTCACCCCTAGTTTTTTTTTTTTTTTAGGTGTTTCCTACAAATCTCTTAGCAAAGTACATGAGGTTATCAATATCCAAATTATAATATTATGACAAAATTTTAATAGATTAATAGCGCACAAAATAAAGAGGTAGAAAAAGATAACTTTAAAGTGCGAGTATACGAGAAAGATATACCTGATTTTAAGCAAAAGATAAATTAAAATGCAAATGTGTGAAGAAGATAGATTAAAGTGAAAGGATGACTTTATTATGGCTTGAGAGATAAAGGTACAGTTTCAAAGAAAAAGGGTACAAGGATAGATCTCACAGATTCCTTGTAGTTGACTTCGAAGTCCCTTAACTACCATTATTTCAAGTACTCTATTGATGAATATTCATGCTGAGGTGGTTTATTTCCGTTCTTGGTCCCGTGTCCCCTTCTTTATTTCTCTATTTTCTGGTTCTAAGGGCGCCCTTTCGGGTTTTCGCCCCCAGATTTTGTTTTCTTTTTCTTTTTTTTTTCTTTTTTTTCTTTTTTTAGGGTGCTTTTTCGGGTTTTCACCCTTCACTCATTTTACAGAAAGCGCCCATCCGGGTTTTCGCCTTCTTTCGCACATATTGCTTTTTTTTTTTTTTAGGCATAATATCTTTTGACAGTGTCGGCATTCACGGGTCTTGGAAATTCTTCGCCATCCATATGAGTCAAGATCAGAGCCCCACCAAAAAATGCCTTTTTAACCACGTAGGGTCCCTCATTGGTTGGCGACCATTTGCCCCGGGTGTCGTTTTGATTCGGAAGCACCTTTTTTAGGACCAGGTCTCCTGGTTGGAACTTGTGTGGGAGAACGCCTTTGTTAAATGCCCTAGCCATTCTCGTCTGGTATAATTGCCCATGACACGCTGCCGTTAGCCTTTTCTCGTCCAGCAAATTCAATTGGTCTAACCTTGACTGGATCCATTCTGACTCATCGATTCTTGATTCTTTGAGAATTCTCGGGGAAGGAATTTCTACTTCAATAGGGAGAATAGCTTCCATCCCGTAAACCAGTGAGTATGGAGTTGCCCCAGTTGATGTTCTTACAGAGGTCCGGTATGCATGAAGAGTGTAAGGAAGCATATCATGCCAATCTCTATAGGTGACTGTCATTTTTTGGATGATTCTCTTGAGATTTTTGTTAGCGGCTTCCACCACTCCATTCATTTGGGGACGGTACGGTGAAGAATTGAGATGTCGGATTTTGTATTGATCACATAAACTCCAGACTTTCGGACCATTCAAATTCTTGGCGTTGTCAGTGATGATCTCGCTGGGGAGGCCGTATCGACAGTTGATATTATTTTGGAGGAATTTGAGGAATGTGTTCTGCGTGATGTGGGCATATGACGTCGCTTTGACCCATTTAGAAAAATAGTCAATAGCTACCAAGATAAACCTATGCCCATTAGATGCCTTGGGGTTAATGGGACCAATCATGTCGATTCCCCACATTGCAAAAGGCCATGGTGAGATGAGGTTGAACAATTGGTGAGGCGAAACATTTATCGGATCCACATAGATTTGACATTTATGACATTTTCGGAAGTACTCGATGCAATCTTTCTCCATAGTAGTCCAGAAGTATTCTCGTCTCATGATTTGCTTGGCCATCATGTGCCCATTAGCATGGGTCGCACAATTCCCCTCATGGGTCTCAAAAAGGATCCTCTTTTCTTTTTTTGCATCTACGCATCTCAACAGTTCGCCATTGGAGCTCCTTTTGTACAGAATTTCACCACTGGGGAAGTATCCCAAAGCTAATCTCCTGATCATTCTCTTCTCATTTCTGCTTGCCCCTGGAGGGTATTCCCTGGTTTTGACGTAGACCTGGATATCATGGTAGTAGGGTTTGCCATCAATTTCTTCCTTGATCATGAAACAGTAAGTTGGCTCACCCTTTACTTTGATCCGCAATACCTGAGTTGTCTACCCTTCTTCCATTTAAGCCATGACAGCCAGGGTAGCTAAGGCATCCGCGAATTGATTCTTGTCCCGACTGAGGTGAGTGAAAGAAATTTCTTCAAATTTCTTAATCAATTCCAGTAGATACTTCTGATATGGGATTAACTTCGGATCCTTGGTTTGCCATTCTTCCTTGACTTAATAAATGATCAAGGCTGAGTCTCCGTATACCTCTAACTTCCTAACTTTCATTTCGATGGTAGCCTGTAAACCCATCACACAGGCTTCGTATTCTGCGACGTTGTTGGTGCAGTCAAACCTTAACTTGATAGCTATCGGGAAGTATTTTCCGTCAGGGGATACCAGCACCGCTCCAATCCCATTACCAGACAAATTGACAGCTCCGTCAAAATACATTTCCCATACATTAGCTGGTTCTTTTTCCTCTCCGTCGACCTCGTTGACATGCTCATCAGGGAATTCAAAATCCAAGGCTTCATAATCTTGGATAGGGTTTTCTGCTAGGAGATCAGCGATTACACTCCCTTTTACTGCTTTCCGGGTCATATAGACAATGTCATATTGAGAGAGTATGACTTGCCATTTGGCTATCCTCCCTGGCACAAATAGGATTTCAAATACATACTTGATGGGATCCATCCGGGAGATGAGCCATGTCTTATGATTCAACATGTAATGTTTAAGTCAATTTGCTGTCCTGGCCAATGCGCAACAAGTTTTCTCTAGGAAAGAGTACCTTGACTCGCAATCATTGAATTTCTTGTTCAGGTAATAAATGGCCCTCTCCTTTCATCCTGTATCATCATGCTGCCCCAAAACACATCCCATTGAATTCTGTTGGACTGCCATGTATAGAATCAACGGCCTTCCTGCCACCGAGGGAACCAATATCGGTGGGTTTGACAGGTACTGCTTAATTTTCTCGAAAGCCTCTTGACAAACTGAATCCCATCGAGTGGTGTTGTTCTTTCTGAGTAGTCTAAAGATGGGCTCAGCTTTAGCAGTGAGGTTGAAAATAAATCTTGAAATGTAGTTCAACTTCCCCAGGAAACTGTGCACCTCCCTTTCTGTTTTTGGGGATGGCATTTCTTGAATGGCTCGAACTTTGTTCGGATCCACTTCTATTCCCTTCTCACTCACTATAAATCCCAACAACTTCCCAGATCTAACTCCGAACACGCATTTGGCAGGGTTCAATTTCAGCTGATACTTCCTGAGTCTTTCGAATACTTTCCTCAGCACCTGTACATGGCTTTCTCCCTCCCTGGATTTGATGATCATATCGTCCACATACACATTTACTTCTTTGTGCATCATATCGTGGAATAATGTGACCATAGCGCGTTGGTAGGTAGCGCCAGCATTCTTTAAGCCAAATGGCATGACCCGATAACAGAATACCCCCCACTGAGTGATAAAAGCAGTTTTCTCCTTGTCTTCTTCATCCATGGGGATTTGGTTGTAACCCGACGCCCCATCGATACATGAACATCTGCCCAATCCTACAGCATTGTCCACTAGCATGTCTATGTGTGGGAGAGGGAAATCATCCTTCAAGCTTGCTTTTATAAAGATCCTGTAATCAACACACACCCTGACTCTCCCGTCCTTCTTCATTACCGGGACAACATTAGCTATCCATTGGGGATATTTGACTACTTCCAAAAACCCAGCATCATACTGCTTTTTGACTTCATCCCTAACTTTGAGTAGCATGTCAAGGTTCATTCTTCTTAGCTTCTACTTTACTGGAATCGTCCCAGGAATTAGGGAAATCCTGTGTGTCACAATCTGAGGATCTAAATCGATCATATCATCATAGCTCTATGAAAATACATCCAAGAATTCTTTGAGTAAACTGACCATATCTTCTAATTCCCCACTCCCCGCAATCTTAAGTTCCCTTTTTATTTCTTCTGTGCCTAGATTGATGGTATGCGTTTCGTCCCCACAAGGCACCAGGGAAGGTTCATCTCTTTCACCCCTTTTTTCAGCAAGTTCTTCTTCAGAATCACTTGAAGTAATGGCAGTCATGGGAGTTTCAAAATTAACGTGAGGAATTTTCTGAGTCTATTGAATTATTAGGCGTTAATTGATGAATGGTCCTGAAGAAACGAAAGTGGAGTATATTATAAGAATGGATTTCAAGAGAAAAAGAAAAGATAATTGGATGCATAATGCACTATTAGTTCATTAATATTCATATCATAAGAGAAGGGTCCATTTACAGCATTACACTTGTCACTATGGATAAAATGATCGAATGTAGATAACCAGAGGTACTTTACTCGAGATTAAGTACAGGAATGTCCTCTGCTGCCCAGTTTTCCAGCTCTTGCCCTTCAGCCATTGGCAAGATCAGGGCTTCATACAAGGAATCGAGATGGATGACATCAATAGATGGTTCGTCAAGAGATTCTTCAGCTTCCACTGGATTTTCAATGCCCGGCTTAGTGAAGATGTCTGTGATCTTTGGGAAGACTCTCGTTTTTTCGACTCTCCGATCAAACCTCTGATTCCAGAGCATAGTTCTCATCCAGAATCGCCCATCCATGAGGGCATCTTCCTCATAACCCAAGCCAAAGCGATAGTTCTTCTGAATGGCTAGTATGGGTTTGACGATTCCCTGTAATGTGGCGCCCAATCCCTTGCCTATCTCATATCCATTCTTTAGCATCACTTTTGCAACCATGGCTATAGCCCCTTCATCCCTTAGGGTAGTTTCTTGCAATTCTAAAGCCTGGAAAGAACTTTCCAAGGACTTTTCAGTTGCTTCCACATAAGGAAGTGATTGCGGCTTGGTAACCAGTATGGCTTCTTCCCCTTATAGTGATGATTCTGCCGTCCATGATGTATTTAATTCTTTGGTGAAGGGTTGAAGGTACGGCATTTGCTGAATGGATCCAAGGTCTCCCTAACAGCATTGTGTATGCAGGTTCAATGTCCATCACTTGGAATGTGACGTTGAAAGTGCATGCCCCGATTTGAAGCAGCAAGTCGACGTCTCCCAGTACCTCCCTCCTTGTGCCGTCCAAGGCTCTTACTACCATGGCACTTTGACGTATATTTGATCGGTCGACAGGTTGCCTTGCCAAGGTGGCATTGGGCAAAACATTAAGGGCCTATCCGTTGTCAATCAGAACCTTGGCAACTATGCACCCTTTACATTTGACTGTCATGTGTAAAACCTTGGTGTGCTTCAAGCCAGCCGGGTCTATCTCCTCTTTCGAGAAAGTGACAAAACTTGATGCCTAAATTTATCCCACCATCTTCTCGAATTGCCCCAGTGTGATATCGGGGTTTACAAAGGCCTGATCCAGAATCTTCTGTAGGGCTTGGCGATGGACTTCTGAGCTCAAGATCAATGATAACAACGAAATCCGGGCAGGTGCCTTCCTCAGTTGCTCAACAATGTCATATTCACTTTGTTTCATTATTTGAAGCAACAATTCCTCTTCCCCATTTGATCCCGCAGGTTCTCCCCTCTCAACTTTCTCAACCTCCTCTTCCGTGTTCTCTTGTAGCTCTCCCATTTTTACTTTCTCTTTCTTCTTTTCCCTCTCATCATTCCCGTAACATCTCTCACTTCGGGTTATAAATTCTATCTCTTATTCAGGTGGGTAGGAGCTACTGGTTGTGACAGGTTTGGGGTTTGGTTGGGGAGTAGCATTGCCAGAGGGTCCGGTGTAAGTTATTCAAAAGTGCTCGTGGGGGGCGAAGCACGGTTTAGGGGGTGTCGAGGGTGAAGTATAGGTGAGGTTAGGAGTTGATGTACTGCTGGATGCTTCTTGAGTGAAGACTTGGAAATTATAGTTCCAAGGCACAGCATGAGTGTTTGTGACTGGGAGCTGAGGCAGGGTTCGGATAACTATTACTGGTGGTGGTGGTGTTGGTGCGTTAGGGGCAGAGAAGGTTAATCTAGGATTAGGGGTTGAGGCATTCTGGCAAAATCTGGCGGTATTTACTTCGCTCTCCACTTTCGATCTTTTTTGGCATCTTAAAATTTTGAGGGACAGCAAGTTCTGAACCTTTTGTCGGAATCCCTCACAGTCTCGTAGCTCATGATCAGCTGCCCCTCCATGGTAGGGACATCCCGTATCCCTTTCTGATCCTGATACCTGAGGGTAAAGGTAACCCTCCCTTACTGCCATAGCAAAAATTTTCTCAAAGTGAGGAATCAGTCAGTCTATCTCTGCAGTTGACTTTTCATCCCCGGACCCTATCATGTTCACACCGCTGCCCGTACCATGATTGGGTAGAGGGTTTGAAGTGACGTTGGGGAGAGAGCCATTCCCTTCAATCTTTAGCCAACCATTTCTGATCAGTGCTTACACTCTTCCCCGAAGGGCCCCACAGTTGTCAGTTGAGTGCCAGAGTGCCCCTCCATGATACTCACATCGGGCACTGGCATCATACCACCTGGGGTATGGTGGCTGAATTGGATCAATGGGGATTGGCACTATTTGATTTATACGGACGAGGTATCGGTATATTTTTCTGAGTGGGAGGGGAAGAGGTGGATCAGGGTTTCTCTGTGGTCTAGGATTATTTTGGGGTGGTCTTGATTGACTAGGTTGAGGAGGTGGTCGGGATTGGTAAGCTGTTTGGGGTGGATACTGTGGGCGTGGGTGAGGATAATTTGGAAAAGGGGGTGGAATGTTGGCAATTGTTGGGCCATGAGGGGGAGGATATGGCCTGTAATTATTCTGAGGAAATGGGGATTGGGCTTGTTGGGTAATGGAGTGCACATCACCTTCTTTCTTCTTACCGAAGCTGGCGGCCTTCTTCGCAGGATTCTCAGTCAACTCCTACAACTGTCCTAACCTGAGGTTAGCTTCTATTCTTTCGCTAGCTTGGATGATGTCTGAGAAGTTGTTGGAGGTGTTTCTAATCATCATATTGAAATAGGGAGCTTTTAATGTCTCAATGAATAGGGAGCAGAGTTCATTGTCAGTAACCAGAGGATACACCTCTACTATTTTCTCCCTCCACCTCTGGGCATACTCCTTGAAGCTCTCCCTTTCTCTCTGCACCAAATTTTGGAGGTCTCTCCTTGTGGGGGCGACGTCATAGTTGAATTTGTACTGTTTCAGAAAAGCGTTAGCCAAATCTTTCTAGGAGCGCAGTTTGCTCCTGTCTAACTGAATGCACCATCTCAGGGCTGCCCCGGAGAGACTTTCATGGAAGAAGTGGACTAGGAGTCTATCATCATCCGTCAAGGCAGACATCTTGGCAATGTAAGTAGCCAGGTGAATATGAGGGTCTGACTTCCCGGTGTATTTGTCAAAATCTGGGACTTTGAATTTGGGTGGCACCACCACGTCTGGCACCAATCTTAGTGACGCTACATCAACTGAACCATATATGTTTAAGCCCTCTATTGCCCTTAATCTTTCTTCGAGGGTGGATAACTTCTCATTCTCTCTTATTTTACTTTCTCCTTCTACTGCATGAGCTATTCCCCCAGTTGGGAAATGAGGGGCAGGATGAACCGGAGGGATCGTGATTGAGGGGTGTGGCTCGGCATTTGGGACAGCTGGGTAGTAGAAGAAGGGTAGGTCATTATTCAAGGGAGTCAGATTGACAGTGATGGTCGGATCCGGAATAGGCGGTTGAAAAGTAAAAGAGGTTAAAGCTTGGTGAGAATCAACCGTCGTAAGAGGTGGGGGAGGTAGTGGCAAGTTTGGCTTTGATGCAGGCTTATTTTGGGACATTTCCCTCATCAGTTTCATGAGCTCTGTTACTTGGTCTCTTAATTCAGAAACTTGTCCTTGTAGGTTCTGGACTTGTTCCTGATCTTCCATTAGTTTCTTCGTTCGGGATCTTGTTAAGTACACTCGCCTTGGTTGAACTGTTTGTTTGGTCAGGCTTGCTTTGCTTGAAGCAATGTTGATTTCCTGTATGAGAAAAAAAGGTTTTTTAATGAATTTCGAATTTTGCTGAAATCTAAAGGTCCTGATTTGAACAAAGGATACGGTGGCATCTAAAAGCCAGGAATGGGATCTACAGAAGAATAATTGCATCAATTTTATCATGACATCGCTTGATAGTCCGACGATGAATGACTGGATTGAATGGGTGTCTATAATACTTGTCCATATGGCGCATTCAACTTTTCGTATAACCCTAGTGAGGGTAGTTCCTACGAGAGTCATACTATTCATTCACAATTTTACTAAACCATGACCCAAACCTATTTTATTAATTGAATAGTTCATACATAGCACTTTTTATATTGGCCTAGGCTCAGGGAGACTCTTTATAATGTAATGATATCTTTTGAGATATTCATAAAGTCTTTTTTCTTGTCTGGCGGGGTCGAACATCTTTAGGGCATATTCGGACTCTGGCAAGAGCTCTTGTTTCACTTGTGCTATCATTCTCTTCAGCTGGTCAACATTTTCTCTTAGCTCTTGATGGAGAGTAGCTTGTCTTTCTTTTTCCTTTCTTTCTTTAGCACACTCTTTCAGAATATCATTGATAAGCTGTGCTTGCTCTTTCAGTTCAAGCTTTTTCTTTTTGCTCTCTTGTTTATACTCTTCCATGAGTATCTCCTAGTATTCCATTTTCTCTTAGAGCTTGCCATTCCGAACTTCTACCTCTTTTATTGTAGCTTGGAGGGAGATCTTTTCCCTTTCCCACCGCATTTCTTGCTCCTCAAACTCTACCCTTTCGGTCATTACTTCTTCCCTTAGCCTTTTTACCTCTCTTCTGAGGATGTGCTGTTGATCCTCCAACTGCCTTATCCGTTCTTATAATTGTTGGTTCTCGGTATCTGCCTTTTGTAGAGAATCGACCAAATGAGTATTGGCTTCTTCTGAAGAGATGTTTCGATGGGGGATGTTACCTTCGAGTTCCTTTGGCTCGGCAGCTGAGTGTCCTTGATCCCTGCTGGCCCTCCATTTGAGATAATCTTCCGTGGCACCCGGATCTTTTGGCGATCTCTCCATCATAGTGACGCTCTGCCAGGATTTGCGGGCCACTTTCAATTTCTCCTCATTACCGAGCTCATGGTAGAAGTGACCTTGATGGTATTCTTCAATATTGAGTGCAGACTGAGTTGAGCCGAACTGCCTCATTACCAATGTTGGGACGTAACTCATATATCCGATTACTCCGATCAATGATACTGAATAATTACTCCTTGTGCTGAACAAAATAGGTAGACCTGGCGCCCACAATTTCCTCCAGCAGTAGTTGTGACTGTTGAAGCTTAGAATCCGCTCTTGCCACTGCAGCTCGTCCTTTGGGCTGATTACTAATCTGGTCATTTTCTCAATAAGAGACTGGTCTGGGTACCAAGTTAACCCCTTTGTCTCTATAGGGCACATGTGACTGATGATCCAGAGGTGCAACAATTGAGAACAGCACTTAATGGTTCCCTTGCCTTGTTGTCTATAGTATGTAAGAGTCATCAGGGTCTCTGCAAGGATTGCTGGTATTGGGTTAACCTTCTGCTTTTCTACTGCCCAGAATATCTCCGTGACACTGCAGGTTATAATTCCCGAAGGCCCAGGGAATAAGATCAGGCCATAGATCCCCAAAGCTAGTGCTAATGAAGCTTGCTCCCATTGTTCATCTCGGATGTACAGGTCCAACTGCTTTTTGAGGTAGGTCTAATACCACCTGTGTGTGTTGCCTTTGATAGTTTCTCTTGCCTTCGCTTCCTCTGGGGGAATTCCCAACATATGCGCGAACCGTTTCCAAGTCTGCCTATGCTCGAGGTGTAGGTAGATCCGATTCTGTGCCACGTAAGGAATTTCCAACAGTGCCTGATATTCTTCCATAGTGGGAGTCGTATCGATGTCATTGAAGGAGAACACCCCATACTTGGGGTTCCAAACTGACAGCATGGCCTTTAGCTTTGGAATTTGAACTTTGACCCATATCAAGGTCGCGATCCTTCCGTATTTTTCCTCGAACCTTACCTTGACATGATCGAGAAGCGACCTCCAACTACTAGATAGACCCTCGAGACCTGTCATTCTGACTTCGAGTTTGCTTAGGTCTAATGGAGGTAATAGGCTAGCATCTATCCTGGTGACATCACTTTGTGGGGGCACTGAACTATGAGGCGGTCCGAACCACGGTTTAGCATTCTGTTCTAGTCTAGGAACTTCTTCTGCCGACTGACTCGAGGATGCCATGTTAAAATTGATGTTTATTCTTTTGCAGACCCTAATTCAGTGATGCCTGTGGAGAAAACTTGTTAGCAGAATAAGTTCAGGTAATTTTGAATTATACTGTTGGCGGGGTGATACCTACACATTTATCAAAGTAGGAAAATGTGTAGATCCTCCTAACGGTATGATCCAAGATTACCCTAAAAAATAAAAACATAAGAAAACACAAACAGAGTAGGGTGAGAGCAAGTATGTCCCTTTTGTCCTACAATAGGGAGAATCCTAGTACCGGGTAAGTGCTATCTAATTGAATAGTTCTATCTTATGAGTGTAACACCCCCGTTTGTATAGCCTGGTAGATTTCACTGTTCCGGTGACCGGTGTCGGTCCGGAAAATTAAGGGGATTAGAACCACACTTATGACAACTTGAGAAGCCATAAACACAAATAATTAGTAATGTTTAATTAGTTAACTATAAATAAGAAAAACAGAATAGAAGAAGTTAAACGAGCCGAGAGTCACAGCGATGAGTGACCTCTTCGGGAACAATTGCAAGTCGCTTTAAACTCAAATTTCAACCGTAAAAGTGACGCCATGTCCTTAGGACCCTTATGAACACAAAGTGGAAAAGAGAAAATCACGAAAAGAATTGTTAAGCTACCAAATAATTAGGTCGTGGAGCCGAAGAAATATGGAATTATTTGCAAACCGGATGAACCGCGATGGGCAATTTGGTCAATTGACCGAAAGTGACTCGACCTAATCACAAATAAAAACGGAGAAAAGAAAATTTCGGAATCGAGAATTAAATTAAAGAACTAATAGAAAAAAATAAATAGAAAAAAAAAGGAAAGAAGATGGAAAAGTCAAATGTGATGACATCATGAATGATGTCATAAAGAAATTAATTAGTTGAATTATTAATTTGGGATTTGTGGTCTTCTATAAGATAAAGATAAGATAAGAAACAAAAAATTTAAAAACCTCATTTCCTTCTTCCATTGTGCCGCCCCATTTTGTTCCCAAAAACCTCCATGAATTCTCTTCATCTAAGCTTGAATTCCTTCACCCAATTTACATAACTTCCCTAAAAACTCTACTAAAGTTTGTTATTACTACTTAAGAAGGAGATTACAAGAAGAAAGAAGAGCAAAAGTTAGAGTTTTGAAGATTTAAGAAAGGTTAGTGTGCTAACTTATTATTTTACTTCTTTAAATGCATATGCAATGGTTGAAATGAGCTTAGGATTAAGGAAATGAAATAAAAATATGGGGGAAGGACAAACTGAATTTTTGGCCATCTTGAAGGGAGTATGAATTGCATGAATTTAAAGGGTTTGAATGAGTATAAAAACCTTAATTAGTTGAATGATGATAGTTTAGAACTTTGAAATTGTTAATGGTAACAAAGTTGTGAGTTTAGGGTTTGAATGTTAGGGTTTGTGAACCAAATTTTGGAGAAATGCATAAATGATATCTTTGACCAATTGTGGACTGAAAAATGGTCAATAATGACCAAAGGAAATGTATGGGAATTGTTGGAATGAAAACCAAATTCGTAGGTCAAATGGTCATGCTGCTGGTAGTATGACCAAACCTACTTTGAAGGACCAAAACGGGAATTTTACAAGCCCAATTGATATGCCACCAATTGGAGATGAAAATAGACCTAAAATAGCACAATTTTTATTAAGGAATCATGGCCAAAAACTGACTAAAACTTAGTGAACCAGCTGACCAAAGTGAAATGAGAGCAGGCACATCAAGATTAAATCGACCAAATGAACAGTAACTGTTCATTTGGTCATAACTCGAGTTAGGAAGGTCAAAATGACCTGAAATTTTACCAGCAATTAGATATGATATAGACCTAAAACTTTCATGAAGAACACCAACCCAAATTAGGCCATTAACCTAGTCAAATTATTGAGCAATTTTGAGTTACTGTACCTGCGATTCTGTAGAATTCCATTTGAGCAGTAATGTTTGAAGGGCTATAACTTTCTCTAGAAAACTCGGATTTAGGTGATTCTTGAACCGATGGAAACCTAAGACATAGTAGAACATTTCATATGAAGAAAGTTAGACCAAATTATGAACTTAACTTGATCAAATTACTGAACAAATTTGGACAAAAAATCTGCTAGAACCAAAATCTCAGCATGAACAGTGCACGTGAACAGTAATTGTATTTTGGCTATAACTTGAGCTACAAAACTCCGATTGGGGTGATCCAAAAATGAGAATACACTTAAGACAATAAGGAACATTTTCTATGAAGGAATTTTTGTCAAATTCTAACAGTAGATCGACCAATAGAACAGTGCAACTTCGGAGCACCAAAACTGAAAATTGACAATTTTGCCAAAATGACTTAAGCTTTAAGAAAATGACCAAAACCAACAAGTTTAATGATCAAAATGTGGTATGTGGGTGAAGTTGGAGTTCTCATACCTATTAAGCCTTAGAAAGTCAACTATTTGACTTGAATAGTGCAGTGAATAGTAACCCGAAACACAAAAATTTCGAGAACGTCGAATTTAACACGTTAGAACTAAGTAAATGTGAAGTTAAATTTATTTTGGATTTGTGTTAAGTTCTAGTACTGAAACATTGTAAAATTGTGTATTTCAGTTGAAAAGAATATCGGGAAGGGACCCGAGGAACGGAGTCGAGGCTAAGAGGCGACTCGCTTGAGGTTTGTGCACAACATCACCATGTTTTAAAGTTATTGATAAAGTGAATGAAATATGTATTTTACATTTGCTTCGAATTGTTAAAAATTTATTTGTGACATTATTTATGATGTTTTGATTAAACTATGAAAGTTATTGTGTATATTTGAAATAGCAATGTTTAGCAAATTGTTAAGATAAGTTTTGAAACCACAGTGTCATGACCATATATTTGAACACCTCACTAGCACGACTAGTGGGGGTAATTAGTTTCGAATTTTGATTCCTTCTCTGGAGAAGTGTTGAGGTGTGCCAGTAGAAGAGGATGTGAATGGATATCCATATATTTGAGCTAGCTAGCCTTGTGATATGATTTCTGTTTAGCCTCTGGCTATTGAGATTCTATTTGTTTCGAATGGCATGATCTAACTGTGGGTTTTATGAAATGTGTTTTGATACTTTGAAATGAACCTGATTTGCATTAAAATCTCATAATTTATGTTTTTGTGTTTAATGCTCATGTTTAGTCAAATTTTTGAATAAATGTGATTTAAGTTTTGCATAAAGATTATTTTAGTATGTTGTGCACCACTGAGTCCTAGTACTCAGAGATGGCTTCTATTGCTGTCGCAGATACAGAGACTAGAAGAGCAGCAGACTGAGCTGCTGAGGTGTGAGGAGCATCAGCTTAAAGTTTTCGGGTATAATTTATACCCCAATTGTAAATACTTCTTTTGATGTATATATTGCACATAAATGTATGGACATGTAAAAATGGGTCTTGAGCAGCTTGTACAAAAATTTGTATGAAGTTTGTAATAAAGTTTAGTTGTATTTCTTTTGATGTAAATTTTATAAGAATGTATATAAATTGTGTTGTCACTAATGAAATGTATTGCTAGTATGTTGAGAAATTTATTGAGTTTGATTGTGAAATTTGAAGTAGTGGTTGAGAAAATTTTTAGAAGTGCTTTTTACAGGTATTTGAAGAACGGTTTTCTCAAAATACAGAGGAAACTCTGTCAAAATTTTTATAGAATTTGCGGAAAACTAAAATGGACCAAAATATTAACTAGTTTTAATTTCAACTAAATGTTTTAAGTACTTACTAGAAAATGCTCACCACTTGTCAAAAATAAGAAAATTGTTTTAAAATCCCTTGTAGGGTACTTAATGAGTTATCGGTAGGTGAAGTTCGGTAGTTCATTAGGTATTCTACGGGATCATGTTATGCCTTACAGAGGGGTAAGGTGTGACAAATAAGGTAGTTTGCTACGGCTTCCAGCTACTGTGGTTATTTAGCTCAAGGTCTAATTTTCTAAAAGCCACAGGTTCTCAAATTGCCCCTACTATAAACAGTAGAGCCCCATTCCATCACCATGATACTAACGGGAGAGTTCCACGGGTATCATAGTAAATAGAACGAGTTTCTATCTGAGCAGAAACCTTCACGGATACTAATGGGGTAAAATCCACGGGTACTGCTACATGACTCCCTCCTACTTTCCTAAAAGGGTAAGAAAGCCCGGGTATAGGCTGAAGTGTGTGAGAACATTGTGTGAGTGTTCAGTGTGTGAAGGGACACCTTTACCTCTTCCCAGTACGGGGGAGTTTTTTTTCTTTTTTTTTAGACGAAAAGTGCTGTATGAAATAAGACAATCAAGATGAGTAAAACGATTAGCAAGAATAACAATAATCAATATATTGAGATTTTCGAATTTTGTAAATTAAGCCCACCTAACTATGATTTTAGTTTATATGAGCATAAAATTAAATCTACTTTTGGACCTCTAAACCGGGATTAAGGTGAAAAATCCCCAGTGGAGTCGCCAAGCTGTCACAAGGTATTTTGCAGTCTCCTGGACGAACACTCACCGAAGTGGGAAAGAGTGAGGAGTTGCCACTTTAATTTTGAGAGAAATTAAAGAAAACCATTCATGAAAACAAGTTTAAATGAAACCACTTCAAAAACAGAGATTCTAGGTTCAGGGTCCATATACGGGCAGGGAAGGTGTTAGGCACCCCGCCTCGTCCCTCAATGAGGGTAAACAGATTTAATTTTATGCTCTTTCATGAATTAATAGGATCATTAGGGGATTGGGATAATAATGATGTTAATCCTTTGTGCAAAATAAGTTCGTGAGATGGCGCTTTGGTGAGTAAGTATTTGAGTGAATTTGTCTTGTGTGTTAGGGTCATGTCATTTAGTTTGAATTTTGTTAAGAGAGCTCGGGCAGGGAATTTCTCCCGATCTCTAGATATATTTATTAAGGGTTGGGAGATTTCGGATAAGAACTCTCCTCCGATCTCACTGTTTTAATTTAAGCGAGAATCAGGTAAGAACTCTCCCTTGATCTCTTTTGGTTTAAAATTTGGTTAAGGATCTCGGATAAGAACTCTCCTCCGATCTCCGCATTTTATTTGAATCAGGATCGGGTAAGAACTCTCCCCCGACCTCTTAAAGTATTCAGTTTAAGATTTTAAAGAGGGATCTCGGATAAGAACTCTCCTCCGATCTCCACATATTTAATAAAGTCTTTGGTTGAGAATCGGATAAGAACTCTCCTCCGATCTCTTTAAGTATTTAATTTAGTGTTTAGCATGAGGAATCTCAGATAAGAACTCTCCTCCGATCTCTACATATTTATTAAAATTTTTGGTTGAGAATTGGATAAGAACTCGCCTCCGATCTCTTATTTATTAAAATTTCGTATTGTACAATCTTATGAATTAAGGAATCTAGTGATTGAGGGCGCTAAAGACCCGTGTATAGATTTTTGAACCCACTGAGCCTTATCTAGAGGGTGGACACAATACCAGACTTCTTGCCAATCTCTTATGTGCTCGCCCTATCAAAACACGTTAATTCGATCTCTTTGGTTGCTCGCTCGGAATCCGAACTTATCGGATTCCCAATTTATTACATCATTCTCTGGGCTCACTCCACGGCCCGACCTCTAGACTTATTTGGTTTAACCCACTATTTGACCTTTTGTTACAACTTTTCTTTTTTGTCATTTTTATTTATTTTGAAAACTCTCATATCAAAATACCCATGCCTACGCTCTTTTGAATAGTTATAAGTTGCCTACGGGATGAACATCTACTGTTGAAGAAAATAAGAACCAGATGATGATAAAAGGGATTTGCAAATAAAAATAAGAGAAGATACAGGAAATGACTATTGGCCTAGACAACTTATTCTGAAATTTAATGTGACTGGATATGGAAGAAACCTTAAAAAACTAGGGAAAACCAACCGAGGGTATTCAACAAAATAACAGTTTACTGCAACTGTTTTGGGACTTTAATGTAACTGAACATAGAAGAAATTTTAAAAAGGAAAGCTGGAGAAGATAGACAAGGGCATTCAACAAAATGGCAGTTAAAATGCTTACATGTGGAAGATTGAGGCTATTGAACTAACTCTGGAGGCACAAATATTGCTACGTTGAAGGCTAGTGGTACAAGGACTAATGCTTACTTTGAGATTGGGAGAACCAAGTTGAAATGCGGTAGAACCAAAGCGACGGAAACCGGGTCATAATAAGATCAAGCTGAAAGAAATAATGGGTTGAGATTGGGGGGGGGGGGGGGAGATGTGGACGAGACCGAATGAAAATGGTAACAGCAGAGTGATGAACAAACTGAAAATGAAGAATTTCAGGGTTCGTAAACTCTGTCAATGGAGATGCTCAAGAAAACTAGTTTCTGAAGTTCCTCGATTTTATGTAAGCCTAAAGTAGCAAGACCGAATTGAATTTCAAAGCCTTTCCACTATAATCACCACCACCTTTTTTTTGTCCGTCCCCTCTACAGTATTGCATGCAGGTATTTATAGGGAATGGGTGCTCCTAATGAGGGGTCAGGATCTCTTCTGAGAAGATGGAAGGTTTGGATTTAGAAGGACATAATCCGATGTCTGAGAATTAAAGAGAATCAAAATGGACGGCTGAGATCCTATTCAAAATATTTGTTCTTTCTCTTTTCCAATCCAACGGCTCAGGATCTTCCTGTCAAGATGGATTCAAAGGCCGGGAACAAAAGGCGCCGGTACTGTTGTCTACCTTTTGATCCAAGGGCTCCGGGTTTGTCCTTACGAGTAAGATCAACGGTGGAGATTGAGAAGCACAGGACTGTCATAACTGTCCTGGCATCTGTCAGCATTATGGGCGATTCTGCAAATAAAGCGTGCAGTGAAGATTTGATCTTGCCTGCAATTCTATAACTACCTCGGCCCTGATTATGAAGGAGGTTATTGGAAGTCTTTTGTCTTCTTTTCTGATCTCCATTCCTTCCGTTCTCTTAGTCACGACTCTTTTCCGATCTCTCATATTGGGCCCCTCTCCCGATCTCTCCCATTCTTGAACCTTCCCTTCTATCCAATGCTCACCAAAGCATTTAATTCTTGATACCGATGCATCCGCCGGTTGCCACAAGAATAAATGCTCGTGCCCCTATATATATGCCTCAGCGGGGAATCTCTCCCACATTCCATTTCTTTTCTTCTCATTTTCACTTCTCCTATCCTAGTTTCTCCAATAACAATTCTGGCCATGGTAACCGCTTTTGATCTTTTTCCCATTGTTCTCTTCGTTCCTAAACTAAAAGTTTATGATCCCGGTGATCGGAGAATCACGAGAACCACATAATCGGTGAACTGATTTCGGGCGAGAGGACTGCTAATTTTCCTCTAAATATCGGTGACCGCCTTTTGAAGTTCATTTGGCTTCTCACCAAATCGAGCGTCCTGACTGTTCTGGTCGATGACATTGACGATGACTCCTCATCATCATGAGAGTCATAGTCACTCCATCTGAGCTGCACATCTATCCGGTGCCTATGGCTGGCTTTCTAATCAAACACATCTTTTAATTCAACCATAAGACTAGGCTTTAACATAGGTCCTTACAAGGTAGGATGTAGTGCCGATCTTTAGAGATCGCCCAAATGATGTAATATGACCTTTAATGATGTAATCCGATCTCTTGAGATCGCCCAAATAGTGTAATCTGACCTTTTGGAAATGAAATGAAATTTTATTTAATTATTGCCTTGATTAATTTCCGATCTCTGATGTGCTTGTCCGATTTGGTTCCTAACTAAATCACCCTTAGTCGATCTGTGACTCTGAACATTTACCTTATTTCGATGACCTTAGCTAGCCGATCTCATTTTATTTTATTTATTGTGTTTCTGGAATCTTCCTGCGACGTGTTAAGAAAGCGGGTGGATTCCGCTAACCGATGCACCGCTTGGGGCTCTATGAGCATTGAATGCTCACACGGGTATAAATAGGGGGAGGGTCTCTCAGTTGCTCCCCTATGCCATTTTCAGCACTCTGCTCGCAATTTCAACTTTCTCTCATTTCTTCAAGTTTTTCTAGCACCGATCACACTCCGGTAAGGACTTTAATGCTTCTTTTACTTAAGCTTTTTATTTCTTTGAAAATGAGCAGCGCCAAGGGTCAGAGTGCGGCGAGCCCCCCTTCCATCCATGTCTCGTGGTCATCAGATGAAGTCGAGGTGATTAGGTCGAGTGGGTGACCTGAGCCTCCTACAACGTCTGCTTCAGCCCATGGTCAAGAGGCACAATCAAGACGAACACATTCCTTTGGGAGAGAAAATCTTCCTGTGCATGAGCTGCCGTCAATCCTCTAAGAAACCGATCTGTAGTCGATTAGTCAAGAGTGCATCCTTCGGACCGACTCCTTCAAACTTATCAAATGCCATGGCGATCTCAGAGCCGATCACTTTTTCGATGAAAATGATGTGATCATGGTGTATGAAGAGTAATTAAAAGCCGGGCTTCGGTTTCCCCTTGATGACTTCTTCAAGGATGTTCTGAAGTTTCACCACGTAAGTGTAGCCCAAGTGCATCCGAACTCGTGGCGGATCCTGGTGGCTTTCAGAGGCTTATGCCAGGCCAAAAAGCTCGATCCTACAGCGAAGGTGTTTGCCGAGCTGCATAGGCTTACTCACCGAAAGGACGACGATTACTGGTTCTTCTAGGCAAAACCGCATTGTGGGCTTTTTATCGATCTTCCCTCTTCATTGAAGAATTGGGAAAATCGCTTCTTCATGCTGAGGAGCAAGATTTCGAACGGTTTCGAGAGTTTCCCCCGTAGTTGGCAATATCTGGTCCCGCCAATTCCGAAGCATGTCACCCTAAGTAGGGACGAAGGTGCCATGGTGATGGAACTTAAGCATCTGATGGCCACCCAGAAGTTCTCTTGCTTATATGCGGTGATCGCCGAGCTGAAACATTGGATGATGCGGCTGATCACCGATGAAGGATACGAGCTCCAGCTCTCTGACCTCGGCTCTGGTACCTTCCCCATCTTTGATCTCTGAATCTTAGCGGACTCACTGACTTTTCTTTGCGCAGGTATGGCGGGCGGCGAGGCTTCCAAGGAGAGCCGTAAGCGGAAGAGGGAGATCTCCAGAAAGGTACGGGAAATGAAGATTGCCACGGCATCATAAACTCCAAGGCGGGATTTGGGAGAAGTGCCGGGAGACTCATCTCGACCTTCGGTACAACCGGTCCCTGAAGTAGCGGTAGCTCCTTCTCCCCCTCGACAAGAAGAGCCACCTCCTCCACCTGTTCCTTCGAATGCTGAAGGGGGGGTCTTCCCAACCTACCGTGAGGACCCTTTCTCGTGGCGCCCAAGTCCTCATTCACTCTCTGGAGAAGAATCGATCTGTTCGGGAGAATCCAGGCTTGGCCAAAGTTCTGGGTGCTACCATATGCCTTCAGGAGGATCAGAATAGGCTGACCTCGGGTAGCATTGACGATCTCCTAGCCCAGACTATGAGTGTAAGCGTAGAGAGCTTGGTGAACCAACATATATTCAGGAAAAAAGCTCATCTTCTGAGGCAGGAAATTCTAAAAGCGGTCAAGGACGCATCCTCTGTCCAAGCTCAACTTTCATCCGCCCAAGATTATATTGCCGAACTCGAAGGTCGGAGGAAGTCCTACGAGGATAAATTGGCCAAACAGGCTCATGAACTTAGAGAGGCTCGGGCACTCAGAACTACTGACGTCTCTCGCCTCACTGAAGAACTCAGAGTGAAAGAAGAAAAGCTTGTGATGAGGGAAGCTGGTGCTTATGTGAATGCCCACAACGACCTTTTGGCTGCGCTCAGGAGGCGTTATCCTGAGGAAGACTTCTCTTGGATGGTGGACCTGGCTCCTCAAGACGAAGAGGAGAGCGAGGAGGAATCAGAGAGAGAGAGGGAGAATGAGCGAAATGTACGGAGAGATCAGGTTAGGGGAGATCCTCCAGCTGAATGAGTTGTAAATGTTTACCTTGGAATGAAATGAAGTCTTTTTGCTCAATTTCTTGTTGAGATCGGAAAATGTCCAAATTGTATGAGTACTTAATTGTTTTGCACACACTGGACGATAGACTTTAAAAACAACCATTAACCAAAGTATGAGAGATCAGAAAAACATTACAGATAAGCTTGAGATCGAGCTAAGCCCCGACCAAACACCTGGTAAATCTTTAGAACATTGAAAGACTTGATTTGAATTTTAAGATCGGGATCATCAATAGACCGGACATAAACCTTTAGCTTTATTTTGAGAAATAGACTCGACATAAACCTTTTAACTTTATTTTAAGAAATAGACCGGACATAAACCTTTTAACTTTATTTAAAGAAACATCTGGAACACATAAGTGCGGGACCTGATTCTAGCATTAGCTAGATGATTTTCCACTACATTTGTAAAGAGAGATCGGAGACGATACCGAATGGCATGGGGACCGAGTGTTGGTTTGATTCCCTTCGACAAGAGATTGAAAATGAGATTGGATGGCATGGAGACTTGAAATTTGTTTGACCTCCTTTGACGAGAGATCGGAAAGCCATCGACTAGATGGGAGATCGGTCGAGTTAACCGAAAATGTCGGGTGGGGATAGATTTCAAAGTCGATTGATAAACTTTGAAATCGATCCCCAACACAGTCCCCTTTGCCAACCGACCACACTTCCGATCTCCCCTCAAAAGGAATTTAATTAATACCAAGTCTTCAGGTCATTTAAAGCCTCACCGATCCCTCAAACAAATTCTCGAGTCCCCTGATCATTTAATTATATTTTGATCTTTCTTATCAAATAAGATTAAACCAACATAAGGCCTTCGTACCACCAGTCTTGTTGCCGGTCTCTCATTTAAAATTTAAGAATGATAAAGGTTTCGACTCGATTTAAAGATGATCCCGATCTTAAGTGTTCAAAGCCAAATTTCTAATTTTAATTAAGTCCCGTTTCGTAACTGATCTCATGCATATTGTGTTTTCCGATCTCTTATACTTAGATCTAGTGCTTACGCAATTTAGAAATTTTCCGATCACAATCAATCATTGAACAAAAGGGGAACTTTCATTGCATTTCATTTCAAAATTTATACAAGTCATTCAGCTGGGGGATCGCCCCCAGCCTGAACTACATGTTGTTCATTTTCTCTCTCAACTTTAGCCTCCTCTTTGCTATCCTCACCTTCGTCCTCGGGAGCCAGGTTGGCCATCCAGGAGAAGTCCTCCTCAGGATAACGCTTCTTGAGCTCAGCCAGGAGATCTTTATGAGCATTCACATAAGCGCCGGGCACTCCGATCACCATTTCTTCTTCTTTCGCCTTGAGCTCCTCAGCAAGATGAGCGAGTTGAGCAGCTTCATCAGCTCGGAGCGCCTGAACTTCCTCGAGAACACTATCTCGCTCGGTCAGAACATGAGCTTGCTCGGCCAGCTTGTCCTCATAGAACTTCATTCGTCCCTCAATTTGAGATATGTAATCCTGAGCGAATGAAAGTTGGGATCGGAGAGATGACACCTCATGACCCATCTTCTCGACTTCCTTACCCAGGCGATGAGCCTTCTCTCGGACCATGTGCTGGTTCACCAAACACTCCACATTCAGGCTCATAGATTTGGTCAAGATGTCATCAAGGTTATCCGGAGACAGCCTATCCCGATCTTCTCGAAGACAGATGGAGGACGCCAAGACCTTAGCGAAACCAGGGTTCTCTCGAACCGTGCGGTTCTTCTCCAATGAGTGGATCAGCACTTGGGCACCGCGGGAGAGAGTCCTTGTGGCAGGCTGGGAAGGACCCCCTTTCGCACTTGGAGCGACTGGAGGAGGTGGAGGTGGCTCTTCTCGGCGAGGAGGAGATTGGACCACTTCTATGACCGGAGGCCCGAAAGGTTGAGACGAGCCTTTCTATATTTCCCCGGGCTCATGACCAGGCGTTTGAAGCAGCTCGGAACGCTTCATCTCCCGTACCTTCCGAGAGATCTCTCTCTTCCGCTTCCGGCTCTCCTTAGAAGCTTTGCCGCTTGCCATACCTGCACAAAGAAGAGGTCAGTGAGATCGCTAAGGTCCAAAGATTTGAGATATATAAAATACTGATGCCGAGATCAGAGAGCTGAAGCCCGCAATCTTGACCGATGACCAGCTGCATAGTCCAATGGTGTAGCTCGGCCGTCACGGCATCAAAACAAGAGAACTTCTCTCTGGACGCCTGTTCCTTCAACTCCATCACCATTGCCCCCTCTTCCCTATTTAGGGCGATGTGCTTCGCAAGTAAAGGACCCTGATGCAGCCAACTGCGAGGGAAGCCCTCAAAGTTGTTCGGAATTTTGCTCCTCAGGATAAAGAAGCGGTTCTTCCTATTCTTCAAGGAGGAAGGTAGATCGGTAAAAAGCCCATAATGGGGTTTCGCCTGGAAGAACCAATACTCATCGTCCTTGCGACGAGTTAACTGGTGCAGTTCAGCGAACACCTTAGCCGTGGGTCAGAGCCCCTTAGCTCGGCATAGGCCTCGGAAGGCTACTAAGATCCGCCACGAGTTTGGGTGAACTTGGGCGATGCACACTTGGTGATATTTTAAAACCTCTTTAAAAAAGTCGTCAAGAGGGAACCGCAGCCCGGCTTTTAACTGTTCTTCATACACCATGATCATATCGTCCCTCTCAAAGAAGTGATCTGCTCGAAGGTCGCCATAACACCGGATAAGTTCGTACGAATCAGGCCGGATGTTGTACTCCTGGCTGAACGATTGCAGGTCGGTTTCTTGCAAGATTGATGGCAGCTCGTCCATGGGAAGATTTTCCCTCCCCAAAGAAGGCACATGCCTTGATGATGCTGGTTGTCCCCGAGCTGGAATGGAGATCCTAGGAAGTTCAGGCTGCGCGCTTGGTCCGACCACCTCTACATCATCGGTCGACCATGAGAACTGAATGGAAGGGAGGATTACTGCTCTCTGACCCTCGGCACCGCTCATTTTCAAAACAGAAAATTTAAACTAAAGGAAAGATCAAAACCCTTACCGGAGCTTGATCGGTGTCGGAGGAACTTGAAAAAATAAGAGAATGTTGAAGTTGTTCGCGAGAGACTGAAAATGAGATAAAGGAGCAACTGGCTAACCCCACCCCTATTTATACTCGTCCGAGCATTTAATGCTCACGATATTCCAGGTAGTGCATCGGACAGCGGGACTCGCCAGCTATTCTGACACGTCTCACGAATATTCCAGAGATTCTATAAAGAGGTCGGTTAACTATAGAGCGGCAGATTAAGGTGTTTTGAATTACGGATCGAATAAGTGTCATTAAAATTAAGAGTCGGATCGGATAAATACTTCAGGGATCGAAAAATAATCAATAATAATAAAACAACGGTTATCAAAATAAATTTTATTTCTGAAAAGATCTGATTACATCGTTTGGGCGATCTCTGGAGATCGGATTACATTAAAGGTTTAATTACATCATTTGGGCGATCTCTGAAGATCGAATTACATTAAAGGTTTGATTACATCATAAGGGCGATCTTTAGAGACCGGTGGAACATCCTATCTAAAAGGCCTATGTCAAAGCCTAGTCTCGTGGCTGAGTCAAAAGATGTGTTTGACCAGGAGACCGGCTGGGGGAACTATGACTCTCATGAGAATGAGAGAGGTCGTCATCAAAGTTACCGCTCGAAACCGAGCCGCTGTCGGAACACCCAGTGTGGAGAGGAGCCAGATGAACGCCAAAGAGCAGTCACCGGTGTTGAGGGGAATATTAGCAGTCTTCTCGCCCGAAACCAGTTCGCCGATTATATCGGGCGAATGATTCGAGATCGGCACGATCGAGGTCCTCGATCCAGATCGGTTAATTAGTCCAGTTCTCTCACTGTCATCAGATAAGGTCATCATGATTTTCCGATCACCGGGATCGTAAATTTTCAGGCAAGGAACAAAGAGGACAACCGGAAAAAGATTAAAAGCGGTCATTTTGTCCGGGATTGTTGCCGGAGCAGCTAGAACAAGGAAATGAGGAGAATAGGGGAGAAAGTCAAGTGAAGTAGGGCTTTCCGGTTGAAGGTATATATATAGGAAAATTTGAGCATTTATTGCAAGCAGAAAACGAAGCGGACGCCTCGAGAATTGAGAGAAATAAATGCTTTGACTGGACCGAACCTGATAAAAAGGAAAACGGGTGTGGTAAAGATCGGTAGAAGAGAGCGTGTCAGGAAAGATCGGAAGAGAGCGTGAGAGATCGGAAGAGAGGAACCCAGTATGAGAGATCGAAAAAGGATCACGTTGAAAAGACCGGAAAAGAGGGGAGGTCGGAAGACAAAGAGAATAAGACAGCTCCTGTCAATTATTGTCATAATCAGAGCCGAGGTAGTTAAAGCGTTGCAGGAGAAATCTCAACCGCACGCCCCAGAATCGCCCGCATTTCTGACATGCGCCCGAGTACATCAGGACAGCGCTATACATCCTAATCTCCACCGTTGATCTTACTTGTAAGGATGAACTCGGAGCCCTCGGATCGAAGAAGAAAATGACAAGATCAGCGCCTTTCACTCCCAGCCCTCGGATCTCCCCGGACAAGAGAATTTGGGACCGTCAGATTAGAAGAAGAAAATGACAAATATTCTGAAGGGGATCTCAGCCGTCCGTTCTGATCCTCTTTAATTCCTGAGCCTCAGATCATGTCCTTCGAAATCCTTACCCTCCATCTCCCTCAAAATAGATCCTGACCCTTCAGGGGAAGCACCCGGTTCCTTTAAATACCTGTATGAAAACTGTTCAAGGAGGACGGGCAAAAAAAGGAGAAATAGTTACTATAGTGGAAGAACTCTGAAATTTAATTCAGTTCGTTACTCTGCTGTTTTTAAGTTTTTGATAAGAAAAAACTTTTGAAACCAGTTTTCCAAAGTGTTTTCTTGCAAAAGGGATTCTTGAAATACTGGAACTCTCCATTTTCAGTTCTTTCATTATCCTGTGACGCCCTTACTTTCAGTTCTTTGTTATCTTTGTTTCCATTCTTATTTCCCAAGCTCAACTTGCTTGTTTAAACCTGACTGCCGTTTAGCTAAGCATCCTTCATTTCTAGGTGAGCTTCAGCCTTCGAGCTAAACAGGTTGTGCCCCTATTACGTTCTGCGATTAGTTTAGTAGATTCGGCTCCTCACAGGTGAGTGTTTATACCTCTGTTTCACTAAAAGCTCTTTATTTTACGCATTCCCTTTACTTTTATATTTGTAATCTTCGCCAAGTTTATATGGTGTAATGAAGGTTATTCCCGAAGTTTACTTTCTTTGTCAACTGGTCCATTCTTTTTGTTAAGCTTTGCTACTTCTAAATGCGAAAGTCCTCATCTCAAGTAGCGTATAAGTAGTTTGGTAAAATGTAGGTAGTCGTGTCTTAAGTGCTTCTTTAAAATAGAAGGCCTGAATAATACGTCAAGAAAATAATAGAGTTGCATCACTAGGCTAACATAGAAGGTGATTCAGTATGACGTCATAAAGCAGAATGAAACTAAATTTCAGGTAAATAAACAGAACGGATTATGTATAAAAAGGTACTGGTAAGGTAATTACATAGGAGATCGGTAAAATTTAGTCTGGCATCCTTTGTCTGGTCACAAGGTACCAACCAGATAAAAGAAGCCTTATTCCGACCCTTGGCATCTTTGAATGCCGAAACTCTTAGTCTCAGGTTCTTATGATGCGTAGCTGTAATTAAACCTTGAGAGATCAGAAAAGTCCTTATCCGGTCCCCATTTAAATGTTTAATAGAGGTCGGAGAAGAGTTCTTACCCGATCCTCGCCCAGAGTTTCCATAAATATTTAATAGAGGTCGGAGGAGAGTTCTTATCCGATCCTCAAACTTAAAAATTTTAATAAATATTTAATAGAGGTCGGATGAGAGTTCTTATCCGATCCTCAAGCTTAAAATTTTAACAAATATTTAAAGGAGATCGGAGGAGAGTTCTTATCCGATTCTCAAGCTTAAAAATTTTAACAAATATTTATAAGGAGGTCGGAGGAGAGTTCTTATCCGATTCTCAAGCTTAAAAATTTTAACAAATATTTATAAGGAGGTCGGAGGAGAGTTCTTATCCGATTCTCAAGCTTAAAAATTTCAACAAATATTTATAAGGAGGTCGGAGGAGAGTTCTTATCCGATTCTCAAGCTTAAAAATTTTAGCAAATATTTATAAGGAGGTCGGAGGAGAGTTCTTATCCGATTCTCAAGTTTAAGAATTTTAATAAATATTTAAAAAAAAAGGAGATTGGACGAGAGTTCTTATCCAACCCTCAAGCTTAAAATTTTAACAAATATTTAAAGGAGATTGGAGGAGAGTTCTTATCCGATTCCCAAATTAAATTTTAACAAATATGTAAAATGATTCTCCCTGAAATAAAGTTAATACACAACCGCAATTCACCAAGGTCATCTCATTTACTTATGTATCTGGGTAATCCGGATTAGTGAAAAATCAAACATTCCTTTCGGTCAAAAGGATTAACATTTCCATTCAAGCCCTCTTAACTATGAAGAACGTGAAATTAAATCTGCATACCCTCGTTGAGGGACGAGGTGGGGTGCCTAACACCTTCCCCACCCGTTCATGGACCCCGAACCTAGAATCTCTGTTTTTGAAGTGGTTTTAGTGTAACTTACTTTCACAAATGGTTTTCTTTAATTTCTCTTAAAATTAAAGTGGCGACTCCTCACTTTTCCCACTTCGGTGAGTGTTCGTCCAGGCGACCGCAAAATACCTTGCGACAGCTTAGCGACTCCACTGGGGAGGTTAAAACTTAACCCCGGTCTAGAGGTCCAAAAGTATATTTAATTTTGAGATCAAATCATAGTTAGGTGGGCTCACTCCTCAAGATTCTGTATGTTAATTATTGTTATTCCTGCTAACCATTTTGTTTGTCTTGCTTGTCTTATTTTCTACAGTGCTCTACATTTAAAAAAAAAAAAGGAAAAATAAAATCCCCCTGAATTGGGAAGAGGTAAAGGTGTCCCTTCACACACTGAACACTCACACGATGTCCTCACACACTTCAGCCCTATACCCGGGCTTTCTTACCCTTTTAGGAAAGTAGGAGGGAGTCATGTAGCGGTACCCGTGGGTTTTACCCCGTTAGTATCCGTGAAGGCTTCTGCTCAAATTGAAACTCGTTCTATTCACTGTGATACCCGTGGAATTTTCCCGACAGTATCGTGGGGGATAGAATGGGGCTCCACTGTTTACAGTGGGGGCAATTTGGGAACCTGTGGCTTTTAGAAAATTAGACCCTGAGCTAAACTATCACAATAATTGGAAGCAGTAGCGAGCTACCTTGTAAGATAGAACTGTCCAACTAGATAGCACCCAGCCGGTATTAGGACTTTCTTTTACTTTAAGACAAAGGGGACATACTTACTCTTACCCTATTCCGTTTATTTTATTTTGTTCTTATTTTTAAGAGTAATCTCGAATCATACTGTTAAAAAAACCTACACATTTTCCTACTTTGATTAATTGTGTAGGCGTCACTCTGCCAACAATATAATTCAAGATTACCTGAATTTATCCCGCTAACCAGTTTTTCCTGCAGGCATCACCAAAATAAGGTGTAAAAGGATAAGCATCATTTTTAACATGGCATCCTCGAGTCAGTCGGCAGAAGAAGTTCTTAAATCAGAACAGAATGCTAAACCATGGCCTGAATAGACTATCGAATGAAGCCATGATGCAACCATCCTTCTGCAGATTTCATTTTGGCTCCCAAATGCCACCGTATCCTTCGTCCGAACCAGGACCTTTAGTTTTTTTTACGAAATTCAAAATTCACTAAAAGTTTTTATTTATCTTCCTCACAGAAAATCAAACATTGCTTCAAACAAGGTAAGTCTGACTAAGCACACTGTTCAACCCAAGCGAGTGTACTTAACAAGATCTCGAACCAAGAAGATAATGGAAGATCAGGAACAAGTACAGAAATTACAAGGGCAAGTATCCGAGTTGAAGGACCAGGTCTCAGAACTCATGAGGCTAATGAGGGAGATGTCCCAAAATAAATCAGCTTCAGAACCTAACCTACCACTACCTCCTCCACCACCCACGACAATGGATCATCATCAGGCTTCAACCTCCTTTACCTTTCAGTCACCTATCCCGGACCCGACAGTCACTGTCAACCCGACTACCATAAATAATGACTTACCTTTCTCCCATTACCCAGTCGTCTCAAATACTGACCCGTATCCTCTGGTTCACTCCACCCCTCATTTCCCAGCTGGGGGAGTATCTTTTGCAGCAGGAGAAAATAAGACCAGGGAAAATGAAAAACTATCTGCTCTGGAAGAAAGATTGAGAGCAATAGAGGGGCTGAACATGTATGGTTCAGTCGATGTGGCTTCACTGAGATTGGTGCCAGATGTGGTGGTGCCACCCAAATTCAAAGTCCTGGATTTCGATAAGTACACCGGGAACTCAGATCCCCGCATTCACCTAGCAACCTACATTGCCAAAATGTCTACCTTGACAGAAGATGACAGACTTCTTGTCCACTTCTTTCACGACAGCCTCTCTGGAGTAGCTCTGAGATGGTGCATTCAGTTGGATAGGAGCAAACTGCGCTCCTAGAAGGATTTAGCTAATGCATTCTTAAAACAGTACAAATTTAACTGTGAAGTGGCCCCTACGAGGAGAGATCTCCAAAACTTGGTGCAGAAGGACAGGGAAAGCTTCAAAGAGTATGCCCAAAGATGGAGGGAGAAGGCTGCAGAAGTATATCCTCCGGTGACCGACAATGAACTCTGCTCCCTATTCATCGAAACACTGAAGGCTCCTTACTTCAACCTGATGATTGGGAATACCTCCAACAGCTTCTCTGACATCATCCAAGCCAGTGAAAGGATAGAAGCTAATTTAAGGATGGGACGACTGCAGGAGTTGACTGAGAATCCTGCAAAGAAAACTGCCAGTTTTGGCAAAAAGAATGAGGGTGATGTGCATTCCATTACCCGTCAGAATAACTATTCTTCTCTTCCCCAAAGTAACTACCAACCATATCCCCCCCGTGGCTAAACCATTGCCAACATTCCACCCCCTTTCCCAAATTATCCACACACACGCCCACAATACCCACCACCTACAAATTATCAACCTAGACCTCCTCCTCTACCTACTCAACCTGCACCACGCCGAATAACCCTGCACCACCAACGAATCCTGATCCACCCCTTCCCCTCCCACTCAGTGAAATATACCGATACCTCGTCGGTATAAACCAGATAGTACCCGTTCCCCTAGACCCAATTCAGCCACCCTACCCCAGGTGGTATGATGCCACTGCCCGTTGTGAATATCATGGAGGGGCACAAGGGCATTCAACTGACAACTGCGGGGCACTCAGAGGGAGAGTGCACGCTTTAATCCGGAACAGGTGGTTGAAGATTGAGGGAAATGGTTTCCTCCCCAATGTTACCTCAAACTCGTTGCCCAATCATAATGCGGGCAATGGAGTAAATATGATAGAACTGGATGGAGAGAGGTTGGCACCAGAGGTAGAAGAGCTAATTCCTCACTTTGATGAAATTTTTGCCATGGCGATGAGGGAAGGTTACCTTTGCCCTCAGGTATCGAAATCAGAAAAAGGTACGGGATGTCCTTACCACGGAGGCGGTGATCATGAGTGCGAGATCGTGAGGGATTAGGCAAGTCTGTCCTCAAAATTTTAAGATGCCAAAGGAGGTCAAAAGTAGAGGGCGAATTTGGCCGGAATGCCTCTACCCCCAATCCTAGATTAACCTTCTCTGTCCCCAATGCCCCAATGCCCTCACCACCAGTAACAATTATCCGAACCCCGCCTCAGCTCCCTATCACCAATACCCATGCCATACCTTGGAATTATAACTTCCAAGTTTTCACCCAATGAGCATCAAGCGATGCGTCGGCTCTAATCTTGCTACACCTCAAGACCTCCATAACCGTGCTTCACTCCCCATGAGCACTTCAGAATGACATATGCCGGACCTACCAGCAATACTACTCCCCAACCTAATCCTCAGCCCGTTGTTGCCACAAAATCCTCCCCACCTGAGCAAGAAGTCGAGTTTATAACTCGAAGTGGGAGATGTTACGGGAACGAAGAGAAAGAAAAGAAGAAGGGGAAAGTAAAAATGGGAGAATTACAGCAGAGTACAGAAGATGAGAAAACGGGGGAAGTGGAGCTCACCGGGCCTAAAGAAGAGGAGGAGCTGTTGCTCCAAATAATGAAGCAGAGTGAGTATGATGTAGTGGAATAGTTGAGAAAGACACCTGCCCGAATTTCTCTGTTATCGCTGATTTTGAGCTCTGAGGTGCACCGTCAAGCCCTGCAGAAAATCCTGGATCAGGCCTTTGTGAATCCCGACATCACACCGGGGCAATTTGAGAAAATAGTGGGACAAATCCAGGCATCCATTTTTATTACCTTTTCTGAGGAAGAGATAGATCCTGCAGGCTTGGCACACACTAAAGCCCTTCATGTGAAATGCAAAAGATGTATAGTGGCCAAGGTCCTCATTGATAATGGATCAGCACTCAACGTACTGCCTAGTGCTACCTTGGCTAGACTGCCAGTTGATCAATCGAATATACGTCAAAGTGCTATGGTGGTAAGAGCCTTTGACGGTACAAGAAGGGAAGTATTGGGAGATATTGACTTGCCACTTCAAATTGGCGCATGCACCTTCAACATCACGTTCCAAGTGATGAACATTGAACCAGCTTATACTATGTTGCTGGGGAGGCCGTGGATCCATTCAACGAATGTCGTTCCTTCAACTTTGCATCAGAAAATAAAGTACATTATGGATGGCAAAATCATCACGGTGAGAGGAGAAGAAGCCATTTTGGTCACCAAGCCACAATCACTTCCTTATGTGGAAGCGGCTGAGGAGTCGTTGGAAAGCTCCTTCCAGGCCCTTGAACTACAAGAAACCAGAAATGAAGGGGCTATGGCTATGGTAGCCAAGATAATGTCAAGGAATGGGTATGAAGAAGGCAAAGGCCTAGGCGCCACATTACAAGGAATTGTTGAACCCATACCGGCTATCCAGAAGGTGGGCCGTTGCGGTTTGGGATATGAGGAAGATGCCCTCATGGATGGGCGATTCTGGATGAGGAACAGACTTCGGGATCAGAGATTCGACCAGAAGATCGAGAGAATGAAAGTAGTCCCGAGAATCACAGAGGTATTCACTAAACTGGTCATTGAAAGTCCGGCTGAGGTTGAAGAATCACCCGATGAACCATCCATTGATGTCATCCACTTGGATTCCTTGTATGAGGCTCTGGTCTCGCCGATAGCTGAGGGGCAAGAGTTGGACAACTGGACAGCAGAGGACATCCCTGTACTTAATTTCGAGTAAAGTACCTTTGGTTATCTACACTTGATCATTTTGTCCATGATGGCAAGTGTAACATTGTAAATGGACCCTCTTCTTATGTCATAAATTTTTAATGAATTAATAGCGCATTTATTTCCAATTCTCTTTTCCTTTCCACTTGAATTCCATCCTTATAATATATTCTATTTTCGTTCATTCAGGACCATTCATCAATTAACACCTAATAATTCAATAGACTCAGAAATTCCTCTGGTTAATTTTGAAATCCCCATAACTGCCATTACTTCAAGTGATTCTGAGGTAGAGCTCACAGAAGAAAGGGATGAAAGGGATGAACCTTCCCTAGTGCCTTGTGGAGACAAAACGCGCACCATAAACTTAGGCACGGAAGAAATGAAAAGGGAACTTAAGATTGTGGATAGTGAAGAATTGGGAGATATGATCAGTTTGCTTAAAGAATTTCTGGATGTGTTCTCGTGGAGCTATGATGATATGGTTGGTTTGGACCCCCAGATAGTGACGCACAGAATTCCCCTAATTCCGGGGACAATCCCGGTGAAGCAAAAGCTGAGAAGAATGAACCCTGACACACTGCTCAAAGTTAGGGATGAGGTCAAGAAACAGTATGATGCTGGGTTCCTGGAAGTAGTCAAATATCCCCAATGGATAGCTAACATTGTCCCGGTAATGAAGAAGGACGGGAGAGTTAGGGTGTGTGTTGACTACAGGGATCTTAATAAAGCAAGCTTGAAAGATGATTTCCCTCTCCCCCATATTGATGTGTTAGTAGACAACGCAGCAGGATTGGGCAGGTGTTCGTGTATCGATGGGGCATCAGGGTATAATCAAATCCCAATGGATGAGGAAGACAAGGAGAAAACTGCTTTTATCACCCAATGGGGGGTATTTTGCTATCGGGTCATGCCTTTCGGATTAAAGAATGCTGGAGCCACCTACCAACGTGCCATGGTCACATTATTCCACGATATGATGCATAAGGAAGTGGAGGTGTACGTGGATGATATGATCATCAAATCCCGGGGAGAGGAGAGCCATGTACAAGTGATGAGGAAAGTATTAGAGAGACTCAGGAAATATCAGCTGAAACTGAACCCTGCCAAGTGCATATTCGGAGCTAGATCGGGGAAGTTATTGGGATTCATAGTGAGCGAGAAGGGAACAGAAGTTGATCCGGAAAAAGTCAGAGCCATTCAAGAAATGCCATCCCCAAAAACAGAAAGAGAGGTGCGCAGCTTCTTGGGGAAGTTGAACTACATATCAAGGTTTATTTCCAATCTCACCGCTAAGGTTGAGCCTGTTTTTAGACTACTCCGAAAGAACAACACCACTCAATGGGATTCGGTTTGTCAAGAAGCTTTCGAGAAAATCAAGCAGTACTTGTCAAACCCACCAGTGTTGGTTCCACCAGTGGCCGGAAGGCCTCTGATTCTGTATATGGCAGTCCAACAAAGCTCAATGGGATACGTTTTGGGGCAACATGATGACACCGATCGGAAGGAAAGAGCTATTTATTACCTGAGCAAAAAGTTCAACGATTGTGAGTCAAGGTATTCTTCCCTAGAGAAAACTTGTTGCGCACTAGCCTGGACAGCGAATCGCCTCAAGCACTACATGTTGAATCACAAGACATGGCTCATTTCCAGAATGGATCCTATCAAGTATGTATTCGAAAGCCCATTCGTGCCGGGAAGAATAGCCAAATGGTAGGTCATACTATCCCAATATGATATTGTCTATATGACCTGGAAAGCGATGAAAGGTAGCGTGATCGCTGATCTCTTAGCAGAAAACCCCATCCAGGATTATGAAGCTCTGGATTTTGAGTTCCCTGATGAGCATATTAATGAAGTAGACTACGAAGAAGAAGAGCCAGCTGATGTTTGGGAAATGTATTTCGACGGAGCCGTCAATTTGTCCGGTAATGGAATCGGAGCTGTATTGATATCTCCAGATGGGAGACACTTTCCGATAGCTATCAAGTTGAGATTTGACTGCACCAACAACATCGCAGAATATGAAGCTTGTGTAATGGGTCTACAAGCTGCTATCGAAATGAAAATCAGAAAGTTTGTATGGAGACTCAGCTCTGATCATTTATCAAGTCAAGGGAGAATGGCAAACTAAAGATCCGAAGCTAATCCCCTATCAGAAGTACTTACTGGAGCTGATTAAGAAATTCGAAGAAATCTCTTTCACTCACCTTTGTTGAGACAAAAATCAATTTGCAGATGCCTTAGCCACCCTGGCTGTTATGGCTCAAATGGAAGAAGGACAGACGACCCAAGTGCTAAAGATTAAAGCAAGAAGTGAGCCGACTTACTGCTTCATGATCAAAGAAGAACCTGATGGTAAACCTTGGTACCATGACATCTTGCTCTACATCAGAACCAGAGAATTCTCCTCTGGGGCAAGCAAAAACGAAAAGAGGATGATTCGGAGATTAGCATTGGGATACTTCCCCAGTGGAGAAATCCTATACAAAAGGAGCTCCAACGGTGAATTGTTGAGATGTGTGGATGCAAAAGAGGCGAAGAAAATCCTTTTCGAGACTCATGAACGGAACTGTGCCACCCATGCTAATGGGCATATGATGGCTAAGCAAATCATGCGACGGGGGTATTTTTGGACTACCATGGAAAAAGACTGCATCGAGTATTTCCGAAGGTGCCATAAGTGTCAAATCTACGCGGATCCGATAAATATTCTGCCTCACCAACTGTTCAATCTCGTGTCACCATGGCCTTTCGCAATGTGGGGCATCGATGTGATTGGTCCAATCAACCCTAAGGCATCCAATGGGCATAGATTTATCCTGGTGGCTATCGATTATTTTTCTAAATGGGTCGAAGCGACATCATATGCTCACATTACGCAGAACACATTTCTCAAATTCCTCAGAAATAATATTATCTGCCGACACAGTCTTCCCAATGAAATTATCACTGACAACGCTAAGAACTTGAATGGCCCAAAGATCCAGAAGTTATGTGACCAATACAAGATTCGACATCTCAATTCCTCCCCATACCGGCCCCAAATGAATGGAGCAGTGGAAGCCGCAAACAAAAATCTTAAGAGGATAATTCGGAAAATGATGGTCACATATAGGGATTGGCATGACATGCTTCCCTACGCTCTTCACGCATACCGGACTTCTGTAAGGACCTCAACTGGTGCGACTCCTTATTCGTTGGTTTATGGGATGGAGGCTGTATTACCTATTGAGGTAGAAATTCCTTCTCTAAGAATTCTAAAAGAATCAGGGATTGATAAGTCAGAATGGATCCAGTCAAGGTTGGACCAATTAAATTTGCTAGATGAAAAGAGGCTAACGGCGGCATGTCACGGATAGATGTACCAAAGAAGAATGGCTAGGGCATTTGACAAAAGTATTCGCCTACGCGAATTTCAACCTGGGGACTTAGTTCTGAAGAAAGTATTGCCAACTCAAAACGATCCCCGGGGCAAATGGTCACCAACCTACGAGGGTCCCTATGTGGTTAAAAAAGCATTTTCAGGTGGGGCCTTGATCTTGACCCACATGGACGGCGAAGAATTTCCAAGACCTGTGAATACTGACGCCGTCAAGAGATACTATGCTTAAAAAAAAAAAAAAAAAAAGAGTAGGGGTGAAAACCTGAAAGGGCGCTCCTAGCAAAATGTGTGAAAGAAGGCGAAAACCCTCGAAGGGCGCTTTCTGTAAAATGAGTGAAGGACGAAAACCCGAAAGGGCGTCCTGAAAAAGCGAGCTGGAAAAAAAAAAAAAATCTAGGGGTGAAAACCCGAAAGGGCATCCCAAGAACCAAAAGGAGAAATAAGGAACGGGGCAATGAAACCGAGGATGGAAATAAACCGTCATGGCATGAGGCTTCAGAGTACTTGAAATAATGGCAGTTAAAGGACTTCAAAGCTAACTACAAGGAATATGTGAGATCTGTCCTTATACCCTTCTCCTTTGACACTGTACCTTTGTTTCTAAAACCATAATAAAGTCATATTTTCCTATCTCTTTGCTTCTATCTTTCCTTCTTTAACATTGTCCTTCTTTAATCTTTTTACCTAATGCGCTATTAATCATTTAAAATTTTGCTATAAGATTAGGATTTGAAATTGATAACCTCACGTACTTTACTATGAGATTTACAGGAAATGGCCAAAAAAAAAAAAAACTAGAGGTGAAAACCTGGAAGGGCACTTTTAGTCAAAAGGACGAAGGGAAAGTGAAAACCCGCAAGGGCGCTTTTCGCAAAATAGGAAGAAAGTCAAGGGGCATCCGAAGAAATGAGGTCGTAGGCCAAGTCTTGTAACTTGTCTTCCATTAATCATCTGCTTTCGGAATCCTGTTAAGTACACTTCGTCGGGGAAGAACTTCTTGTGTCGAGATTAGGTTTGCCTTGTAAGCTGCATTTAAATTTCCTGTTTTCAACCTCTGGTTCCTTGATCTAAGTTGATTTTAATTTCATGCATTTAAATTTCCTGTTATCAACCTCTGATTCCTTGATCTAAGTTTATTTTAATTTCCTGCATTTAAATTTCCTGTTATCAACCTCTGGTTCCTTGATCTAAGTTGATTTTAATTTTCCTGCAATTAAATTTCCTGTTATCAACCTCTGGTTCCTTGATCTAAGTTGATTTTAATTTCCTGCATTTAAATTTCCTGTTATCAACCTCTGGTTCCCTGATCTAAGTTGATTTTAATTTCCTGCATTTAAATTTCCCGTTATCAACCTCTAGTTCCTTGATCTAAGTTGATTTTAATTTTCCTGCATTTAAATTTCCTGCTATCAACCTCTGGTTCCTTGATCTAAGTTGATTTTAATTTCCTGCATTTAAATTTCCTGGTATCAACTTCTGGTTCCTTGATCTAAGTTGATTTTAATTTTCCCGCATTTAAATTTCCCGCTATCAACCTCTGGTTCCTTGATCTAAGTTGATTTTAATTTTCCTGCATTTAAATTTCCTGCTATCAACCTCTAGTTCCTTGATCTAAGTTGATTTTATTTTCCTGTATTTAAATTTTCTGTTATCAACCTCTGGTTCCTTGATCTAAGTTGATTTTATTTTCCTGCATTTAAATTTCCTGTTATCAACCTCTGGTTCCTTGATCTAAGTTGATTTTAATTTCCTGCATTTAAATTTCCTGTTATCAACCTCTGGTTCCCTGATCTAAGTTAATTTTATTTTCTTGCATTTAAATTTGCTGTTATCAACCTCTGGTTCCTTGAGCTAAGTTGATTTTAATTTCCTGCATTTAAATTTCCTGTTATCAACCTCTGGTTCCTTGATTTAAGTTGATTTTAATTTTTCTAGCATTTTAATTTCCTGTGACCAACCTCAAGGTTTCGACCAAGTGGATTTTAGCCTCCGGACTTTAATTTCAAATTTCAAATTTTAAATCGTCCAAAATATAGGTCTGAATCTTTACATAATTCCTACACGGGAAAATTTTTCCCTTCAATAGAAATTATGAAAAGAGGGGCAGCTGTTGACACCATATTTTGGCCGATCCCCCGAAATTAATAAACTTTAAAACCGATCCCCAACACAGTCCCCTTTGCCAACCGACCACACTTCCGATCTCCCCTCAAAAGGAATTTAATTAATACCAAGTCTCCAGGTCATTTAAAGCCTCACCGATCCCTCAAACCAATTCTCGAGTCCCCTGATCATTTAATTATATTTTCGATCTTTCTTGTCAAATAAGATTAAACCAACATAAGGCCTTCATACCACCAGTTTTGTTGCCGGTCTCTCATTTAAAATTTAAGAATGATAAAGGTTTCGACTCGGTTTAAAGATGATCCCGATCTTAAGTGTTCAAAGCCAAATTTCTAATTTTAATTAAGTCCCGTTTCGTAACTGATCTCATGCATATTGTGTTTTCCAATCTCCTATACTTAGATCGAGTGCTTACACAATTTAGAAATTTTCCGATCACAATCAATCATTGAACAAAAGGGGAACTTTCATTGCATTTCATTTCAAAATTTATACAAGTCATTCGGCTGAGGGATCGCCCCCAGCCTGAACTACATGTTGTTCATTTTCTCTCTCAACTTCAGCCTCCTCTTCGCTATGCTCACCTTCGTCCTCGGGAGCCAGGTTGGCCATCCAGGAGAAGTCCTCCTCAGGATAACGCTTCTTGAGCTCAGCCAGGAGATCTTTATGAGCATTCACATAAGCGCCGGCCACTCCGGTCACCGTTTCTTCTTCTTTCGCCTTGAGCTCCTCAGCAAGATGAGCGAGTTGAGCAGCTTCATCAGCTCGGAGTGCCTGAACTTCCCCGAGAATATGATCTCGCTCGACCAGAACATGAGCTTGCTCGGCCAGCTTATCCTCATAGAACTTCATTCGTCCGTCAATTTGAGATATGTAATCCTGAGCGGACGAAAGTTGGGATCGGAGAGAAGACACCTCATGACCCATCTTCTCGACTTCCTTACCCAGGCGATGAGCCTTCTCCCGGACCATGTGCTGGTTCACTAAACACTCCACGTTCAGGCTCATAGATCTGGTCAAGATGTCATCAAGGTTATCCGGAGACAGCCTATCCCGATCTTCTCGAAGGCAGATGGAGGACGCCAAGACCTTAGCGAAACCAGGGTTCTCTCGAACCGTGCGGTTCTTCTCCAATGAGTGGATCAACACTTGGGCACCACGAGAGAGAGTCCTTGGGGCAGGCTGGGAAGGACCCCCTTCCGCACTCGGAGCGACTGGAGGAGGTGGAGGCGGCTCTTCTCGGCGAGGAGGAGATCGGACCACTTCTATGACCGAAGGCCCGAAAGGTTGAAACGAGCCTTTCTGTATTTCCCCGAGATCATGACCAGGGGTTTCAAGCAGCTCGGAACGCTTCATCTCCCGTACCTTCCGAGAGATCTCACTCTTCCACTTCCGGCTCTCCTTAGAAGCTTCGCCGCTTGCCATACCTGCACAAAGAAGAGGTCAGTGAGATCGCTAAGGTCCAAAGATCTGAGATATAGAAAATACCGATGCCGAGATCAGAGAGCTGAAGCCCGCAATCTTGACCGATGACCAGCTACATAGTCCAATGGTGTAGCTCGGCCGTCACGGCATCCAAACAAGAGAACTTCTCTCTGGACGTCTGTTCCTTAAACTCCATCACCATTGCCCCCTCTTCCCTATTTACGGTGATGTGCTTCGCAAGCAAAGGACCCTGATGCAGCCAACTGCGGGGGAAGCCCTCAAAGCTGTTCGGAATTTTGCTCCTCAGGATAAAGAAGCGGTTCTTCCAATTCTTCAGGGAGGAAGGTAGATCGGTAAAAAGCCCACAATGGGGTTTCGCCTGGAAGAACCAATACTCATCGTCCTTGCGATGAGTTAACCGGTGCAGTTCAGCGAACACCTTAGCCGTGGGTTAGAGCCCCTTAGCTCGGCATAGGCCTCGGAAGGCTACTAAGATCCGCCATGAGTTCGGGTGAACTTGGGAGATGCACACTTGGTGATATTTTAAAACCTCTTTAAAGAAGTCGTCAAGAGGGAACCGCAGCCCGGCTTTTAACTGTTCTTCATACACCATGATCATATCGTCCCTCTCAAAGAAGTGATCTGCTCGAAGGTCGCCATGACACCGGATAAGTTCGTACGAATCAGGCCGGATGTTGTACTCCTGGCTGAACGACTGCAGGTCGGTTTCTTGCAAGATTGATGGCAGCTCGTCCATGGGAAGATTTTCCCTCCCCGAAGAAGGCACATGCCTTGATGATGCTGGTTGTCCCCGAGCTGGAACGGAGACCCTAGGAAGTTCAGGCTGCGCGCTTGGTCCGACCACCTCTACATCATCGGACGACCACGAGAACTGAATGGAAGGGGGGCTTGCTGCTCTCTGACCCTCGGCACCGCTCATTTTCAAAACAGAAAATTTAAACTAAAAGAAAGATAAAAACCCTTACCGGAGCTTGATCGGTGTCGGAGGAACTTGAGAAAATGAGAGAATGTTGAAGTTGTTCGTGAGAGACTGAAAATGAGATAAAGGAGCAACTGGCTAACCCCACCCCTATTTATACTCATCCGAGCATTTAATGCTCACGATGTTCCAGGTAGTGCATCGGATAGCGGGACTCGCCAGCTGTTCTGACACGTCTCACGAATATTCTGGAGATTCCATAAAGAGGTCGGTTAACTATAGAGCGGAAGATTAAGGTGTTTTGAATTACGGATCGGATAAGTGTCATTCAAATTAAGAGTCGGATCGGATAAATACTTCAGGGATCGGAAAATAATCAATAATAATAAAACAATAGTTGTCAAACTAAATTTTATTTCTGAAAAGATCTAATTACATCGTTTGGGCGATCTCTGGAGATCGGATTACATTAAAGGTCCAATTACATCATTTGGGCGATCTCTGAAAATCAGATTACATTAAAGGTCTGATTACATCATAAGGGCGATCTTTAGAGACCGGTGGAACATCCTATCTAAAAGGCCTATGTCAAAGTCTAGTCTCGTGGCTGAGTCAAAAGATGTGTTTGACCAGGAGACCGGCTGGGGGAACTATGACTCTCATGAGAATGAAAGAGGTCGTCATCAAAGTTACCGCTCGAAACCGAGCCGCTGTCGGAACACCCAGTGTGGAGAGGAGCCAGATGAACGCCAAAGAGCAGTCACCAGTGTGGAGGGGAATATTAGCAGTCTTCTCGCCCGAAACCAGTTCACCGATTATATCGGGCGAATGATTCGAGATCGGCACGATCGAGGTCCTCGATCCAGATCGGTTAATTAGTCCAGTTCTCTCACTGTCATCAGATAAGGTCATCATGATTTTCCGATCACCGGGATCGTAAATTTTCAGGCAAGGAACAAAGAGGACAACCGAAAAAAGATTAAAAGTGGTCATTTTGTTCTGGATTGTTGCCGGAGCAGCAAGAACAAGGAAATGAGGAGAATAGGGGAGAAAGTCAAGTGAAGTAGGGCTTTCCGGTTGAAGGTATATATATAGGAAAATTTGAGCATTTATTGTAAGCAGAAAACGAAGCGGACGCCTCGAGAATTGAGGGAAATAAATGCTTTTACTGGACCGAACCCGATAAAAAGGAAGACTGGTGTTGTAAAGATCGATAGAAGAGAGCGTGTCAGGAAAGATCGGAAGAGAGCGTGTCAGGAGAGATCGGAAGAGAGGAACCCAGTATGAGAGATCGAAAAAGGATCACGTTGAAAAGATCAGAAAAGAGGGGAGGTCGGAAGACAAAGAGAATAAGACAGCTCCTGTCAATTATCGTCATAATCAGAGCCGAGGTAGTTAAAGCGTTGCAGGAGAAATCTCAACCGCACGCCCCAGAATTGCTCGCATTTCTGACATGCGCCAGAGTACATCAGGACAGCGCTGTACATCCTAATCTCCACCGTTGATCTTACTTGTAAGGACGAGCTCGGAGCCCTCGGATCGAAGAAGAAAATGATAAGATCAGCGCCTTTCACTCCCAGCCATCGGATCGCCCCGGACAAGAGAATTTGGGACCGTCAGATTAGAAGAAGAAAATGACAAATATTCTGAAGGGGATCTCGGTGTCGCTCGATCCTCTTTAATTCCTGAGCCTCAGATCATGTCCTTCGAAATCCTGACCCTCCATCTCCCTCAAAATAGATCCTGACCCTTCAGGGGAAGCACCCGGTTCCTATAAATACCTGTATGAAAACTGTTCAAGGAGGACAGGCAAAAAAAGGAGAAATAGTTACTATAGTGGAAGAACTCTGAAATTTAATTCAGTTCGTTACTCTGCTGTTTTTAAGTTTTTGATAAGAAAAAACTTTTGAAACCAGTTTTCCGAAGTGTTTTCTTGCAAAAGGGATTCTTGAAATACTGGAACTCTCCATTTTCAGTTCTTTCATTATCCTGTGACGCCCTTACTTTCAGTTCTTTGTCATCTTTGTTTCCATTCTTATTTCCCAAGCTCAACTTGCTTGTTTAAACCTGACTGCCGTTTAGCTAAGCATCCTTCGTTTCTAGGTGAGCTTCAGCCTTCGAGCTAAACAGCTTGTGCCCCTATTACGTTCTGCGATTAGTTTAGTAGATTCGGCTCCTCACAGGTGAGTGTTTATATCTCTGTTTCACTAAAAGCTCTTTATTTTACGCATTCCCTTTACTTTTATGTTTGTAATCTTCGCCAAGTTTATATGGTGTAATGAAGGTTATTCCCGAAGTTTACTTTCTTTGTCAACTGGTCCATTCTTTTTGTTAAGCTTTGCTACTTCTAAATGCGAAAGTCCTCATCTCAAGTAGCGTATAAGTAGTTTGGTAAAATGTAGGTAGTCGTGTTTTAAGTGCTTCTTTAAAATAGAAGGCCTGAATAATACGTCAAGAAAATAATATAGTTGCATCACTAGGCTAACATAGAAGGTGATTCAGTATGACATCATAAAGCAGAATGAAACTAAATTTCAGGTAAATAAACAGAACGGATTATGTATAAAAAGGTACTGGTAAGGTAATTACATAGGAGATCGATAAAATTTAGTCTGGCATCCTTTGTCTGGTCACAAGGTACCAACCAATTAAAAGAAGCCTTATTCCAACCCTTGGCATCTTTGAACGCCGAAACTCTTAGTCTCAGGTTCTTATGATGCGTAGCTGTAATTAAACCTTGAGAGATCGGAAAAGTCCTTATCCGGTCCCCATTTAATAGAGGTCGGAGAAGAGTTCTTACCCGATCCTCGCCCAGAGTTTCCATAAATATTTAATAGAGGTCGGAGGAGAGTTCTTATCCGATCCTCAAACTTAAAAATTTTAATAAATATTTAATATAGATCGGAGGAGAGTTCTTATCCGATCCTCAAGCTTAAAATTTTAACAAATATTTAAAAGAGATCGGAGGAGAGTTCTTATCCGATTCTCAAGCTTAAAAATTTTAACAAATATTTATGAGGAGGTCGGAGGAGAGTTCTTATCCGATTCTCAAGCTTAAAAATTTTAACAAATATTTATAAGGAGGTCGGAGGAGAGTTCTTATTAGATTCTCAAGCTTAAAAATTTCAACAAATATTTATAAGGAGGTCGGAGGAGAGTTCTTATCCGATTCTCAAGCTTAAAAATTTTAGCAAATATTTATAAGGAGGTCGGAGGAGAGTTCTTATCCGATTCTCAAGTTTAAGAATTTTAATAAATATTTAAAAAAAAAAGGAGATCGGACGAGAGTTCTTATCCGACCCTCAAGCTTAAAATTTTAACAAATATTTAAAGGAGATTGGAGGAGAGTTCTTATCCGATTCCCAAATTAAATTTTAACAAATATGTAAAATGATTCTCCCTGAAATAAAGTTAATACACAATCGCAATTCACCAAGGTCATCTCATTTACTTATGTATCTGGGTAATCCGGATTAGTGAAAAATCAAACATTCCTTTCGGTCAAAAGGATTAACATTTCCATTCAAGCCCTCCTAACTATGAAGAACGCGAAATTAAATCTGCTTACCCTCGTTGAGGGACGAGGTGGGGTGCCTAACACCTTCCCCACCCGTTCATGGACCCCGAACCTAGAATCTCTGTTTTTGAAGTGGTTTTAGTGTAACATACTTTCACAAATGGTTTTCTTTAATTTCCCTTAAAATTAAAGTGGTGACTCCTCACTTTTCCCACTTCGGTAAGTGTTCGTCTAGGCGACCGCAAAATACCTTGCGACATCGACAATATATTATAGCTGTTGTCCCTTGTAGCAACCCATGAGAGGAGGTGAATTGGGTTCTAATTACAAAATTAAAGATTAAAAGAAATTTCAACACAAGGAAGAGAAGAGGAAGAATGCTGACACAAGAGATATATAGAGGTTTAGCTATCCCAAGCCTACATCCTCTCCTCAAGGCCCTCATTGAGAGTTAACTCCACTAAAATTCTTCTTTGGGTAAAAAATAAACCCCTTACAATCACCATAAGAGCAAACCTTTGCTTTTTTACAAATCCCTTTACACTCAAGAGCTATTTAAAGCTCTATCACACTCAAAATTATAATAAGTGCTTACAGCAACTTTGAAGGAACTCTCAGAACGATGAATTTACAACTTAAATATCAAATTCTCAACATTAACTATGGTAGCTCAAATTCTAGAGAGAGATAATGAAGAAAATTTTAGAACACAATAAATTTCAAAGAAGATTGTTGTTCTCCAAAACTTCTTTCCAGTAAAAAATGGTACCTATTTATAGTTTTTGCAAGAAAATAGCCATTGATGGTGCATTAAATGCAAAACTAGTTGTTCAACCACTCAAAGCTCTGTTTTATCGAGTCGTAGAAACCCAGGTTCGGCTGTCGGAGTTATTTACTTCGGCTGCCGAAGGTTAAAGCGCTAAAAAACAGCTTTTGAAAAGTCACTTTCGGTTGCCGAAGTTCCCACTTTCTGCTGTCGGAGTGCTCTCTAGACAAAATGACTTTTAACGCTCAAAAACCATGATTTAAAGAGTGAACTTCGGCTGTCAAACTTCTCACTTTCGGCTGCCGAAGTGCTCTCTATATAGAAAGTGTCAAAAGGGCACTTAAGTTTCAGAAATGCATAACTTTTTTATCGGAACTTGGATTTTTGATTCGTTTAAACCGTTGGAAAGCTAATTTGATAAAATTTTCAATGAAAATACTTTCAAAAATAAATTTGCATTTCTCAAATGTGAAAATTTCATTTTAGTCCCCCTTGATCAAGAAAAAGTTACAAGTAAAGACACTAAGAAATTAAGAGTTTAAAAAACTCATAACTTTTTGATCCGAACTCGGATTTTTGATCCGTTTGAACCATTGGAAAGCTAATTCAATGTATTTTGCAACTAAAATACTTTTCAAAATTAATTTTTCATTTTTGAAAAATTTATTTAATTTTTCCTTGATAAAAAATTAGGTGAAAACTAAGTTGAACAAGATATTCTTAGTACCACCTAGACTTGAGCCAACAAAATTAATAAAATGAGATTTACAAGATATAAAATAAATAAAAGTTACATTGTAGGTTCCCATAAATGTTTGCTTCCTTATGTTGCTCTTCCTTAACATTGATTTGAAGCAATTTGACAATTTTGAATCTAGGGCCTACAAACTCAACACAAACACTTTCAAAGTATATTAGTAGCACACTAATTATTTATTATCATCAAAATATGGATTAAGACACCTAGGTCCAACAATCTCTCCCTTTTTGATGATGACAAATAATTAGTGGATGAGAAAAATTAAGCACAAGTGAAGTGTGTGTTTTTTAGAAATTCTCCCCCTTAATGTACTCCCCCTTTCAAAAACAGTTTGTGCCTTACTAAATAGAATTTGGAGAGCATATAAGAGAGGCTTTGACTCAATGAATACAATGCCATTAGTCCTAGGTGAATGATGATGCAAAGTTATTGTTATATAAAAAACAATTCAGAATATGTATCAAAGGATTACTAAGAAGCATCACATAAGTATACCTAAAACATATAACCCACTAAATCATCATTTATATATCATGTTTAAAGCTTAAAATTTGGAATTATTCATCCACTTAACTAATTCATCCACTAGCTATATATCTCCCCCTTTTGGTATCATCAAAATACACTATAAAAGGAAAGATATACAAAAGTTATTGCATTATTCAAAGGTGTACCACCATGCCAAAATATATAAGAACATATGGTAATATAACAATTATTCTAAAGAATAGCCTATAAAGAGTCAAGAAGACTTCAATGCAAATTTACTAATTTTATTTGCATAGGACATGTAAAACCATCAAGGAGTCTATTCAAAGCATCAATAGAATCTTGGCAAATAACCTTCATAGAATAATCAAGGAGAACAATATAAATTAATGAGGAATAGTATTGTGATCATATGGAAGCCAAAAATAGGAAGCCCATATTTTGTTCATGTGAACAGTAATGTGAACAGTAAATCACAATCTCAAACATCAAGGTTGTCAAGCATGCCTAATTCTCTCTTAATGAAATTAAACCTATCTTCACACAAAGGTATTGTAAAGATATCAGCTAATTGGTGATGTGTATCAACAAACTCAAGAACAATATCACCATTCAATACATGATCACGTATAAAATGATGTCTAATATCTATATGCTTGGTTCTAGAATGTTGTATGGGGTTCTTGGTCAAATTGATTGCACTTGTGTTATCACATTTAATAGGAATGTGATCAAGAGATACTTTGAAGTCTCTCAATTGTTGTTTGATCCAAAGTATTTGGCTACAACAAAGACCCGCAGCTACATATTTGGCTTCTGCCGTGGAAAGTGCAACTGAGTTTTGTTTCTTGCTATACCAAGAAACTAAAGAGTTTCCTAAGAGTTGACAAGTACCTGAGGAACTCTTCCTATCAAGGATGCTTCCAGCAAAGTTGGCATCTGAGTAGGAACATAAATCAAAGGATGCATTTCTAGGATACCATAGACCTAAATGCAATGTACCATTCAAGGATTTGAGAATACGTTTAACAGCATGCAAATGACACTCTTTAGGACATGATTGAAAATGTGCACATAAACATACAGAAAACATAATATCCAGTCTACTAGCTGTGAGATACAAAAGACTACTAATCATAGCTCTATAGAGCTTTTCATCAATCGATTTTCCTTTCTCATCCTTGTCAAGTTTGGTATTTGTGCTCATTGGAGTTATACTTGGCTTGCTATTCAGCATTCCAAACCTCTTTATCAATTCTTTGGTATACTTGGCTTGGTTGATGAAGATGCCATCCTTAGCTTGTTTGATTTGAAGCCCAAGGAAGAACTTGAGTTCTCCCTTCATGCTCACTCAAACTCACTCTTCATTGTATTAGCAAGCTCTTCACACAAACACTCATTAGTAGCACCAAATATAATATCATCAACATATATTTGTACTACAAGGATGTCATTTACAAAATTTTTAACAAAAAATGTTGTATCAACTTTTCCTTTTGAAAAACCATTTTGTAAAATAAAGTTACTTAGCCTTTCATACCAAGCTTTAGGAGCTTGTTTCAAACCATACAAGGCTTTAGTCAATTTAAAAACATGGTTTGGAAACTCATGATTTTCAAAACCAGGAGGTTGCTCAACATATATCTCCTCATCAATAAAACCATTTAGAAAAGCACTTTTGACATCCATTTGGAAAAGCTTAAAATTCATGTATGATGCATATACAAGCAAGATTCTAATGGCTTCTAATCTAGCTACGGGGGTCAAGGTTTCATCATAGTCAATGCCCTCCTCTTGGTTATAGCCTTTGGCTACTAACCTAGCTTTATTCCTAGTTATGTTTCCATCCTCATCTAATTTGTTTCTAAATACCCATTTGGTTCTTATGGATGGATGGTCCTTTGGCCTAGGAACTAAGGTCTAAACCGTATTGCTTTCAAACTGATTAAGCTCCTCTTGCATTGCAAGTACCCAACTCTCATCATTAATGGCCTCATCTATGCTCCTAGGTTCAATTTGAGAAATGAATGCAAGGTTATTACATATATTTCTAAGAGATGATCTAGTTGTTACCCCTTTTGATGCATCACCAATGATTAGGTCTTTAGGATGATCCTTCTTGAATGTCCAATTTTTGGGTAGATCTTGTTGAACTTCTTGACATGGAATTGGTTGACCTTGTTGCTCTTGAAGCTCAACTTGATCAACTCCCAAGTCCTTCAAGGGATCTTCCATGTGTTGATCTTGAATTCCACTAGATTGAAGATCTTCAAGAGTCAACTCATTAAGATTACCTACAACATCATCATCAAAAGAAATATCCTTTCTAGGACCAAAGGGGTTAGCTTCATCAAATACAACATGCATTGATTCCTCAACAACTAAGGTTCTCTTATTGAAGACTCTATATGCTTTACTAGATGTAGAGTACCCCAAGAAGATACTTTCATCAGTTTTTGAGCTAAATTTATCTAAGTTATCTTTGATATTCAAAATGAAGCATTTACAACCAAAAACTCTAAAATAACCTATTTTAGGTTTCTTGCCATTCTATAACTCATAAGGGGTTTTCTTTAAAATAGGTCTAATCAAAACTCTATTTGAAACATAACAAGCCGTATTAATGGCTTGTGCCTAAAAATAAGTAGGTAAATTATATTCGTTTAACATAGTCCTCCCCATGTCTAAGAGAGTTCTATTTTTTCTTTCAACAACACCATTTTGTTGGGGAGTCCTAGGAGAAGAAAAATTGTGAGTGATCCCTAGTGAGTTACAAAACTTATCAAATTTCTCACTTTCAAATTCTCTACCATGATCACTCCTAATAGAAGATATTTGAAAACCCTTTTCATTTTGAACCTTTTTGAAAATCTCTCAAAAATATTAAAACATTCATCCTTATAAGCAAGGAATGCAACCCAAGTATACCTAGAGAAGTCATCAACAATCACCAAGGCATAATATGCACCACCTAAGCTAGCTACTCTAGTAGGACCAAACAAATCCATATGCAACAATTGAAGAGGTTTAGAAGTAGATACCTTATGAATAGATTTAAAAGAGCTCTTGACTTGCTTGCCCATTTGGCATGCATTACACACATTATCCTTTTGAAACTTGATCTTTGGTAGCCCATCAACTAGCTCATCCTTGTTCAAGTTTGCAAGAAGGTGCATGCTAGCATGTGCAAGCCTTTTATGCCAAGTCTAAGAGTCATCACTAATAGAAACAAAGCACTTGACATCTTTGTTAGACAAAGCATGCAAATCGATAGTATAAATATTTTCAATTCTTTCACCAATAAACAACATTTTGTCATCACTCATCCTAGACATAAAGCAAGATTTGGACTAAAAAACAACTCTACAATCCTTATCACATAATTAACTAACACTAAGTAAATTATGTTTTAAACCATCAACCAAAAGCACTTTGTCAAGAATAGGGGAGTTTTCCTTACCAACCTTACATATTCCCACAATTTTACCTTTACCATTTTCACTAAAAGTCACTTGCCCACCTCCATCTTTCTTTTCAAGTGAAAGGAAGAGATTGGCATTTCCGGTCATGTGTCTTGAACATCCACTATCTAAGTACCACTTACTTTCAAGCTTTGAGGATTTCAAGCACACTTACACATGATAATTCAATTGACTTTAGGCACCCAAATGTACTTGGGTCCTTGGGGGTTAGTAGTTCCATCATTAAAATCAAATATTCTACCATATCCAAGATGGATTTTCCTAATGGCACACTTATAGTTGGTGTGACCAATCTTACCACAATAGTGACAATGTCCATTGAACCTTCTATGTGTATGAGGGTGAGCAAATGGTCTCATATGATCAATCTTTTTATGTTCATTATGTGAATGTAAGCATGAGGCATGGTGAGTGTGATAATAGTTATGAGGCCTAGTAGCATGTCCCCTATAAAGGTTTGGCCTAGATGTAACTCTCCTAGATGTATATGTCCTATTTACATTTTGTCTAGGAGCATGTTGATGAAATGAAGTCTTTCTAGTTTCATTATCAGAAGATTTCTTTAGCTCTTGTCCTTTAGGATTAGACACCTTAGGACTAGGCACTCGGGGACTAGGCTCATTAGAACTAGATGTTTTAACAAAGATAGTCTTGGAAGGAGGTTCTTGGACAAATTTACTATAGCCAAGTCCATACTTGATGCTAGGAGACCTTTGAGAGTCCAAAATTTCATCAAGTTTGTCCTTTCCTTTAGCAAATTTGGAAAGAGAAGTTTTTAGTTCAACAATTTCATTTTTCAACTTCTCATTTTCTAATGAAAGCTCGTCTAAGGATTTTTGCACATTACTATCCAAAGGTCTATCAACTTTAGATGAGGTCTCATTCTCCTTCCTTAAACTAGCAAGCTCACTTTTCAAAAGTTTATTTCTCTTATGACTTAATTCTAATTCATCATTCATAACTTTAAGAGCATTAGCTAGTTCATCATAAGAAAATTCAACAACATTATCATTTAAAGTTACATCATTGGAGCTTTCCTCCATTGCCATGAAGCACATTTGGGCAACTTGATCACCAATCTCCTCATCTTCGAAGTCACTTGATTCATTCCATGTTGCTTTAAGTGCCTTCTTCTTGAACTTCTTGAAAGGCTTCTTCAATTTGGGACAATCTGTTCTAATGTAACTCGGTTTGTTGCATTCAAAGCATATGGGAGGATCCCTCTTGCTACTTTCTCCCTCGTCCTTCTTGAAGTTCCTCTTTGGGATGAACTTCTTGTTTTGGAAGAGCATCTTCCTTATTCTCCTTGTCATTAGAGCCAATTCTTCCTCATCAAACTCATCATCTTCATCACTTGAGTTTTCAGAAGATGCTTTGAAGGCAATGGTCTTTTTGGCTTTGTTAGGTTCCTCCACTTGCTCTCTTTTGAGGGTCATCTCATAGTCAATGAGATTTCCTAAGAGCTCATCAAGTTGTACCTTGCTTAAGTCCTTGGAATCCTTGAGTGAAGTTACTTTAGGTAGCCACTCCTTAGGAAGACTTCTTAAAATCTTCTTTACTAGCTCCTCATTTGTGAATGTCTTCCTAAGAGATTTAATTCCTCCTATAATCTCCACAAATCTATCATACATTTCACTTATGGTTTCATCTGACTTCATCTTGAACAATTCATATTGGTAGATAAGGGAATCCATCTTATTCTCCTTTACTTGATTAGTACCTTCATGAGTAACCACTAAAGCATCCCAAATTTCTTTTGCAGTAGACTTCATACACACTTTATTATATTCACTTCTACTTAATGCACAAAATAGAACATGAATAGCCTTATCATTTAAAGTCACTCTTCTTTTCTCTTGCTCACTCCATTCACCCTTAGGCTTAACTACATGCACACCATCAACAATTTTAGTTGGGGTGAATGGCCCATTTTCTACAACATCCCACAAGTCGACCCCTTCTAATTTAAGGAAATAATACATCCTATTTTTCCAATACAAAAAGTCATTACCATCAAAGAAAGGAGGTCTTACCACCGATTGACCTTCTTGTGCATTGAGAGTTGCCATTGATCTTTACCCCAAGATGATTAAATCTTGTAGAATGGAGACTTGCTCTGATACCACTTGTTGTCCCTTGTAGCAACCCAAGAGGGGGGGTAAATTGGGTTCTAATTGCAAAATTAAAGATTAAAAGAAATTTCAACACAAAGAAGAGAATAGGAAGAATGATGACACAAGAGATTTGTAGAGGTTCGGCTATCCCATGCTTCCGTCCTCTCCTCAAGGCCCTCCTTGAGAATTAACTCCACTAAAATTCTTCTTTGGGTGAAGAATAAACCCCTTACAATCACCACAAGAGCAAACCCTTGCTCTTTTACAAATTCCTTTACACTCAATAGCTATTTAAAGCTTTATCACACTCAAACTTACAATAAGTGCTTACAACAACTTTGAAGGAACTCTCAGAACAATGAATTTACAACTCAAATATCAAGTTCTCAACATTAATTATGGTAGCTCAAGTTCTAGAGAGAGAGAGAATGAAGAAAATTTTAGAACACAATAAATTTCCAAAAAAATTGTTATTCTCTAAAACTTATTTCTAGTTAAAAATGGTGTCTATTTATAGTTTTTGCAAGAAAATAGCCGTTGGGGGTGCATCAAATGCAAAACTAGCCGTTCAACAAATCAAAGCTCTGTTTTATCAAGTTTGCAAAAACCCAGGTTCGGCTGCCGGAGTTATTTACTTTGGCTGCCGAAGGTTGAAGCGCCAAAAAATAGCTTTTGAAAAGTTACTTTCGGCTACCAAAGTGCTCTCTGGACAAAATAACTTTTAACGCTAAAAAATCATGATTTAAAGAGTGAACTTCAGCTGTCAAACTTCCCACTTTCGGTTGCTGAAGTTTTCTTTGGACAGAAAGTGTCAAAAGGGCACTTAAGCTTCGAAAATGCATAACTTTTTGACCGGAACTCGAATTTTCGATCCGTTTGAACAGTTCAAAAGCTAATTTGATAAACTTTTCAATGAAAACACTTTCAAAAATAAATTTGCATTTCTCAAATGTGAAAATTTCATTTTAGTCTCCCTTGGTCAAGAAAAAGTTACAAGTAAAAACACTAAGAAATTAAGAGTTTAAAAAACTCATAACTTTTTTATCCGAACTCGGATTTTTGATCCGTTTGAACCATTGGAAAGCTAATTCAATGTATTTTGCAACTAAAATACTTTTCAAAATTAATTTTGCATTTTTGAAAAATTTATTTAATTTTCCCTTGATAAAAAATTAGGTGAAAACTAAGTTGAACAAGATATTCTTAGTACCACCTATACTTGAGCCAACATAATTAAGAAAATGAGATTTACAAGACATAAAATAAATAAAAGTTACATTATAAATTCTCATAAATATTTGCTTCCTTATGTTGCTCTTACTTAACCTTGATTTGAAGCAATTTGACAATTTTGAATCTAGGGCCTACAAACTCAACACAAACACTTCCAAAGTATATTAGTAGCACACTAATTGTTTATTATCATCAAAACATGGGTTAAGACACCTAGATCCAACAATAGCACTTAAAAAAAAAAAACTTAATGTTGACTTTTCTCTTAAAAAAAATAATGGATAGACGTTACCTTTAATATATATATATATATATATATATATATAAAGCATACAGGTTTTCCCCTGGTGCTATCACACAGGATTCTAAAACAATTATATTTATGTCATGTTGTACTATTTAAAATAGTCAAATTTTCTCTTGTACTAAGTGGCAATGCTAAATGACAATATTAAATTGAATTTATTGCTAACAATATTTTCTCCTTCCTACATATGCCAATTATATTAAATTGAATTTATTGCTAACAATTTTTCACTTACCTCATTTGTCAATTTTATTGATATCAATTTTTTTCCCTTGTTTAATTTTTAAGTTATAATCCAAATTTAACTTTTTATTGCCTAAATATACATAAAAAGGATCTTCAATATGCCTAAATACACTTTTTTTTTTATCAATATCAAAGTTCAATTTCTTGAGAATAAGAAATTAAGAGAATAATATTCTATTCTCTGTGATCCAAATTCTATCATTTGTGAATTGTAATGATTCTTAATACTTGAAGTAAGGCAAAGAAGTCACTGCAGGCCATATGTCTTCATTTGTATCACAAACATATCATTAGATTAACATGACAATATAAAATTCAGAAATCAAACACTAGGAAAATCCATCATAAGATTCACCTCAACAAATAAAACATACCTTCTATGGTATTAAAAATAAATAAATAAATAAATAAAAATAGTTTTTGTTTAATTGGCATTAGAATATAATGATCCTGTTCTTGCAAAAGAACAAGCCCAAAAAAACAATCTTCTTAGTAAGGAAGGTTTCTCATATTCTTTGGAAATAAAGTTGAAATATTTTTCTTTTTAGAGAAATTAAGTAGAAAATCAACAATCCCAACAAGAAACAGAGCACAGAACCGAGTGTAACCAAATCAGATAAAAAAAAAAAAAGCAAAATTACCATAAAGAGTGGCAAAAGAAGTGAGAATCCAAAAAGAATCATAAAGTGGATTGTCATTTTAAAGCAAAACACTAATAAAATGAAGGAGAAGAAGAAAAGAATGGTAATTATAAAAAAGAATTTGTCTTATAAACCTAATTTTTTCAGTATTTTTCTAAATAGTTGAAATATATAATTATTATATAACTTCTAAATTTAAATATCTTTAATTTAAAAAAAAAAAAGATGAAAGGTCAACATTAAATTTTATTTATATTTCTTAAATAGTTTTAATTAAATTTAATTTTCTTTAAAATATCTGTTCTAAATTAGAACCAAGAATCAAGGATATTTGAATATTTGTGAGAAATTAATAATTATATTTTTTTTAAAAGATGTCTAATTATTAAAGGTTATTTTAAAAAAATCAAAATTAAATTTTATCTATATTTCCTAAATAGTTGTAATATATAATTATTATATAATCTAATTTTCTAAATACAATTCTTAATTAATATGATCTTCCAAATTTAAATAATGAAAAATTATTAATTACTATAATTATATTTAATTTTCTTTAAAATATCTATTTAAAATTAGAACTAAGAATAAAGAGATATTTAATTTTTTTTTTAGAAATTAATGATAAAAATTTTCATTAAGTTTAATTTCCTTTAAAATATATGTTTTAAATTAAAATCAGAAATTAGGGGATATTTGAATTCTTGTGAGAAATTGATGATTGAAATTTTAAAGGTAATTAATCTTTAATTTAAGAAAAAAATAAAAGGTCAACAATAAATTTTATTTATATTTCCTAAATAGTTTTAATTAAATTTAATTTCTTTTAAAATATCTACTCTAAATTAGGACCAAGATTCTTAGTGATTAAGATATCTCTATATATATATATATATATAACGAATTATGAAAAAATAAAATGAAATAAAAATTTATTTGCATAGTTATGACAAATAGGAAATTTATATCAATATGTAATTTTTATTTTTTTATAGTATATTAATAAATAATTAATATTATTACTTTGTTAATATTAATTATGTTATATTGTTTTATTATCATTTAGAAAAATTAATTAATGATACAATTTTTTTAAATTATGATTAAGTTATTAATTCCCTAATTGTGTTTTTATAAGTTACAAAATATTTACTTAGTTATTACTTTAATATTATAATAAGTAGCTAATATTATTATTATTACAAATATGTAGACATCTCAATTTAATTAGATAGAGGAAAAACTCTTTATTTTTTTATATATATAGAGATGTTATATTTAATAATTACATTAATTAATATAATTAATTATTACTATTACTGTTATCATTAATTATTTTTACTATTATCATTATTATCACAATTTTTATGGTTAACTAATTAAAAATATTAGACATATTTTAATAATTTTAGAAATTTATCATTTAATGATTCTTAAATTTTTAATTATTTCATTTAATTATAAAAATTTAATAATTATATATATCTTAAAATTAATAAAATAATTTAAAATTGTACTATGAAAATAGTCACATGGAGTTAAATACTTTACTTTCTTTCTCCCTCTCTTTTATATATTGAATAATTTTTAATTTACTTTAATGTTATTTTATTTTTATTTATCTTATTTTAGTATTCATTTAATAAAGATATATTTTTAATTATATATTGAATGCTATATAAAATAAATTGTATAAAAATGAAATGAAATAAAAATTTATTTTCATAGTTATGGTGAACAATAAATTTATATTAATATTTAATTTTCATTATTTTTTTGATATTTTTTATAGTATATTAATAAATAATTAATATTATTAATTTAGTTAATATTAATCATGTTATGTTATATTATTTTATTATTATTTAAAAAAATTAATTAATGATACAATTTTTATAAATTATGATTAAGTTATTAACTCTAATTATGTATATGTAAGTTACAAATTATATAATTATTACATTTTAATATTATAATAAGTAGTTATTATTATTATTATTATTATTATTATTATTATTATTATTAAAAATATCTAAAAAAGCTTAATTTAATTAAAGACAAGAAAAAATATGAGTTAATCATATTAATTTATTAATTATACTCAATGAACACACATATGCTAATTTATGTATATTCCATGTTCGCTTTCTGATAAAAAGGTTGTTCAGATTTTATAAAACAAATTCAAGAAGATAAAGGATTTTAAATTTGTCACATTTATAGCAAGTAGCAATTTTTAATTAAATTTATTGATAACGACTTTTTTATATTTTTTTAAACAGTTGTAATATATAATTATTATATAATTTTATTTTTAAATACGATTCTTAATTATTTTGATTTTTTAAATTTAAATAATATAAAATATATTGATTACTAAATATAATTATCATTCATTAGAAGTTTTCTACTTTTTAATTTAAAAAGTCAATGAAAGTGAAATATTTTTTAACACATTTACTGTAATTAAATTTAATATTTAATTGCTAATAATTTGACAACTCAAGACATTTAATTTTAAAATTCAACTAATATTATAATTATTATCCAATTATTACTACAACTAAAAGTTTAATTTCCTTTAAAATATCTGTTCTAAATTAAAATCAAGTATATTTAAATTTTTGTGAGAAATTAATGATTATTTTTTTTAAATGTTGAATTATTAAAGGTAATGCATATCCATTAATTTTAAATTTTTTAAAAGAGAAAAGTCAACATTAAATATTTTCTGTATTTTTTAAACATATATAATATAATTACTAAATATAATTATCACATGTTATTATATTCCTAATTTTTAATTTAAAAAGTCAATTGCAATAAAATCAAGACTCATATTTACTTTGAAGAAAAATTAATATTTGAAAGTTTTTTCCCCTCTTTTTATGCATTTAATAAATTTTAATTTACTTTAATTTAATTTTATTTTTATTATTTTAAAATGATTTTATTATTATTATTATTATTATTATTATTATTATTATTATTATTATTATTATTATTATTATTATATATGAAGAATAATTTATGGCAATTAAAAAAAAAACTTATAGCTATTAAGTTCATTGATTTGAGAGCAATTATTAACTTATTTAATGAAAATTTATTGCTAACATTTTAGAATTTTAATATTTTAAATAATAATATTAAAATTTTTTAATTGAAAAATAATATATATATATATATATATATATATATATATATATATATATATATATATATATATATATAGCACGGGTATTCTGCTAGTAATTAGATATATTTTAAATAAAATTCAATCATTAATTTCTCACAAAAATTTAAATATGTTTGGTTCTAATTTGGAGTAGATATTTTTAAAAAAATTAAACTTTCAATTGTAATAATAATTAGATAGTAATGACAATATTCATTGAATTTTAAAATTAAATATCTTGAGTTGCCAAATAATTAGCAATTAAACACTAAATTTAATTACAGTAAATGTGTTTAAAAATATTTCACTTTCCTTTAAAGTAACTGTTATTAACATTTTTAAATTAAAAATTAAGAAATCTCATAATGATGTCAATTATATTTAGTCATTAATATTTTTTTATTATTTAAATTTAGAAGATCAAATAAAAATAATATTAAAGTAAATTAAAATTTATTAAATATATAAAAAAGAGAGAGAGAACAAAGTATTTAACTCTATGTGATTATTTTTATAGTATAATTTTAAATTATTTTCTTAATTTTAAGATATAGAAATAATTAAAATTTAAAAATCATTAAAAGAGAAATTTATAAAATTATTGAAATATATCCAATATTTTTAATTAGTTAACCATAAAAATTATAGTAACAATGGTAATAGTAAAGATATTTAATAATAATAGTAATGTTAATAATTACTTATATTAATTACTATAATTATTAAATATAATAATTTCTATATAGTAAGTATCACTTGGCAGCACTAAAGTTTAAAATACTACGTGGCAATAGCAAGGAAAAATTTTCTTACTTTATAATGTCATGTGGCAGCATTAAAATTTAGAATGTCACGTGACAATAGCAAGAAAAAAATCTCTCAGCTTTACACACACACACACACACACATATATGTTGTTTTGTAAATCTTTCTAGCCATTTTTGAAAATTTTAAACAGCTTAAAGAAAAACAGGCACAAGACTCGAAAGCAACCAAATAGTTTGGAAATTCAAAAACCTCCAAAATATTTTCTTTTTATTCTCAAATAGATTACTTCTAGAAAATATTTAATACAAATTATAATAATTTTTTCAAAAGATTTTAAAATTAATACGATTGCCTTATTTGATACAGGTGCAGAATTAAACTATATTAAAGAAATAATTGTTCCAAAGAAATTTCAAAAAAAAACTATTAAAAAACTTTCAGCAGCAAATAATTCAAAAATGACTATTAGCTATAAGACAAAAGCCTTTATAGCTAATAGTGGTTTTCTTTTCAAAACATCATTCGTGATTGTCCAAGATATTCATCATAGCATAATCTTAGAGACTTCTTTCATTAATTTGATAACTCCCTATAACGTTAACAATGATAATATCTCTTTCAAAACTACAAAACAAACTCTTATTTTCTCTTTCATTACGAAACCAAAAACAAGGAATCTCAGTATTATAAAAGCTTGTTTCATCTATAATAATGAGATTAATGTTTTAATAGAGGGAAAAAAGCAACACTTGCAGCATTTACAGCAAGATATTTCTTTAAAAAGAATTGAAAAATAATTACAAAATGATTTGGTAAAAAAGAAAATTTCTTATTTCAATACCCAAGTTGAAAAGGAAATTTGCTTTGATTTACCAAATCCTTTCTGGAATCGAAAACAACATATGGTAGATTTGCCATATGAAAATGGTTTCGATGAAAAACAGATACCTACAAAAGCCAAACCTATCCAAATGAATGCTGAACTGGAACAACATTGTCATTCAAAAATGATTAATTATAGAATTTAGGTCTTCCTGGAGTTGTGCAGTTTTTTATGTAAATAAAAATTCAAAAATAGAAAAAGGCACTCCTAGATTAGTAATAAATTACAAACCTTTGAACAAAGCTTTAAAATGGATAAGATATCCAATTCCAAACAAAAAAGATCTTTTACAAAAACTTCATTTTGCATTATCCAAATTTGATATCAAATTAGTAATTTGGCAAATACAAATTGATCCAAAAGATAGACACAAAACTGCATTCACAGTTCCTTTTGGACAGTATGAATGGAAGGTCATGCCTTTTGGCTTGAAGAATGCTCCATCAAAGTTCTAGAGGATTATGAATGAGATTTTTAATCCATTTTCAAAATTCTGCATAGTCTATATAAATGATGTTCTTCTGTTTTCAGAGTCAATTGAACAACACTTCAAACACTTAAGAACATTCTTCTATATTACAAAACAAAATGGCCTTGCCGTATCAAAATCAAAGATTTCTCTCTTCCAAACTAGGGGTAGGTTTCCAGGATATTATATTTCCCAAGGAACCATTACTCCAATAGAGAGGAGTCTAGAATTTGCAAATAAATTCCCTGACAAAATCTTAGATAAAACTCAGCTCCAAAGATTCTTAGGTAGTCTGAACTATGTCTTAGATTTTTGTCCAAATATTAACCGTCTAGCAAAACCCTTGCATGATAGGTTAAAGAAAAACCCTATTCCGTGGACAAATCATGACACTGAAGTGATCCGTCATATTAAACAACAGGTCCAAACCATTTCTTGTCTGCATTTAGCAGGTAGTCAAAACAGACGCCTCAGAGTTAGGATATGGAGGAATTTTAAAACTATTTCAAAACGAAAATGAACAAATAGTTCAATTCCATTCCGTACATTAGAATGATTATCAAAAGAAATACTCTACAATTAAAAAAGAGATTCTTGCAATTGTCATGTGCACACAAAAATTTCAAAGTGATTTATTGAATAAAAAATTTTTGCTTAGAATTGATTGCAAATCAGCCAAAGAAGTTTTACAAAAAAGATGTTCAAAATCTTGCATCAAAATAGATTTTTGCATGATGGCAAGCAATTTTAAGTATTTTTTATTTCAAAATTGAATTTATAAAAGGAGATACAAATTCCATCCCAGACTTTCTAACCAGAAAATTTCTTCAAAACAGGCCAATGCCCAAAAAGAAAAATACCAAGGTTGAAGCCTCAGCCGCTACAAAACCAAACCCTACAAAACCAGCTATCTCTTCTGCAAAGCCTATACAAACTTGGGCAGACATAGCCAAAGCAGAAGAAGAAGAAGAAGAAGATCATACAAAATACATAAAGTCTCAGGCTCCAAAAACTAATAGCCAGATTCAAAAATGGATAGAATCACTATCCAAATCTCCTGAAGTTTTTCAGGCCTTACAAAACATTACCCAGAAAGGTAAATCTATAAAACCCATTTCCAAAACCCTTAAGAAAGGAGAATCTTCCTCCCAAAAAACCTTTTCTCAAAACATTTCTCAAGCAAATGATGTTTTACAAATCGATTTTCAAAACAGTCTTTCCCAACTGAATTCTTCTTAAATAATTTTATCCCAAATAAAATTAAAAAAGAAGTCTTCATAATAGGTTACAAAAACACATTTTCAAAATGTTCTGATTATAGAGGATGAATTTTTACATCAAGACGCTTCTATTGCAATTTCAAAAGCTTTTCCAAAAGGATGACATTACAAACCATGGGATCTTACCAAGACCCAATCCTATTACCAGGCAATTCTTGAATTCATTGGCTTAACAAAATTCAAACATTTTTACTTAAAGAAAACATGTTGATCCGGCTATTCAACTTATCATATCCAAAACATCCTTAATCCTTTTGATTGAGGGCAAGAACTTACAAAACTAAAAATTTTCCTTTTATCATTCTAGAACAGGATTAACCATTGCCAACATTTTAATTACTAGGATTACTAACAAGCATGGTATAATACCTTTCTCATACAAAACCACAAGAATATTCTTTCATGGCTGTTCTATTTTTAAAAAACATTTGATCCTTCTAAAACTCCTACATGGTTTGCTCAATGGTGGAAGTATTTTGGTGCAGTACCTGAAATTCTTACATCAGAAATCTCAAAGAGTTTAAACCTCTTCAAAACCCATTACAAACCCTCATCCAAAGAGAAAAGGTTTTTGCCTCTTCTCTTGTTTTCTTCAAAATTTTTTTTACCCTGAGTTCTCATCTGGTTTTTCAAATTTCGGCCCTAAGATGGACTAAATTCCATTACCAGAAGATTCAAGGTAAAATGGTGGGACTCACTCAATGTCTCTGAAGCAATTACAAACCAAGAAATAAAAGAGTGGCTTAAGGAAAAAAAGTCTCGTCACAAAATCTAGTACAAAACCAGTTGTTTTTGGCCCAACGATCACATGCCATGGCTAGATTAGCGGGAGCTAAAAATGATGAAGAATATTTTGCAATAATGGAATAATTATTGCAAAACAGAACCAATTCCTCTATAGCCGATTCTGATTCAGAACCTATAATCGATTTAGGAGATGATAATGAAGAAGGTTGTGGTACCTATTCGCAGGTATAAAATCTCTTGTAAAAAAAAAAATTAAGAACGGTAAAAGAAGCTTATGGCAGTAAAATTATCCATTTTACTCTTCATTTCCCTCAACATTTATATTCTGCTCTTGTAATTATTTTTGTACTTTTGCTTTTCTTTCTTTCAAAATCTGACAGGACACTGTTCACCTGTCACTGTTCACTTTTGCTATTCACATGTGAAAACAAAAGGAAGAACTGTTCAAGCACTATTCACCTGGCAGGAAGAACTATTCAAGACATTGTTCACACGTGAAGATGTTAAATGGCAAACACTATTCAAAAATTAAAAAAATACAAACCTGCCCCTAGTCACTTCTATATAAGGAGGTACCTATTCAAGGCAAATTCCATCTTCCAAATTCATCTTTCTAATTCCATTTCTCTCCGGCATCCAAGAAACTGAGAGAATCCAAAGAAGGTTTTGGAGGAAAGATCACCCCGAGGCAAGCAAGGAGCAAGAAGGTCGATTTACTTCCCATCTTACCCTACCTCTACCTCACTTACAAAACCTTGTAACTTACTTGTAGTAGATTTTAGGAAGCTCATCTGCTAATCAACCTTTGTACGTCCTACCTGGAATTACATCTCTAAAACCTCTATACAAAACTTACAAAATTTATAAGATTTTGAAGTAAGTTCTTCAATTCTTCTTACAAAATTACAAATTTCTTTACATGTATATGGCTGGTTTAACCACCTATCTTGCATAAATATATGTATATATATTCATAACGAACTAACTTTGCCACTTATTGAGTGTATATATATATATATTTCATGATTACATAGCTTTCTTGGATCTAGAAATCGAATTCCAGATATCTAGGCTACTATGAAACGAAGAATACTAAAATCTAGGCTGTGTTCACAATTTGGATAGCAAAGAGGAGTCCTTTGAGAGTGCTCCGAGGTGCAATAGAAATGGGGTTTTGAATGAAATTGCCATTCCCATGATCATCCATTGTGATTTTGCTAATTGTTCTTTGTAAAATGGAGACAGGTTTTGAATAAATCCAGTTGCTCTTATGCTCTAAATTGAGTGATGTTTTGTATGATTTTCTCGCGGATTTCTTGAGGAAGACCATTGAGAACCTATTGTCTGAATTTCTTAGAAAGACAACGGGCTTCAAAATTTTTCTAAGGACCTATTGGCACCAAGTGAAGTAAAAAGGACCTCACCATGGTGATAATTTTTCACATTGACCAGTGGGGCCAATGGTAATTTTACACTAGAATCCAGTGGGGATCCTAGGCCTTCAGTCCTTATTTTTTTTGCACTAGCATCCAGTAGGGATCCTAGGCCTTTGAATTCCTATTTTTGTAAGTCAAATTGAAAATTTTTGTTAGAAATCCAATGAAAAAACATAAACTTGCCAGAAGAATGGATCTTAGAAGGTACAATGGAACCTGAATCTTCAAAATTAGTTGAGCCGAACGTTCAACTAAGGTAAATCACCCAGTATGAAGATGGATGAGTCAGCATTAGCTTTAACAGAAGCCTTGGATTCTCAAATGATTCTTAGACATCCAGTACAATAGACATAGAAAGAGTATTTCGTATACCCTCTGTCATAAGTTTGCCTATTACAAAACCAATAGAAATACAAAATATTTAGCCTAGGTATTCCACCTCAGATTTACCTAGCTCTTCTAGGTTTTCTACCTTAGAAATACCTAGATCTACTTTACAAAATGTAGATTAGTCTACAAATGTTCCCCATCTAGTTTATACAAATTTACAAAATGAGTCTGCTCAGGTTGAAATCCAAACAGAGTCAGAACCTACTTCACCTACTTTTTCAAACATTACAGAAAATATAAACCATGAACTTACTGTGCTTGAAAAAGAATTTGAAGTAGACAAACAATATTTGCATGATGATTTTTACTCTGCTAAAAATCATAAAAAGCAAATATAATTTTTCAAAAATTTCAATGATCAAAGGAAAGAAATTTAAAAAGAATATTATGACTTTATATACCAACATAAAGTTCATATTCTTTTCTTTGATTGGTTTGAGATGTATGCTAAACAATATAACATTTCATATCCATTTTCCAAAACTTCAAAAACTTTCAAAAGATCAGATCTAGTTTGAAAACCTAAACAACAGGAGTTAGAAGACAACCAATCAGAGTTCATTAAGGCTCTAAAAATTCTTCTAAAGAAAACAGAAGAAAAATTGTTTATAAACCCTGTCACTGTTAGAAATAAAACTCTTGAATGAGAAATTTTAGATGGTAGAAAAATACAATCTGAACATCCTCCTCTTAGGAAGGTAAAAATTCATTATTTAGACCAAACAGTAGAAGCAACCCCTTACAAAATTTCAAATGAAAATGATTCTGTAAATATAAAAAACATTATTCTACAGAATAACTTTACAAATGCTCATTTGCATACCATCAGTAAGCAATTACAAAAAATAGAACAAATTCAACAGGCTACAATTTCTTAGATTGAAACTAAGCCTGATACAAAACTAAAAACCCTAATCTTCAAACCATTTCAAGTTTCCAAAAACAGCTATAAAGATTTACAAAACAATAACAATTTTGAATTCATTCAAACTTTAAGAGACATGAAAGCTAGACTAGAAGCTCCAACTTCTACTCCAGTAGCGCCTAAAACACCTCAAACTTCCCAAAGAAGTGTCAATATAATTGAGGAAGATTTAGATGCTCAGTCGGTGCAAAGTGAAGAAATTCAGTCTTCAAGAACCTTATAAATCAATAGACTTTATTAGCCGAGGGTAGCAACACCCCTTCCAATAACAGCCGCAGATTTAGGCATAGAAAATAGACCTGAAATTTTAACCCACGTCTAAATTCAATACCTCTACTATCTATGAATGGAACATAGATGGTATGTCTGAGTATAACATTTTAAATTTACTCCAACAAATGGCCATGGCAGTAAATGATTACAAAACTCAAACTGGAACCCCAGACAGAGCTATTGCTAAACTCCTCATTACAGGATTCTGCTCAAAGGATGGTGGGATTATCATCTCACAAACCTACAAAAATTTGAGATTCTAGAATCCATACAAACTCAAGAAGATGGTACGCCAATTCTTGATGAGTTAGGCCATCCAATCCTAGATACAGTAGCCACCTTAATTGTAACAATTTTTTTACATTTCGTAGGTGATCCCAGATAAAGTAGCCACCTCCTTTCAAACCTTAGATGCAAAAAATTGAGTGATTTTTAATACTATAAAAATATTTTTCTTACTAGGGTAATGCTTAGAGAAGACTCTAATGAACCTTTTTGGAAAGAAAAATTCTTTGCAGGACTTCTAACCCTTTTAGAAGAAAAGGTTAGAAATAAAATCAAGGAAGCCTTTGGGAACCAAATCCCGTATAATCAATTAACCTATGGTGAACTAATTAGTCGCACCCAAAAAGAAAGATTAATGTTAGGATTTGAAATTACAAAAACATGTAAAATGGGAAATGAAGAAAACTCGCCAAGAGTTAGGATCTTTTTGCAAACAATTTGAAATAGAAACAAAAATATCCTACTCCAGACTGTTGAGAAAGTTGTAGCAGAAAATCTTACAAAAAATCTTCCCAAAAATACAAAACCTCTTTAAAACCAAAAAGAGACCCTTACTACAAAAAACATTCAAAAAAGACTAGTAAACCTAGTCCCAATTCCAAAATAAAATTTAAAAATTTGACTTGCCATAAATATGGTAAAAAAGGTAATACTACAAATTATTGCAAATTAAGTTACAATTAGAGGAAGAAGTTATTAATAAGGTAATTGCTCTTCTAATTAAAACTGAAAGTGAGTTCAGTTCTTCTGAATTCCTAGAGAATGAAGAATGATTACAAATTGATGAATTAATTACAAGTTCATCATCCATTTCAAATTCTGAAATAGAAAATGAACTGTTTACAAAACCCAAATTAAAATCAATGTCCTTTCAAAAGAATCAAAAGTTGCTCTTAGAAATTCTTACCCAAGTTGAAGATCCTCAATTACAAAAAGAATTTTTGGGAAAATTTTTAAAATCTTTTGATGAAAAACCAGTACAAAACCCTTATAATATACCTTTTGTGGGAAAAAAAATCCATATGATCTCACAGCCATTTTAGATAGAAAAAAGACTTCAAATCAACTATTTCAGTCTAAAGCCTCCAAGAAGTGGTAAAAGCCATCAAAATTGAGCTTGAACACCTTAGAGAAAGACAAGCACAGGACTCGGAAATAATTCAAAACTTACTTTCAAAACAAACCAATGAAGAACTCGAAGAAGATGAAGAGGATAATATGAAAATTCAAAATCTTGAAAAACCTATAAAAGATTTTCTCTTTATTTGCAATGAGATAGTTTTTGATTAGGATTTTGATAGTTTTTTCAAAAGATTTCAGAATTGATACAATTGTCTTATTTTATACAGGTGCAAATTTGAATTGTATTAAAGAAGATATTGTTCCAAAGAAATTCTAAGAAAAACCTATTGAAAAACTTTCAGCTGCAAACAATTCCAAAATTAAAATTAATTACAAAACAGATGCCTCAATAGCAAATTCAAATCTTCTTCTAAAAACTTCATTTGTTCTAATAAAAAATATAAGTCATAGTGTTATCCTAGGGACACCATTCATCAATCTGATAACTCCCTACAGAGTAAACTATGATAGCATTTCTTTTAGAACAAGAAATCAAAATCTTGTATTTCCTTTTATTGAAAAACCCAAAACAAAGAATTTGAATATTATCAAAACTTATTCCATTTTTGATAATCAAATAAATGTTTTGGCATAGGAAACAAAACAGTATTTACAAAACCCAATTTCTTTACAAAACCATTTTGTTTTCAACCATTTTGTTTTCAAAAAACAGTTTCTTGACTATCATTTGTTACAAACTAACGCCTGTGAGTTTTTGCAGATGGCATAATCATCAAACAACGGTGATTTAGTCCACTTTGGACCAATTGTCCTTTCAAAAACTTCTGCTCAGAAGTTCAAAATTAATATAGCTAGAACTGCATTTGTTCCACAGAAAGGCACTAATGTTTATTAGACAATCTTTGGACTCTAATACAAAATAAAAGGTTGGGAGTAACAGCTCTCAATGCACTTTGTATTGAGTTCGAAGAAACCAATAAATATGTGGCTGACCTCCTTAGTAGAATTAAAATTCATAAGGGTCATATCATTGTAGCTCAATCATTCATTGAGTTTTTACAAAATCAAGTTTTACAAAAGTCTCATGCACCAAGAATTAGTCCATCAGAACCATGCATTTTTAACAAAAATTTTCGATTTGACTTACAAAAACAGGAATTCAAAGGCCTAGGACCCCCACTGGATGCTAGTGTAAAAAAGATAAGGACTGAAGGCCTAGGATTCCCACTGGGTTCTAGTGTAAAATTATCATTGGCCTCACTGGTCAATGTGAAAAATTATCACTATGGTGAGGTCCTTTTTACTTTACTTGGTGCCAATAGGTCCTTAGAAAAATTTGAAGCCCGTTGTCTTTCTAAAAAATTCAGACAACGGGTTCTCAACGGTCTTCCCCAAGAAATCCTTGAGAAGATCATACAAAACATCGCTCAATCTAGAGCACAAGAGCAATTGAATTTATTCAAAACCTGTCTCCATTTTACGAAGAACAATCAGCAAAATCACAATGGATGGTCATGGGAATGGCAATTTCATTCAAAACCCCATTACTCTCAAAGGACTCCTCTTTGCTATCTAAATTGTGAGCACGGCCTAGATTTCAGTATTCCTTATTTCATAGCAGCCTGGATATCTGGAATTCGATTTCTAGATCCAAAAAAGCTATTTAAATGGGGAATGTTAGCTGGAGTCAGGATTACAAAATCTGATTGTGTAACGGCTAGGTTCTTGGGGAATAGAGTTCATCAAGAAGTCAGAAAACTTCTACTTTCTAAAAAACCAATCAATGTAAACATCATCTCAACACCCCTAAAAGTATTAGCAAATGGAGAGCTTCAACAAGCAATTCATTGTTTTTACCTGGATACAAAAATTTCTCCATTTTTACCTCTTCCAAACTGGCCATGTAATCATAAAGACCATTTTACTCAACTCAACAAATGGAGAGCAAGAACGGCTATTAACAACTGGCATAGGTATAGATATCTTGACTATATACCAGTTTATACAGGTACATATTAACGGATATTTATCCATTATGAACACTTGCCAAACCCATAAACCTTTTCTATTGAAACACAACAAGAAGAATATATGGTTCAATATGAAAAGGAGGATGACTTGCCATCAGTCTCGTCCAATGAAGAAATGAGTGAAGATGAAAAAACATGACATAATTTACAAAACAAGATGGAAGGCTGACAGGAGTGATCCCAGCTCCACTCCAATCATAAATAAAAAAAAATTAAGATTAGCAAAAGAAATTTATGGCGGAAAAATTATCCATTTTACTCTTCATTTCCCTTAACTTTTATATTCTGCTCTTGTAATTATTTTTGCACTTTTACTTTTCTTTCTTTCAAAACCCGATAAAACACTGTTTACCTGTCACTGTTCACTTGTGAAAACAATAAGAAGAACTATTCAAGTACTATTCGAGCACTGTTCACCCGACAGAAAGAACTATTCAAGACATTGTTTAGGTACTGTTCACATGTGAAGATGTCAAGTGGCAAACACTGTTCAAAATTTAAAAAATAACAAACCTGCCTCTGGCCACTTCTATAAAAGGAGGCACCCATTCAAGGCAAATTCCATCTTCCAAATTCATCTTTCCAATTCCATTTCTCTTCGGAATCCAAGAAACCAAGAGAATCCAAAGAAGGTCTTGGAGGGAAGATTACCCCGAGGCAAGCAAGGAGCAAGAAGGTCAATTCACTTTCCGTCCTGCCCTACCTCTACCTCACTTATAAAACCTTGTAACTTCCTTGTAGTAAATTTTAGGAAGCTTATGTGCTGAGCAACCTTTGTATGTCCTACCTGGAATTATATCTCCAAAACCTCTGTACAAAACTTACAAATTTATAAGATTTTGAAGTAAGTTCTTCAATTCTTCTTATAAAATTACAAATTTCTTTGCATGCATATGGCTGGTTTAACCGCCTATCTTGCATAAATATATGTATATATATTCATAACGGACTGGCTCTGCCGCCTATTGAGTGTATATATATATATATGCAGATTAGGCGGTTAAACCTAAAAGAAATTTGTAATTTTGTAAGAAGAATCGAAGAACTTACTTCAATATTTCATAAATTTTGTAAATTTTGTAAAGATGTTTTGGAGATGTAATTCCAGGTAGGACATACAAAGGTTGATGAACACATGAGCTTCCTAAAATCTACTACAAGGAAGTTACAAGGTTTTGTAAGTGAGGTAGAGGTAGGGCAGGACAGGAAGTGAATTGACCTTCTTGCTCCTTGCTTGCCTCAGGGTGATCTTCCCTCTAAGAACTTCTTTGGATTCTCTCAGTTTCTTGGATGCCGGAGAGAATTAGAATTGGAAAGATGAATTTGGAAGATGAAATTTGCCTTGAATGGGTGTCTCTTTATATAGAAGTAACCAGTGGTAGGTTTGTAATGTTTTAAATTTTGATCAGATGGAAAGCATGAACTGCTGTTAACAACTGGCATAGGTATAAATATCCTGACTATATGCTAGTTTATATGTGTACATATTCACTGATATTTGTCCATTATGAACACTTGCCAGACCTAGAACCCTTTTCTATTGAAACACAACATGAAGAATATATGGTCCAATGAAGAAATGAGTGAAGACGAAGAAACATGACATAATTTACAAAACATGATGGAAGGCTGACAGGAGTGGTCCCAGCTCCACTCCAATCATAAAAAAAAAAAAAATTAAGACCGGCAAAAGAAATTTATGGTGGCAAAATTATCCATTTCACTCTTCATTTCCCTTAACTTTTATATTCTGCTCTTGTAATTATTTTTGTACTTTTACTTTTCTTTCTTTCAAAACCCTACAGGATACTGTTTACCTATCACTATTCACTTTTACTGTTCACATATGAAAACAATAGGAAGAACTGTTCAAGCACTGTTCACACGTGAAGATGTTAAGTGGCAGACACTGTTTAAAATTAAAAAAATTACAAACCTGCCCATGGTCACTTCTATATAAGGAGGCACCCTTCAAGGCAAATTTCGTCTTCCAAATTCATCTTTCAAATTCCATTTCTCTCCGGCATCCAAGAAACCGAGAAAATCCAAAGAAGGACTTGGAGGGAAGATCACCCCGAGGTAAGTAAGGAGCAAGAATGTCGATTCACTTCCCGTCATGTCCTACCTCTACCTCACTTACAAAACCTTTTAACTTCCTTGTAGTAGATTTTAGGAAGCTCATGTGCTGAGCAACCTTTGTACGTCCTACCTGGAATTATATCTCCAAAACCTTTGTACAAAACTTACAAAATTTATAAGATTTTGAAATAAATTATTCAATTCTTCTTATAAAATTACAAACTTCTTTGCATGTATATGGTTGGTTTAACCGCCTGTCTTGCATAAATATATGTATATATATTCATAATGTACTGGCTCTGCCGCCTATCCCCTTCTGGATGCTAGTGTAAAAAAGATAAGGACTGAAGGCCTAGGATACCCATTGGGTTCTAGTGTAAAATTACTATTGGCCCCACTGGTCAATGTAAAAAATTATCACTACGGTGATAAGACAAGAAAGATGCATATGAAATATGCATTGTCTTCCCGCGTGTGTGTACATATATATATATATATATATATATATATATATATATATATATATATATATATATATATTTCCATAAAAGACATGCAATTCCTAACAATTCCATCTATAGTTGTTTATAAACGGAGGACATTCAATTAACGGTCATGGCCACTTCAGGAAAAGGGGCCTCGTTAGTTTTATTAGACTGAAGGGATGATCCTAACCGAGACATTGAACCATGGGCCTTCAGAAATGTATAGCCCTTAGCCTCTTCAAAATCCACCTGTCATTGACATTTCCGATTGAATTAGTTTGGGTTTAAAACTCAATTTCAACTTCATATTTATCAAGAAAATTTAATTTAATTCAGTTTCAATTAATTTAAAAATTTTAATTTAGTTGAAAATTAAAAAATTAAATTTCTTAATTTTTAAATTTAAATAAAAAAATTAAAAAATTTTAATTTTAAAATTAAGAAATTAAATTTCTTAATTAATTATCTAATTTAAAAATAAAAAATTAAGAAATTTAATTCATAAATTTTAATTTGACCTAAATCAAACTTAAATTAAAAATTTTTTATTAATTTAAATAAAAATTTAACTAAATATAGGGCGAATTAGTTTGGCCCTTTGGCCTAAAGAGGATTGGTTCCTTGTAGTCTCACAAGCTAGGACAATGCACTAGTTCGCATGCAGTGTTCTTTAATGATCACATTGATTGTTTTGACAATTAATTAATTTTTAAATCATAACACACACTACTTACATAGTGTTTAAATTAAATAAATTTTATGAAATTTATATATATAATTCTTCTTACAATATTAGGTTTAAAAAAAAGTAAAAAATTATTTACAAATAGGCAATATTTTTTAATGGGCTGCAATTTTTCAATTTTAATCTTATGAAATTCATTAATTAATTGATTTAATGAAAGTTCAATAAATTAATAATAATTAGTGGATTAGATGATATGAGATAAATTCTATTTTTTCACTAAAAAAGTGATTAATCTCAAAATATGAGTTAATTTTATTAATAATTCCTAATTTTAAAGTTTATTACATTTTCATCTCTCATCTTTATTTTGTCACTATAAAGTCTTTGAACTTTAAAAACATTACATAAAAATTAGTAAGAGATATGAAGAAATTCTAGCATAAGATACTTTTATGTAATATTTTTTAAGTTAAGAGATTTTATAATAACATAATGAAGATGAAAGATAGAAATATAACAAACTCCAAAATTGAGGGATAGCTGAAAAAAATTAACTTAAAATATGTAAGGATAAATTTCAATAGTCATCTTTGAACTTTAGGTGTTATAATAGATTTATCTTTAAAATTAAGAATATAATATAAAACTCATTAAATTTTAAAATTTTACACAGTAAAATTCTGGGCCCCAATAACGGATTTATAAATAACACAAATATGGACAATTCAAAGTAGTAATAATGTGGATGATTGTTACTATTTTTTTAATGCAGAGTCCTTCTAATCAGTTATTATATATTTAATATTTTATTATCTCATACGGTTGATATTCTTTTTATTATTAATCTGTGAAGAAAATTATAGTTAATTTTATTACTATCACATAAAGGATAAATAATTATTCACGTCACTGTTATTCTGAATTGTATAAATTAGGATTAGAATGATTTTATTATATAAAATTTTAAAATTCAAGAGTTTTAAATTACATTTTTAAGTTTAAGAATGATTTTATTATAACTTCACAACCCTTAAAATTTGTCCAAATATGTAATGGGTAAACTTGAACTTAGATTTGTTCACTCTTTATATTTTAAAGATAGAAGAAAACCAATCAACTTATCCTCTTGTTCACCTATGGAAATTCACTACTTAAAAAATAAATTATATAGTTATAATTTTTTTTAATTGTACAAAGACTTAAAACACTTGTTTTGGGCCAAATCTGAAATTTAGCAAGAAAATGAGGCAAACGATAACTAAAACCTAAAATTCACGAGGTATTTCTGACAAAACGCTAAATATATTCGAAAAATTCGACCGTTGGGGCCCGTTGCGGACAGCTTAACGGTTTAACTTTCAAAAAAAAAAAAAAAAAGGGAAATCTCTAACTCCCTCGTCCCCACTCGCCCACCTCCACGTCTCTGTTGAAAACTGCAAGACCACCTGAAAACTACCAGGGGAAAGAAACAGAGCAAACCCCACCAAATCAGTCAATCAATGGGCTGTGTTTCTTCCAAACTCTTCCGGAAACAACTCCATCAAGACATCATCGTCAACAATGGCGGCAGAGAGTGTGTTAACCATGTGGTCTCTCTCACTTCCTCAACCTACGGTGCTCTCAAACTCGACTTCAACGAAAAACGGCAACAAAAACAAGATGCAGCAGCAGAAGAAGAAGAACCCAGCAAGGAGATAGTTTCGGAGGGTAAGAAAATGCAGCAGAGATCGCCACCTCGAGAAGAGCTCGAGGTTATTAACACTTGGGAGCTCATGGAGGATCTTGAAGATGGAGGAGTACCAGTTTCTAATCATCCCAAAAAAAGCCCCAAATCGAGGGCTTTGCTTCGTGGGTTTGCTGATATGGATGCTAGGAGCCCATTGCAGTTCTTAAATCAAATTGGGTCTCCAAGGAAAGCCAGGACATTTGGTGGGAAAGAAAATAAGGTGAAGAGAGTGTCAGAGTTTAGCCCGAGACCAGTTCTGAAAGCTAACAAGTCTTCAGGACAATCGAGTAAGGCGGTTCTGAGATTGAGTTATCCAGTAAAAGGTTCTCCAGTCAGGGCTAAAACAGAGAATGCTGGTTGCGACGATTCTGAGGTTTCTTCAAGGAGGAGGAGTTTCAGTCCTTTATTCGATCCGGAGCTTGTAGCATTGTACGAAAAGGAGTTATCAGAAGAGGAAGGGCAAATCAAGAGGATCATTTCACTAACACCCAGGCCTCAAAAGTCAAAGAATGCAAGAGAACTGGGGTCTATTCTCCATTCTTTTGAACAAAAATGCCCTCCAGGTGGGGATAATGCGGTTGTGGTTTATACTACTACATTGCGAGGAATAAGAAAAACGTTCGAGGATTGTAATACTGTAAGGTCGATTATTGATTCCTACCATATTCATATGATAGAGAGAGATATTTCAATGGATTCAGGCTTCAAGGAGGAGATAAGAGGGCTAATGGGTACAAAGGAAGTGAAAGTTCCACTGGTGTTTGTTAGAGGGAGGTTGATTGGAGGTGCTGATCAAGTGGTGAAGTTGGAGGAAGAAGGCAAGTTGGGGATTTTGTTTGATGGGATTCCAAGAGGGCTTGCTGGAGTGTGCCAAGTGTGTGCAGGTTTAAGGTTTGTGATGTGTATGGAGTGTAAGGGAAGCTGCAAGATCTTGAATCAGGAGCAGAAGAAAATGGTAAGATGTGGTGAGTGTAATGAAAATGGGCTGATACGTTGCCCTATTTGTTGCTAATTTAACCTTTTCTTTTACTTCTTGAATTAGTATTGAGATTGTGGGATTTTTGCCACTTTTGATTCTTGTAAGAACAATGATTCTTGCAAGAACAATGATTCTTGATTGGTTTTGATTCCTCTGAGAGGAATGAACAGAAAATTATTTGTTAATGATGTTATTTTCTGTTCATTAGAGGAAGTGGGAGTACTAAAGTGGGTTTTAGGCCTGTTACATACATTCCCTTGCTAGATTCTGGCTTGTATTTCTGGATATTAATCAGTTGGTTTAACATATCAATGTAATTTATATTTGAGGCAAGGTTGATTATATCTTTTGTGAATGAAAGCCTTTTACTCATGATGCCAACTATGTAATTTCATTTACTTCTCTAGACAGGATCAATCCATGCTTGCTATATAAAATTGCTCTTGCTCTGTATTTGATTTGAATTAGTCTCCTGCAAAATCAGCTCCTGTCAGCACTAAAGAATGCTAGTATTAAGTATCAATTTGTGTGATTGATGTTTAGTTGAGTTTCTTCAGCTAAAGTTTAGGCCAAATTTGAGAGTTGGGATTTTGGTTTTATTATTATTATTATTGAACTTTTGCCTCTTCATCTTCACAGACAATTAGCAGAATTTAACTGCAAATGACCATTTTCAAACAATAGGAATCATTGAAGTTAAACAAATTTCACATGGATGCTGATCTTCTTAATAAACAAGAAATATATAAATAATAAATCATCTAATGCTAGTCAGGAGGCAACACTAGCACATACTTTTGTTTTCTCCAAAACTAAAATCACTGAGTGGAAATGATTCCAACAATTCAGAAGCATATCATGATAAGATTAAATCCACAACCAATACATTCATCCTATACCAGCAGAAAGAATAAATAAATAAAAAGATCATTCCCAAGGAGTAGGATTGAGGACAGTGCAGGGTCATTGGCTCCAGCATTTATCACAAGATGAAGCAACAATAAGAATTCCCATCATATAAGCATTGAGGGCTCTTAAGAGAAAGACAATCCTCAAAATAAAGCATAGATGGGTGAACCAATGAGTTTCATATCTAAATCTGTGAGTAATTCGATTCAAAATCAGTTGAAGTCAAATGGAAAAAGATAATAATAAGAAGCAGGTGAAATTGGAAGTATCACTTATCATGATGGCAGCAACTAAAAGTCTCCAACCTTCATGGGACACGAACATTGCAGAAGCACAGGCAGTTAAGTATGATCTTGAGCTTGCTATCTCAGCTGGTTTCACAAGTCTGCAAGTGGAGAGTTACACAATCCGAGCCCTGAATGGATGCAATCCTCAATCTCATATCCGTGGCATTTTTGTTGAAGATGCTCTGCATATAGCACAATCTACTTTGCGTTTTAGTTTTGCTTATGTTTCCAGAAATGCTAATTATTGGCACATTACTTGGCCAAGAGTGCTCTAGAAATCCAACTTATTTCCAAAAAAAAAAAAAAGGTTTTTTAGACAGCAACATCACTACTACTCCACAATTAATAAATCCTCTTCTGATAAATAATGTAAGTTCATAGATGAAGTTGTTTTTATTGTATATTAATCATAAATTTCATTAATTTCAATGAAAATTGTTTCAGAATTAGTCAATTGTATATGGGTTCATATCTTGGGTAGCAACGGCCAAGTACCTGCAATACCCGATTTGATTTAATCTAATGATTTTAAATAGTATATAATCGGGTTATGAATGAATTCAAGTTTGACGATAATACGGTTATGGATTTAAGTATTACATATTACATATTAAGTATTTGTTACTATATCTGTTTATATAAATAATTAATTAAATATAAAATATATTTTTTTAATAATATTTATAAAATTTTATTTATTATATTAAAAATAAATAAGATTTAAATATTTTTTAGAATTATTAGATTACTTAAAATATAAAATATTAATTAAAAAATTTTTATGTAAATTATTAATTAAAAATGTGTACAATTAAATGAGTTTAGATATTTTTTCGAAAATAATAATCGGGTTTACGATGAATTCAGATAATGAGAATATTAATTGGGTTCAAATTTGAGTAGGATGATTTTTACGAGTATCATATTTATTGGCATCTATAGTTTATTAATATAAAATCGATTTTATATAAAAATAAGTTTTACAACCATTATATTAGAGAGTGTTTGATTTAACTTATGTCAAACCTATTTATAAGCAGAAAGTTATAAATAAATTAATATTTAATTTAATTTATAAATTAAAAAAATTACCTAAAATAAGTTATAAACCATAAATAATAATATCTTATTCATGACTTATCTATTTATTTTAAAATTATAATTAAAAAGTTAAATTCTTCAAATAATTTTAAAAAATAACAATACCATTCACATCTTAACAATTATAAACCTTAATCACATATCTTTTTTTTTAATAATTTTAAGTAATTAAATTATTATTTTAAAATTTTTTAACTGAACATTAAAATTATTTTAAAATAATTTGAAAAGACAGTCTGCTTAAATGTCCAATCCAATTCAAATTACTATTTTAAAAAGAATTTAATTATTAAATTTGTCTTGTAAAAATTAAATCGGAAACAAATAAAAACTAAGAGTGCAATTTGAATTGAAACCACCAAAATCAGATCAAAACCAAAACAATACCCTGCGATTTGGCTCAAGTCAACTCTCTCCACTCAAACTTTCAGTTCGGACCAGAACTGGCCCGAGACTAGCTACGCAGACGACGAGTCAAAAGTTGACAACCGTAAGACCCATGTAAAAAACATTTCAAACGCGGGTTTAATTTTTACCGTACAGAACCAAGTTCTATTGCATGTGAAAACCCGCACGTGTTATTCTTAAACAGCCAGTAATGTGTTGCCACGTTACACCCTTGCTGGCTGTGTAACTGACATTGCAAAACGTTACTGGCTTAACGTCAATGCAATAAACTGTGAAGTGACACAACAGATCATAATATATACCGAACACGTGCATCCTCGATTTTCTAAATCGTTCATTGTGACCGTTTGGAACACCCTTGAAATCATTGGGATGTTTATTTCTTAGTATGAAAAATTAATCTTTTCAATTTTTTAGTAAAGAAAGGATATTGGTGAGAGTTCACGGTTTGATTTGACTTGAAAAATTAATATTCATCATTTTTTCATTGAGCAAACCTATGTAGTTTAGTAAAAATCTTTACTGTAGGCTCAAGTCCTTTAGCCCGGCAAAGACCTCTTAAGGCCACCATAATCTGTCAAGAATTTAGATGTACTTGAGCTACACTGACTCGATGGAAATTCATAATATCTTTATAAAATTCATCCAAGGGAAATCGAAACCCTGCTTTTAATTACTCTTCATACACCATGATCCGATCGGTTTTGTCAAAAAAGTGATCGGCTTAAAGACTCTTATGGCATCTAATTAGCTCGAAAGAGTCGATCCGGAGATTGTATTATTGGCTAATAGATTGGAGTTTGGCGTCCTCAAGGATCGATGACAGTTCGTCCACAAGTAGATTTTCTTTCCGCGTGGTCAAAGCTTGTGCTTGTTTTGACCAGGCTAGCTCACTAGAGATCAAGATGATGTCCATAATAGGTTTAGATTGCCCACTTGGCCCGGTCGCATCGCCTTCTTTCGAGGTCCATGAAAAGTGAACAGAAGAGGGGCTCGCAACTCTCTGACCTTTGGTGCCACTCATTTTCGAACAATAATGACAAATTTAATCGAAAAAAGATCAAGACCCTTACCAGAGTATAAATCGATGCCAAAAAATGCAGAAACTGAGATAGAGCATCGGATTGCTTGGAAAAATTGAAAATGGCATAATTGTGCGAATGTTTACCCCCTTTCCTATTTATATTAGTCCGAGCATTAAATGCTCGTGAGGCCCTAGGTGACACATCGGTTAGCGAAAACCCGGTCATTTCAATTTTACATCAAGGGAAAGTTCCAGAAGCAGGGGAAGGAGATCGGATAAGTAAGGTCGGTTGCAGAGCGGATAGCGATGGGATTCAGACGGAAGAAATTGGTGGACTTTGGGTGCAATTAGAGATCAGATCAAACGCAGTTATTACATATTGGAAAAATAATTAATGTAATGCGAATAATAAAGACAAAATAAAATAAAAACAAAATAAATGCGCGCGAGGCCTTAGGTGACACATCGGTTAGCGAAAACCCGGTCATTTCAATTTTGCGTCAAGGGAAAGTTCCAGAAGCAGGGGAAGGAGATCGGATAAGTAAGGTCGGTTGCAGAGCAGATAGCGATGGGATTCAGGCGGAAGAGATGGGTGGACTTTGGGTTCAATTAGAGATCAGATCGAATGCAATTATTACAGATCGAAAAAATAATTAATGTAATGCGAATAATAAAGACAAAATAAAATAAAAACAGAATAAGTAAATAAAAGTCCATTTCATTTCCAAAAGGTCAAATTACATCATTTGGGCAATCTCTCAAGATCAACAATTACAAATAACCCTTACCCCATCCTACATTCTACCTATCTCGCTCCCACAATTCAGACTTCTCCCAATCCTAAGATGCCGTTTAAGAAATATATGGAGATCGGGAGGGTAGCTCTCGTCTACTATGGTAAAAACTACGAGAAGCTTGGTGTCATTGTCGATGTCATCAACCAGAACTGAGCTACAGTCGGAACCCCTGAGATGGTTAGAAGCCAAATGAACTTCAAGAGGCTATCACCGATGTAACACCCCCGTTTGCATAGCCTGGTAGATCTCACTGTTCCGGTGACCGGTGTCGGTCCGAATAATTAAGGGGATTAGAACCATACTTAAGACAACTAGAGAAGCCATAAACACAAATAATTAGTAATTGCTAATTAATTAAGTATAAATAAGAAAAACAGAACATAAGAAGTTAAACGAGCAGAGAGTCACAGCGATGGGTGACCTTCTTGGGAACGACTGCGAAGTCAATTTAAACTCAAATTTCGAACCGTAAAATGTAACTTCGCGGTCCTTAGAACCCTTATAAACATAGTGAAAAAAAGAAAATCATGAAAAGGAACTGTTAAGCCAGTCAAATAATTAGGTCAGGAAGCCAGAAGAAATATTGAATTATTTGCAAACCGGATTGAACCGGCGAGGGGCAATTTGGCCAATTGACCCCGAGAGCTGACTCCTGACCTAACTGTCAAATAAAATCGGAGAAAAGAAAATTTTGGAATTAGAAATTAAATTAAAGAACTAATAGAAAAATAAAAAAAAAGAGAGAAAATGAAAAAGGTGTAGGGAGATGACATCATGCATGACATCATGCATGATGCCATAAAGGTTATAATTAATAAATTTAATTAAATTGATTTTTGGGTCTTCCATAAGACAAAAGACATAAAGAAAGAAAAGAAAAAAATAATAATAAAACACAAAAGTCTTCTTCAACCTGTCACTCTGCCTCTCCCTCACATCTCCATTGTTAAAACTCCATTAAAACTTGCTTCAAGCTCTTAAATCCCTACTAAACCTCAATTTCTCCCATAATTACTACATAAAAACTTGTTTTAGTCACTTGAGAAGAGGATTGAGCAAGAAAGAAGGAAGGAAAGAGAGGTGAATTGAAGATTGAAATTCAAAGTTTAAGGTTAGTGAATTTAAATTGAAAATTTATGTTTAATATTTGTGTTCTTGGTGTAGGTAATTTAGATCTTAACTTAAAATGAAATAAAAACATTTATGAAGGACCAAACTGAAAATTTGGCCAACTAGGGTTACTATGCATATGTTTGAGTTTTGATTGAAATTAAATGGTAGACAAGTTTGTATGGATGTGCTAATGAGATTAGTATGCTTAAATGTGGTTAAATGCAACAAGTTAGTAAGTTAGGGTTTTGGGACACTTAGGGTTAGAGACAAAAATGTGAGGAAGTGGTAAACGGTGTCTTTGACCTAATGTGAAGTGGGAAATGGTCATTTGTGACCTAATTAAGTGTGTTATAAGTGTTTGAATCAAAGCCAAATTCGGATTGAGTATGGTCATGCTGCTGGCAGCATGACCAAGTTACCTTTGAGGGACCAAAAATGAAATTTTACAAGTCCAATTGGTATGAGACTAATTGGGAATGAAAATAAACACTAAATGACACAATTTTCATTTAGGAAACATGCCCAAAAAGTGACCAAAACCTAGTGAACAAATTGACCAAAGTTAGAAAATTGCAGGCTGCCCTGTACAAATGGACTAAATGAATAGTATTTATTTATTTGGCCATAACTTGAGCTAGGCAGGTCTAAATGACCTGAAATTTTACTAGTAGTTAGATGAGATATAGACCTAAAACTTTCATGGGTAACACAAACCCAAATTATGCCATTAACCAAGTCATTTGACCATCCCAAGTTGGTGACCCAAAACTGCCAGCACCAAAAATTACCCAGAATTTTGGGTTAAATCTAATCCGGCAGCCATGGTTCAAATGGCCATAACTTGAGCTACAAAACTCCAATTGGAGTGATTCAAAAAGGAAAATAAACTGAAGACATTAGGGAACATTTTCTATGAAGAAAGTTTTGCCAAATTTTAACAGTAAAGTGACCAATGGAACAGTACAACCTAAGGCACCAAAACTGAAAATTTGTAATTTTGCCTAAAGGACTTAAGTTTTGAGAAAATGACCAAAACTAACAAGTTTGGTGACCAAAATGTGGTATGTGGGTGAAGTTGGAGTTCCCATACCTATTAAACCTTAGAAAGTCAATAAATTGACTTGAATAGTATAGTGAATAGTAACCCCGAAACACAAAAATTTCAAGAACGTCGAGTTTAGCACATTAGAGCTAGGTAAAAGTGAAGTTAAATTTATTTTTGGATTTATGCTAATTTATGGTACTGAAACACTGTAAAACTGTGTGTTTCAGCTGAAAAAGATTTAGAAGGTCTAAGAGACTGAGTCAAGGCCTAGAGGCGACTCACGTCAGGTTTGTGCACAATAAACCCTATTTAAGCATTTTATCATTGAAAAATGGATTTAGTATGCATTATGAGTTTAAGAACTTTTGTGTTGCCACTTTGTGAATGAAAATGTAACTTTGGAAATTAATTTGATTTTTGTATGCAATATTTGAATAAATTGTTTTAATTTGATTTCGGATTCACACTTAGCATGACAGTACCATATTATTCCCCCATTTATGGGGTTGAGATCGATTATTTTTCCTCCCTCTCTGGTTTACCAGTTGAGGTTGTAGATCGGATGAGTACTCATTAGCTAGCTAGCCACTTCCCTCATTGATTTAGATTAGTGGAGTTGTAGATTGCTTTGTCGTGGTATACAACACGGCATTGATCGAAAATTTTGTGTCATGGCTTAAGTTGTGTATGAATTGGCAATACTATATTTATTCAATTATTTGACCCAAAAATTTTGCTATAATGAGCTTTGATAAATTGTGAAATTTAATTGTGCAATATTTAAATTGTGTTTTGTCAATGAATGATTTATGTAATGTATTTCAAATTTTTTTATTGTGCACCACTGAGTATTTTTATACTCAGCGATAGCTTATTTTGCTGTCGCAGATAAGAGCAAGGAGAAAGCAGCAGAGTGAGCTGCTACTGATATTGAGGACTACACTGATATTTTTGTACGGGTATTGTTTTATACCCTTGTAGTTAATTTTGATGTAAATATTGAAATATTTTATGTATCAATGTAAAGTTGAGTAGTTGTATAATAAATTGTAATAATATTATTTTTAGAACTTCTTTTTGTAAATTAAGATTTGTATTTATGAATTTTATACTTTATGCACTGTGAATAAAGTTATGAAATATTTTGAGATGATAAACTTTGATTGGATTGTGAAATTATTTTGAAGTGGATTGAATTGAGTTGACTTGAGATTATTTGGAGGTTGGGAGTTGAGAAAATTATTGGAAGTGCTTTTTTTTAGGTATTTGAAGAACTGTTTTCTCCAAATACAAATGGAACTTTGTCAAAATTTTTATAAAAGTTGCGAAAAAATTAAAATGGACAAAAAATTTTACTAGTATTTAAACTCTGAATAAATAATTTTAATTCCTACCAAAATGCTCACCACTTCTAAAATGCAAGAAAATAGTTTTAAAATTCCTTGTAATGTACTTAATGAATTATCGGTAGGTGAAGTTTGGTAGTTCATTAGGTATTATACGGGAACATGTCATGCCTTACAGAGGGGTAAGTTGTGACAACTGATATCAAGATTGAAATTAGCAGTCTCCTTGCCTGATATCGGTCCATAGCTCGGACCGGCAAGCCGATCAAAAGCTAGACCGGTAGTCATTTTGGACCCTAATCTGTCAATTAGTCTGGTTCCCTTGCCATCATCAGATGACACTCTCATAGTTCTCTGATCTCCAATATCGTCCATTTTCAAGCGATGGGCGAAGAAGGCTATCGGAAAAAGATCGAGGTGGTTGTCATGATAAGAATTCTCGCCGAAAAAATAAAAATTAGAAAAGGAGCACATTGGAAATTCACCGGAGGAGGAAGAGTGTGAGTGTGAGAATGGCAGAATTCCCTCGCGCCTGCATATATATAGAGCCTTGGCATTTAATACATTCAGAACTCGAAGCGACTCATCGATAATCGAAGAATTTAATGCTTCATTATTCAGGGTTCGCCGATACAGGTCGGATACAAAGGAGAAAAAAAAAAAAAGAGATCAGGAAACGAAAAGAGATTGGATACGGAAAGGGTCAAGTTAAGAGATCGAAATAAGAGGTCTCAGATCTGCCAACCATAAAAAGAGATCGGGTAAATCGAGAATTGACCAATAAAGATCGGAAAACTTAGAGGATAGAATCATTTTCAATCATGACCCTTAATATATAAGGTTAATTCCCCCGCAATCAGATCTAAGTTCGTTAAAGCATTTGGGGTACGATCTAATCCCCACCATCCATCCCATTTGTAAGGACGAACCCGAACAGTTGGATATCAAGCGGTTAAAGTATCCCAAGACGCCTCAATTCACACCGTAGATTTCACTTGTAAGGATGAGTTTGGGACCTTCGAATTAAAAGTGAGTAACCAATTCGACACTTTTCATTCCCAACCTTTGGATATATTTTGTAAGGCAAGACTCCTGACCATTGGATTAGAGAATGAAGGACAGAAATTCTGAACTAAATTCTAACCTTCGATTTTGATTCTCTTTAATTCAAAGACATCGGATCATGTCCTTTTGAATCCAGACTCTCCATCTCATCTTACTGAAATCCTAATTCTCCATTTGAAGCCTTCGTTTCCTATAAATATCTGCATACAATATTGTAGTAAGGGGTGACAATCGTGATTCTTGGGGGACATTTCTGAATTTAAATATTGCTATAGCCTTATTACCTTTCGTTCTAAAGCTCGTAAGGTTTCTGGAGACTTTAGAAACAAGTTTTCTAAAGGATCTTATCACTAGAGCTACAAATATTGCAATCCATCTCCTCGGTATTCGTGCACTATCTTGAAGGTCCAATTGCAACTCATCATCAAGATCTTATTTTCATCATCTTCGGCAACTCCAGTCACTTTGTGCCCCTAGCTTTAGCAGTTTTAGCTTTGCGGGACGTCAGTACTGGCTCTTCCTTTACTTCAGCTCTCCATAGGTAAGTGTTTTTACCTATCATTCTCCAAATATAACTAATCTGTGTTCATGATATAAGGACTTTTTAGATACCATGTCATGCCAAACTTTCAGGATAAGATAACACTAGGTTGACTTATCTCACAAAAAAATTCACCCTTGGCTTTCTTTTGTGACGTCCGCATCACCCCAAAAAATCTTATTTTCTTTTTTATTTTTATTTAGTATGAGAATAAAAGTTTGGGTGACATAAAAGCACTGTAAGGAGTACGGAGGGAAGTGATGACATAGAGAGTTCCGATCTGATTAAAGGGGAGATAATTGGGATAAATAATCGTAGTTTAGGTAGATGTAGGAAGGTTCGTATGATTACCAGGAGATCGGGAACCGAGACAAGCTTGGACAATAAGTTTGGAGATCGAAAATCGAGACGAGTTAGGCGATAGGTCACTAGATTGGAAACCGAGATGAGCTCGGACCATAAGTTATGAGATCAGAAACCAAGAAAGTTTGGATAATAAAGAGATCGAGAAATCACGCACACGATGCACTACTCTGGCTCTCTAAAAGGGGATCGACAAAGAGTGTGGTTCAACATCCGCGACTTTTTTAACTCACCTTTCAAAATAGAGAGATCGAGAGAGAGTCCTTTCCTGATATTCCTGTAGTCTTAAAAAAAATATTTGAAGTACAATAAAGGGATTGGAAGAGAGTCCTTTTCTCAAATTCTCATAGCTTTTAAAATTCTCTGGCACTAAATCAGAAAGATCACAATATAGCTCATTCTTACACATTTTATAAAATTGATCGGTGTAAAATAGAGGGATTGAGAGAAAATCCTTTCCCAGAATTTCAGTAATTTATATTTTATAAAAATCATACGGTATTAAATTAGAGGAGACTGGGAGAGAGCCCTTTTCTTAGTCTGGAACTTTTATAAATTTGTTCGGTATTAAGTAGGGGAGATTATGAGAGAGTCATTTCTTAGACAACATCGGCATTTTTTACAGAACATTACAGACAAAATTTATCATATGATCTAGTAATCGGTTCATGGGAGAGTCCTTCCAAGAACCCCAAATTTTATATTGAGACTCGATAGAAAGTCTTTCTCAAGGTCCTCACATTATTAAGGGAGAGTCCTCCCTTCAGTTTGGCTTAGTTAAATAAATACCATTATTACAAAATATTAAACAATTTAACAGAAAACGACATAGGTAAAGATTTTTTGGATAATTATGCCGATGATGAGATCTTCCTTTATTAACCGAGATTCCTCAAAAATGAAGAAAATTCTCTAAGTTTTAATTATCGCATCCCTTTTGAATTAGAGTCTTAATTAAAAGAAATGAAAGTCTATACCCATATTAGTTTCTGTATATCCATTATACACACCGCACCCTCAGTTATTTGAATGCCAATGATGAGGCACATAATATGTGAGCCAAGAGTCCTCATACATTATGAACCTTTAGGGACCGAATAACACCTTTTCAGAATTAGAGTCCTAATTCGAGGAGGGAGGAGCTTAATAAATAAATAACAAATTAAACAAACACAACCTCAACTCACTTCAGGGCCATCACACTTACTCGTGTTCTGGGGTAACTCAAAATGGGGAAATATCAAACGTTCCTTTTATCAATAACAGGGACCGACATCATAATTCTAACTCCAAAATCGTCTATCTTAAATTATAAAGAGCACATTGTTAAATCTGCTTACCCTTGTTGAGGGGACGAGGTGGGGTGCCTAACACCTTCCCCACCCGTGCATGGATCCCGAACCTAGAATCTCTGTTTTAGAAGTGATTTTTATAAATTTTATTTTTACAAATGATTTTCTTTAATTTCCCTCAAAATTAAAGTAGCGACTCCTTACTTTTTCGATTTGGTGAGAATCGTCTGATGATCGTAAAAACTCTTGCGAGAATAATAAAATCATCTAATGCCAGTCAGGAGGCAACACTAACACGTACTTTTGTTTTCTCCAAAACTAAAATCACTGAGTGGAAATGATTCCAACAATTCAGAAGCACATCATAATAAGATGGAATCCACGACCAATACATTCATCCTATGCCAGCAGAAAGAATAAATAAATAAATAAAAAGATCACTCCCATGAAGTAGGATTGAGGACAGTGCAGGGTCATTGGCTCCAGCATTTAGGAAGCAACAACAAGAATTCCCATCATATAAGCATGGAGGGCTTTCAAGAGAAAGACAATCCTCCAAATAAAGCATAGATGGGTTAACCAATGAGTTTTAGTCTATGAATTATATCTAAATCTGTGAGTAATTCGATTCAAAATCAGTCGAAGTCGAGTGGCAAAAGATAATAGTAAGAAGCCGGTGAAATTGGAAGCATCACTTGTCATGATGCCAGCAACTAAAAGTCTCCAAGCTTCATGGGACCCGAACATTGCAGAAGCACAGGCAGTTAAGTATGATCTTGAGCTTGCTATCTCAGCCGGTTTCACAAGTCTGCAAGTGGAGAGTTACAGCCTCAACACAATCCGAGCCCTGAATGGATGTAATCCTCAATCTCATATCCGTGGCATTTTTGTTGAAGATACTCTGCATATATCACAATCTACTTTGTGTTTTAGTTTTGCTTATGTTTCCAGAAATGCTAATTTATTGGCACACTACTTGGCTATGAGTGCTATAGAAATCCAATTTATTTCTTAAAAAAAGAAAGTTTTTTAGACAGCAACATCATTGCTACTCCACAATTAATAAATCCTCTTCTGATAAATAATGCAGGTTCATATATGAAGTTGTTTTTATTGCATATTTAACCATAAATTTCAGTGAAGTTTGTTTCAGAATCAGTCAATTGTATAAGAGTGCATCTTGGGTAGCAACGGCCAAGTATTTGCAGTAACCGATTTGATTAAATCCAATGAGATGAGTTTAGATAATAGAAAATCGGATCTGGAACGAATTTAAATTTGAGAAATAAAACCGTTACGGATTTAAGTATTAATACCTGTTACTAAATCCGTTTATGTAAATAATTAATTAAATATAAATATATATTTTTATAATAATATTTATAAAATTTATTTATTATATTTTAAATAAATAAAATTTAAATATTTTATAGAATTATTAGATTATTTAAAATATAAAATTAATTAAAAAATATTTTTTATGTAAATTATTAATTAAAAATATATAAAATTAAATGAGTTTAGATTTTTCTTTTACAAAAATAATCAGGTTTATAATGAACTCATATAGTAAAAATATTAATCGGGTTTAAGTTTGAAAATGATGATTTTTATGAGTATTCTACTTATTGACATCTTAATTTATTAATATAAACTCAAATTTATATAAAAATAAGTTTTATAATTATTATATTATAGAGTATTTAGTTTAACTTATATCAAATCTATTTAGAAGTGGAAATTATAAATAAATTAATATTTAATTTAATTTATAAATTAAAAATTTTACCTAAAATAAGTATAATTATACTTTACTTATAATTTATTTTTTATTTTAAAACTACAATTAAAAAACTATATAATTATAATAATTTTAAAAATAATAGCCTTATCCACATCTTAACAACTATAAAATTTAATCACATATCTTTTTTTTCAATAATTTTAACTAATTAAATTATTATTTTTAAAATTTTTTAATTAAATACTTAAATTATTTAAAAAATATTTTAAAATAATTTGAAACGACATTCTGCTTAAATGTCCAATCCAATTCAAATTATTATTTTTAAAAAGAATTTAATTATTAAATTTGTCTTGTAAAAATTAAATCGGAAACAAATCAAAACTGAAACTACAATTCGAATTGAAACCACCAAAAATCAGATCAAAACCAAACCAATACCTTGCGATTTGGCTCAAGTCAATTCTCTCCACTAGAACTTTCACGTCGGACCAGAACTAGCCCGAGACTTGCTACATGGACGACGAGTCAAAAGTTGACAACCGTAAGACCCATGTAAAAATCATTTCAAACGTGGGTTTAAATTTTACCGTACAGAACCAAGATCCTATTCCATGTGAAAACCCACACGTGTTATTCTTTAAACAGCCAGTAATGTATTGCCACGTTACACCGGTGCTAGCTGTGTAACTGACATTGCAAAACGTCACTGGCTTAACGTCAATGCAATAAACAGTGAAGTGACACAACAGATCATAATATATACCTAACACGTGCATCCTCGATTTTCTAAATTGTTCATTGTGATAGTGGTAGTAGATTGCTTCTCGTTTTCTAGTCTCTCTCTTTGTATCCATTTTTTTCTGTGTGCAGTGAATTGAATTGCTTCATTTGGTAACCAAAAATGGCCGGGAGGAAGAGAAGAAAGCTGAATTCGTAAGTCGGTTGTTGTTGCTTCTAACTTTCAACTGAGAAATTATTATCCCTTTCTTTTCTTACTGGCTTGTAATTGAGTTTTGTTGCAGTTAGGGTTTTGTGAATTGATTATTTCAAGGGTTTTGACTATTTTTATCGTTGGGGTTTTACTATGATGCAATGCACTTTGGGGATTTTAGTTGGTAGTGAAGCTTGAGTTATGGGAAATTGGAACCCAGAGGAGACATTTTGATGGATGTTCTTAAATGGGTTTCACTGTGTGGGTGCGATATGTAAATGATGCTTTGGATGAATTTGAAATTTTGAACTTCGGGGCAAAATTTGAACTCTTTGATGGGCTTTCCTCCCATTTGTTATTAGTTTTATCATCGGCGGTTATGAGCTATTGATTTGACTGATTCTGTATTAGCAATAAGAATATGAATTTAACATGTAGGTTAAGCAACGATAAGGATTTTATATGAATTTATATCTCGACCTTTTTTTTGGGGTTTGTTCGTTTTCATGGTTTATTTGCTTAGTTTGACTTTATTGGCATGGATACGGGTTCATGGTTTTATCATACAGGGTCTTTATGGTGGTGAATTGCCCCTTAAGCATGCTGAGCTTGAATGGAAAATCCAAATGACAAGTTTATATGGTTATGTTATGCACTTGTCATGCAGTTAATACGTGTGCAAGGAATATTTGTATCTGAGTCTGAGATTTTTCCAATCATTGTTTTTATTGACTTTGATTCTATACTTTGTTCTGGATTCAATATTGATTCAAAAGTTGCATTTTCCAAAAAGAGTTTTCTCTCTGTAGCTCTTGAGATTAAAGTTTCATTTTTATTTTATTTTATTTTATTTTAATTTTATTGTTATGTAATGGGTTGCCTGCTGTTGAAAAAACAAATTTGAATTGGCTGTAAAAGTAAGATTCAATAAATGTTTCAAAGAAGTGCTTTTGTGTAAAGTGGCTTTGCGCCTTTTTCAGACCGACCCTAGGCTTTTTGGATGATCTTGAGTTCAGTTCCTAAGCCCATCTAAAATTACTTTTCTTTGGTTGGTTTGGCATTTATGGTCATTGGTTTTGATCAACTGTAGGTTGGCTATGGTGGCCATGGATAGTGTAAGGGTGACAACCAATTGTAAGCGAGAGAAGTTGGAATTACGAACTTGGTCTGACCTTCCTACAGAACTTCTGGAACTGATCTTCTGCCGTTTAACTCTAGAGGATAACATTCATGCCTCTGTTGTATGCAAGAGATGGCACACAGCTGCCATTTCTGTCAGAGTGGTGAACCAATCACCCTGGCTTATGTATTTTCCAAGATGTGGGAATTTTTATGAGCTCTATGACCCAGCACAGCGCAAGACCTATTCCCTTGAGTTACCAGAGTTGTATGGGTCAAGAGTTTGTTACACTAAAGATGGTTGGTTGTTGCTTTTCAGACCCAGAACACACCGTGTTTTCTTCTTTAATCCATTTACTAAGCAAGTGATCAAACTGCCAAGATTTGAATTGACTTATCAGATAGTTGCCTTCTCTGCTCCGCCAACATCTACCAGCTGCATTGTTTTTACAGTTAAGCACATCAGTCCCACAATTGTAGCTATCAGCACTTGTCATCCTGGGGCAACCGAATGGGTTACTGTTAATTACCAAAATCGCTTGCCTTTTGTTAGTAGTATTTGGAACAAGATTGTTTTCTGCAGTGGACTTTTTTACTGTCTAAGTCTCACAGGTTGGCTAGGTGTTTTCAACCCGGTGGAACGGACTTGGAATGTTCTTGTTGTGCCTCCACCTAAATGCCCTGAGAATTTCTTTGCTAAAAATTGGTGGAAAGGAAAATTTATGTCAGAGCATAATGGAGACATCTTAGTTATTTATACATGTTGTAATGGAAACCCAATTATATTTAAGTTGAATCAGTCACAAATGATGTGGAAAGAGATGAAGACCCTTGATGGTGTGACGCTGTTTGCCAGTTTCTTATCATCTCATTCAAGAACCGATCTCCCTGGAATAATGAGAAACAGTATCTACTTCTCTAAAGTTCGTTTCTTTGGAAAGCGTTGCATATCATACTCTCTGGATGACTGTAGATACTATCCTCGCAAGCAGTGTCATGACTGGGGAGAGCAAGATCCTTTTGAGAATATTTGGATTGAACCACCTGAAGACCTCTCAATTTCTCTCTGAAAAACATCAGAACATGTTCCAGTTAAGTGCATATGATACTTTTTATAATTTGTTTATCCTAATTCATTTACTTCCTCGCACTGGACTGAATCCCGTTGGTGCTTGCTGTATACATCTTGGCTAATGGAACCATTTTATTGTGCTTAAAGGACTTTGCATAGAATACATTACTCAACTCAACTTAACTAAGCTTTTATCCCAAAAATTTAGGGTCGGCTATATGGATTCGCTTTCTCCACTCTGAACGATTTTGGGTTAAATCCTCAGAAATATGTAATTTTTCTATGTCATGTTGTACTACTCTCCTCCAAGTCAATTTAGGTCTACCCCTTTTTTTCTTTCTATCCTCTAACCTAATGTGCTCTACTTGTCTAAGTGGAGCCTCCGTATGTCTACGCTTCACATGACCAAACCACCTCAATCTCCCTTCTCTCAACTTATCTTCAATTGGCACCACTCCTACCTTTTCTCTAATACTCTCGTTACGGACTTTATCTAGTCTAGTATGACCACTCATCCACCTTAATATTCTCATCTCTGCAACTCTTATCTTAGATGCATACGACTCTTTCAGTGCCCAACACTAACTATCATATAACATTGCCGGTCGTATGGCTGTACGGTAATATTTTCCTTTCAATTTATTGAGAATCTTACGATCACATAAAACTCCCGTGGTATGTCTCTACTTCAACCATTCGGCTTTAATCCTGTGACTAACATCCTCCTCACATTCCCTATCTACTTGAAGGATTGAGCCTAGATATTTAAAGTGATTACTTTGAGACAGTACCACTCCATTCAAACTAACTCCTTCCCTATCACCAATTTGGCCTTCACTGAACTTGCAATGCATGTATTCTGTCTTCGTTCTACTTAACTTAAAACCCTTTGACTCTAGAGTACTTCTCTAAAATTCTAGCTTTCTATTGACTCCTTCTCGTGTCTCATCTATTAGAACAATATCATCCGCAAACATCATGCACCAAGTAATACTCTCTTGTACATGTTTCGTTAGTTCATCTAAAACTAATGTAAAAAGGTAAGGGCTTATGGCTGATTCTTGGTGTAATCTAATTGAGATCGGGAAATCTCTTGTGTCCCCTCCCACTGTGCGCACAATAGTAGTTGCTCCTTTATACATATCTTTCAATAATTGTATGTACTTAATAGATACCCTCTTTTGTTCTAACACATTCCATAAGACAGCTCTTGAAACACTATCATAAGCCTTCTCCAAATCAATAAAAACCATGTGTAGATCTTTCTTCACATCTCTATATTTCTCCATCAAGCTTCTAATGAGAAAGATCGCTTCCATAGTTGAACGACCAGGCATGAAACCAAATTGATTGAGAGAGATAGAAGTATCATGACGTAGTCAATGCTCCACAACTCTCTCCCACAACTTCATAGTATGGCTCATGAATTTAATTCCCCTATAGTTTGAGCAACTCTGTATGTCTCCCTTATTTTTAAAAATAGATACTAAAATACTCTTCCTCCATTCATCAGGCATTTTCTTTGAGTTTAGAATCTTATTAAATAATTTAGTTAACCATGTCACTCCTATATCTCCCCAAATACTTCCACACTTCAATTGGTATTTCATCGGGTCCATAGGCTTTACCCACTTTCATTCTTTTAAGTGTTTCCTTTATTTCTAAAGATCTAATCCTTCTAGTATAATTCACATTCTTTTCTATTGTTCTATAATCTATATTCACGCTATTACCATTTTGACTATTATTAAAGAGAATGTTAAAATTATTAAAGAGAATGACTATTACCATTGCATGTTAAAATTTCTATCTGGTGAGAATGCTGCACAAACTGTTCTGGCTTTAAAAATATTCAAAGTTTTAAATTGGAAATATCTTAAACAAACGGTAAAATCTTCTTAAGCACTGATTTTACTTTTCTTATGGTCTGTGGAGCAGGTATTGAGTGCCTATTGTTTGTCTATAAAAAGAGCAATAGGAGTCTTTAAAGAAGCACTCTTTGTTGTAGCATGGATTCAATGTACACGAAGCGTTAAAGTTCAGGCAATGGAGGAGTGAAATTTATACCTTCAAGATAACAGTAATGCAGTTTAGACAACCTAATTTTTACCTTAGGATCTGAATCCTTTTTGTAAGATCATTAGGGCATATCCTTGGCCATACGGTTATTTGTTCAAATACGTTTCAGATATAGAAATATTTTGTCCGCTTTAGATTATCTTCCCCTCTATTTTCTGTGCTTCAGCTTAGTTGATGTTTGCTTTTTTAGCATTTCTGTTTTCAGAAGATACGCAAAGCAGTCAGAAGATACGAATGATGGAATTCTATATGAGAGCGTGCCCTGTGGCCAAAATTTTCAGGCGATTTATGCTTGGGGCCTTGCCTAAGTCAAGTTTCTTTCTTCTGAAGCAAAAGCTATCTAAGCAAAATTCACCACAAATTAGAAGTGGCAATTTGTGTAGTTGACACATGGTAAGAGTGAAATGGAAACCCAAGGCTAGGTAAGAGTTAAAGGGAAAACCAAAGGATGCCAACATTTCATGCAAAAGCAATCAAATATATGTAAGTTCAAGAACATGATTAAGGACATTGATCCAAGCTAAAATAGGAATCAAAACTTACTTTAACCAATATTATAAAAATTAATTATCATCGACTGTCTTGGCACAAACAAGCTATCAGTTAACAAAGGTACAATTTAACCTTCACAGACTAATTGACAGGCTACTATCCAGCAAGCTCCAGCCTGAAACCGAAAGGCAAATGGATTGAGCTGTGCAAGAGCCTTTGCCTTTTAGCACATCTGCCTACAGCTTAAATTCATTGCAGGGCTTTTAGGATCTAATAATATGTAGAAAGCACACTTCATCGACCAGATAGCCTTTATTCAATAGTCAAAAGAAGGAAAATTTCCTCTTTCCTTCTGCACTTGTAATAAAAGACAATCACATTAGTATGGGTTATACCGGCTGCGTCCACGGTTACTGTCATTGCCACGTCTTCCACCGCTTGAGCTACCAGCACCACCACCCCTACCAGCCCGAGGCTGTGGTGGAGGGGTGTGTGGTTGCATTCCAGGCTGTTGCCTATAGCCAAAATAACAACATTAAATGGCTTGCAGTAAATAATTCTCCAGAACTAAAGAAGAATGAAATTGTAAAACACAGGAAACAAGTAAATGAGATCTGGTAGCCAGAAAATTACTCAGCTGGCAGGTCCTGTCAATGAACATCTTTCTACTAATGTAATAAGTTTAATCGACATATTTGTGCTCTGGACATAACAAGGCCTAATAGAGTCTAAGGGCGGGCTTTCATCCACATTTTCAAATTCCCATTTCAAAAATACATACGCATGAAAACCATATACATAAGAATACAATCCCCCCTACCAAAAAAGAGAGAGAGACAGAGACAGAGACAGAGACCGGTATTCTGAACATTATGGGCATGTCAATCATGTCAGAGTGATGAAAGACAGTTGAACAAACAAATACTGAATGAAGGACGATGATCACACAGCCAAATGATACGAAGAGATTTAAAATGAGCAGACATGCAAATCACATGGGATATTAAAAGGAGCACACATGCATGTGCACGCAGACACACACACACACAAAGCATGACTTTCTCTGGACAAATATAGAAAATGGCACTTACAAGACATATCCAATCCTTCCATCAGGTAAAAGCATCGGCATCATTGCCATACCAGCAGGAGTTGGTCCCCTACCATAGATCACTTGCTGCAGGATTTTCCCATATGTATTAGCAAATAGATGCAACAAAAATTTCTGTATACACAATGTAAACCTCCCAACAAAGAGAACAAACTAATCCTTCTCAAGTACATATCTTGACCATAGATGAAAAGTATGCGAACTTTGAACTTTGTGGGACCATAATACCAATTATTGATAGTAATAGGAATGACCACTAGTCACTTTCTCCATCTTCAAATAAATAAATAAGGCACTATTTTCGTCCACAACTCCTTAGTATTACCCCAAAGAGAAAAAAAGACCAACTCAAAATTTGTGTTGATAACTCCCAGACCAACTCAAAAATGCATGCACATATATATGAGAGAGAGAGAGAGAGAGAGAGAGAGGGAGGGAGTGAGGCAGGTATAGAATATCCTCTTACTTGAGCAAAGCCAGCAGCACCATATCCTGCACCAAGGGCACCATAGGTTCCCCCAACTAAACCATATCCAAGACGGGGTGGGAAGGTTGGATGCAAGACAGACTTCTGCAAATTTGTCCCTCCAGAAGACTTCTGATCTGCTTGAGGCTTAGCAAGGGAGCAGTCCAAAACTTGGCCTGTCAACCAGAGAAGAACTAATTCAAATGAACCATGATGGTTTATCAGCAAATACAGAAAGATAATAAAAATGAGAGAAAAATACCATCAATTTCATATTTCTCAGTGTTCTTCAATGCCTTCATGGCACTGGATCTCTCTGCAAAGTGCACAAAACCAAATCTGCTCTTTTCATGCCCAGCTTTTGCAGGAGGGAGAACCACTTTTATAACTTTTCCATGCCGTTCAAACAGCTGTCTTAGGCGATCCTGAGAAATGTCTTTTGGTAAGTTCTTCACATACACTGCCTTGACCTGTATAAAATGTAGGAAATCATGACTAAATAACCTCTCCAAATAAAACAAAAAAATAAACAAGAAATATCAGGCCAATATCTTGCGGATACAAACAATCATCTTACATGGAGGAAATCACCAGAGTGCAGAAATGTCATTTTTTTTTTTTTTAACTAGAGGAGGGAAAAAACACAATATTTCAATTCCAAGGTATGATCCACAATCAATTCTATTTCCATTTGCAGGCCACAAGCAATCACCATAGGCACAAAGCACAAAACACACAAGTACACATATTCCATTGCCTAATACAACAGCACAAGCAAACTCTATGAACCAGATGACAAAAAGAATAATGGTAGTTACAGGCGGAAAATAGTAATTCACATAGATACCAAGAAGGCAATATGAGCAACAGTAGAATCATTTCAAGCACATTATGCTTCATTGCATTTTAATGCAAGGACAGACCAAGCAAAAACAATATTACAGAAGATAAATGAGAATTAAAAAATAAGATGAAGACCTGAGAAGCAGCTGAAGATCCTGCATTTTTAGGGTCAGCCCAGCTCACTGTTGGAGCATTATCATCAAGTGTAAATTTTGCGTCTGACATCTTTTTTCTTGAGTATTCTGCACAAGCATGATTATAATACTCAATGAAAGCAAATCCACGATTTCGGCTGGAGTTCTGTGGGTCCTATTACCATTAAGAGGTGAAATTAATAAGCAACATGTCAAGGCAACTTTAAGAACCACCATGATGAAAATGCAATAATATTCAACTTGAAAGATCATAACTATGTATGTGTGAGTGTAGAAGTTTAGAGCACACAAACCTTCAACAATTCCACAGAAATTACTCCTGGCCCAATCTTCATTACAACATTTTTCATATCTTCCTCTTCCCAGTTTCTTGGAACATTACCAATAAACAGCCGATGATTTGCTTGAGATGTTGAACATCTTATCTTTTTACCCTAGAAAAAGGAAGTGGTGTTAAAAGAAAGGCAAACTACCAGAACTCAGAAGCTCAAGTAATTTTCCAAATTGTCAGAGAGGACTTCATGCATAAAAGAAATTATGCATGAAACGCACACAAGTAGCATTTCCAGCACATAGCTGAAATAGCATTCATTGCCAACATCATTCATAGGAAGACAGGCTAATACTTTGATACCTGAAGCTCAGTATTGTTCAGATCTTCAATAGCCTTGGAAGCTAACTCCTTTGATCTGAAGGTCACAAAAGCATACCCCTTGGCCTCACCTGAATCTTTGCCCTTCATTATCCTTACCTATTCTCAGCATATACACATATTTAGTCTGTCGAAATAAATAACATAGACAAGGAATTTACAATGACAGCATAACTTACTTCTGTGACTTCTCCTATAGATTCACAAAAGCCCCTGAGATCTTCTTCAGTGGCATTATGAGGAATACCACCAAGGTACACCTCTGATCCATGAGGAGGAAGTGCAAGAAGTTCAGCATGCTTTTTTTCCTCATCTTCCTCCTCTTCACTCTCAGAGCCTTTTTGTGCATCAGCCTCATTCACTCCCTCTTCAATTTCTTCCTCTTCTTCCACCTCCTCTTCTACCTCTTCCTCTTCCTCTATCTCCTCCACTTCCTCCTCTTCCTCTACTTCTTCGTATTCAACTTCTTCTTCCATTGCTTCCTCCTGTTCATTGTCACCATCAAGGTCAACGCCCTCCTCAGATTCCACAGGATTTTCAGGTTCATCTGGTTTATCAGCAGCCTCAGCACTACCTCTTGTCCTCGGCATCTTATGTGTGTAAGAAAACAAGCTTGCAAGGCAACTGTGAAGGAAGCACAGAAGCCAGAAGCATTCACAGAAGGAAGAGTACAAGTATGGAAAGGTGGAAACAAAATGAGAGGCCAAATGGAGTTGCAGAATAAGAATCTCAACTGAATTTTTTCCATAAGATATGGATCCAAGGAGTTGCAATGTGAATGATAATCAATTACGGGATATGATAAAGCAACAGTAGTTATAGAGACAGGCAAGAGAGAACTACGAATGATAATCAAGAGGATGATGATGCTCAACAGGTGAAAAAATATATGTATATAATGAAGCAGAAAATTTCTTGAAATTTTGATACTGGCAGTGGCCCAAAAACAACAGCCAGTTGATTGTTTAACTATATGTCTGGAAAAATGCATCCACCAAAAAGAAAAGCAAAAAAGACAAAAGCAAAAGATAAGAAATGAGTATTTGAACTAATGTGATTGACGTTACAAAGCACAATTTTAACACACAGCAAGACAGCAAGCTGGGAGACAAATTCTGATGCTACTGCTTCACTCAGTTAACAAGAAAATAAAACAAACAGGTTTAACTAGGCATAATGATCCCTCCTCAGTCACAAACATTTTTTCCTTAAATGATTTCAACCCAAATCCAATTCGTATAATTTATGGCCAGGTACTGTGCACATTTTCCTTATAAACAACAAGATAAGCTACATTAGAATTATTATTGTTATCATTATTTTTTTTAAATTATACTAGAAGAATTAGATCTTTAGAAGTAAAGGAAGCACTTAAGAGAATGAAAGTAGGTAAAGCCTGTGGACCCGATGAAATACCAATTGAAGTGTGGAAGTATTTGGGAGATATGGGAGTGGCATGGTTAACTAAATTATTTAATAAGATTCTAAACTCAAAGAAAATGCCTGATGAATGGAGGAAGAGTATTTTAGTACCTATTTTAAAAAATAAGGGAGACATACAGAGTTGCTCAAACTATAGGGGAATTAAACTCATGAGCCATACTATGAAGTTGTGGGAGAGAGTTGTGGAGTATCGACTACGTCATGATACTTCTATCTCTCTCAATCAATTTGGTTTCATGCCTGGTCGTTCAACTATGGAAGCGATCTTTCTCATTAGAAGCTTGATGGAGAAATATAGAGATGGGAAGAAAGATCTACAAATGGTTTTTATTGATTTGGAGAAGGCTTATGATAGTGGTCCAAGAGAGGTCTTATGGAATGCATTAGAACAAAAGAGGGTATCTATTAGGTACATACAAGTATTGAAAGATATGTATGAAGGAGCAACTACTATTGTGCGCACAGTGGGAGGGGACATAAGAGATTTTCCGATTTCAATTGGATTACACCAAGGATCAGCCATAAGCCCTTACCTTTTTACATTAGTTTTAGATGAACTGACGAAACATATACAAGAGAGTATTCCTTGGTGCATGATGTTTGCGGATGATATTGTTCTGATAGATGAGACACGAGAAGGAGTCAATAGGAAGCTAGAACTTTGGAGAAGTACTCTAGAGTCAAAGGGTTTTAAGTTAAGTAGAACGAAGACAGAATACATGCATTGCAAGTTCAGTGAAGGCCAAACTGGTGATAGGGAAGGAGTTAGTTTGAATGGAGTGGCACTGTCCCAAAGTAATCACTTTAAATATCTAGGCTCAGTCCTTCAAGTAGATGGGGGATGTGAGGAGGATGTTAGTCATAGGATTAAAGCCGGATGGTTGAAGTGGAGACGTGCCACGGGAGTTCTATGTGATCGTAAGATTCCCAATAAATTAAAAGGAAAATTTTACCGTACAGCCATACGACCGACTATGCTATATGGTAGTGAGTGTTGGGCACTGAAAGAGTCGCATGCATCTAAGATAAGAGTTGCAGAGATGAGAATGTTAAGGTGGATGAGTGGCCATACTAGACTAGATAAAGTCCGTAACGAAAGTATTAGAGAAAAGGTAGGAGTGGTGCCAATTGAAGATAAGTTGAGAGAAGGGAGATTGAGGTGGTTTGGTCATGTGAAGCGTAGACATACGGAGGCTCCAGTTAGACAAGTAGAGCACATTAGGCTAGAGGATAGAAAGAAAAAAAGGGGTAGACCTAAATTGACTTGGAGGAGAGTAGTATTTAACTCAAAATCGTTCAGAGTGGAAAAAGCGAATCCATATAGCCGACCCCAAATTTTTTTTATAAAGGCTTAGTTGAGTTGAGTTGTATTATTTTTTTTAAAATAGCATAAAAGGGAATAGTCAATAAAATCCTAGTTTTCCAGCTCTAAAGTAAGACAAGTGCTTCCAAAATAACAACTAATCCGTAAACCAATTCTTCACTTCATAATCCCGCCTAGGGATAAGATTAAAATCCAACAAACATAAACTTAACCCATCTTTATTACATGAATCTACCAGCTTCACCCAGAACCCACAAATAATTAAACATTAAACTCCAGCCTAAACCACCCACAATACTATTGACAATATAACCAAACAACCCAAACCGTTAAAGTTGAAACCCATCAATTAATTAGATCATTTCGACTCCCAATACAAAATTTTGAAACAATTAATGAAATACGAGAAGAAGAGGCCCAATGACACCAGCAAAAAATACAACAATGAAAAAGAGAAAGAATACCTGGTTAGGTATGCTAAGTCTAGCAAAAACCTAGCAGAGAATCAGGTAACTTGGTCGTTCCTGAACAAAACCCTAATTTTCCCAGTCCTCTGGCAGAGCTCTTTCGGCTCTTGGTTTTTCGCGGGCCTAAGCTTTTGGAATAGAGCGACAATAGAGAAAGCCACTGTGCCCTTTTCTGATTCTAATCTAAAGGCCCAAAACGGTCTGAGCTGTTTCCTATTTGTTCACATATTCATAACCTTATATTTATTTATTTATTTTTAAAATTTATTTAATATAAATTCAAACTCATTTAAGAATCAACTTAATAATATTTAAATTAAATATTTATATTAAAATATACATATATAATATTAATTTAATTATATATAAAAAATTTAAAAATTTAAATAATAATATTTAAATAATAATTATTAAACTCATTTTCATATATATTCAAAATAATAGTAATAGCACATTATTATTTAAATTAATTTTTTTAAAATTATTTTCATTATTATCTTATTCCAATAAAATGTATATAAATTTAGATAAAAAATTTAAATAATGATTATTGAGCTTATTTTTATATAAATTCGAAATAATAATAATTGTATGTTATTATTTAAATTAATTTTTTTAAAATTATTATATTATTCAACTAAAATCATTATGAGAATATAAATTATACACCATCAAACAAATAATTTAACCATTATCATTTTGAAAAAGAAAAAGAACATAAATTATATATAAAATTACACTGTATACCAAGTTGAAAATTAAAATTTTAAATTATCATTGAAAATTGATTTTATTTTTTAAAATTAATAAATTTTTAAAATTTTCATATTAATAAAATGTTACAATGATATATATATATATATATATATATTCTAAAAATTAAATTGAAAATTTTTATTCTCGTATTTTAGAATATGATCGACGAAAGAAAAACTCTCAAAATTAAAGACAATAATAAATGCTAATTTATTCTTAATTACAATTTTTTTTTCCTAATTAAACTATAAGCCTCTCTTTGAAAGAAAGTTTATAAAGTAATATAAGGTTTTTGAAGGGCCAAATTTGCAACTAAAATATTGGTTCAAGAAATACCCAAAATAGTAACCAAAGATTCAAAACTAGCCAAATTTATTGACATCGACATCTAGTTACATCGAGGACCAAAAGCACCTCAAAACTTCACTACAAATAAAGCCAATACACCTCAGAGGAACAAGAGCTGACATTCACCATTTGCAAGCTGACAAAGCTGGTTGTAGGAATATGTATCTGCCCAAAAAAAAAAAAGAAGACTATAAGCATTTACAGAAGCCTATATAAGCTGAAAAATACAAGCAAATGCCCAAAGATCAAGTAGTATTTCAACATTAAAACACATCACTTGCATTGCCACCAAGAAGCAAACAAATGTTGTTTGATTGTTATTAGACTTTTTTCCCACTTATGGATACAAGTACTCATTGTTATCTGCTGGCCACATAATTGGACTTTTGTAAGTCATCTGCTGGTCAGTATGAGTAGTCCCATAACATGCAGTATGCAGTAAAACAGCAATCAGAAGTTACCAGAGTAGTGTTTGCATACAAGTCCAGGCTACAAATTTGTATGCATGAATATCATTTTGAATGAACACTTCAAAAAATTCAACAGTTAGGAACAGGCCACAAAAAACATTTGTTTTGGAAAAAGCAATGCAAGGGACAAGCCAGTTAACTTAAAGCAAGTTTAGGGAGAAACATGATGCAGAAGAAAAAATCTTACCAAATGTGTCCCCAAAGTTGGTCCATATTTCAGCTTGGATGGATTTTTCACTGTCAGCAATGCCAATAACCTCAACAAAATTTGTAAGAGGAACAGATGGTGGGGTGCCTTTAACAGAAAGCTGTTGGTCATCTGTTGATTTTCCTATTACAGCTCCACGATCAGATCCGATAACCTGAACGACAGTCCGGACCCTCTTCCGCACATGCATGGGCAACAGTCCTCCATTAACAAAAATTGCAGGTTTTGATGTATCCATACCCTACAAAGTCACAAACAATATTTACATTGACATAGTAAGTCAAACCTCAATATTTTCCAAATGTGTATGAGATTAAATCTATTAAAAGTAGTTTCAGAAGTCAGATCTGCTATGAATGGACTCCTAATTCAATTTTATGAATCACCTCTACCAACTAGGATTTTTAAATACCATCATAATTTTTCCTCTTCCCTTGCTCTATTTGGAAGATTGTTTCTGCCTATACAAATAACTAACAGATTTTTTTATTTTAATTTTTTTTGCTTTTAAAACAAAAGGGCTCATTCAAATATAAAAACACAGACAATTAAGCTGATGAGTACCCCTTGTCCGGCTACTCTTACACAAGAAGCTGAAAGGGGCAGGGCCTAGCACACCATATAGATAAATTCTTAGCATAAAGCTATCTCAACCTAGCCCCTCTTTCATGCATAACATCAAACAGATAGCTTAAATGCTCATCAAACATAATTGCAAACTCGCTTTCACTGGCATCGAACCATAGGCTAGAAGAAATCCAACTAAATGATATAAAACATATGAAATCTCAGATATTCTGTATATGAAATTATCAAAAGTGACGAGAAATGGATCGGAACAGAAAGTTGTGTTAGGGCTTAATTAGCTATTTTAAACAGGAAATTCAGATTTCGATGTTTTCTCAGATACCAAACGGTGATTAAAGGAAAATTTAGCGTTCGGAGCCTTACCCGATTGTCCAGAGAAGCTTGCCTCGAGAAAGATAAGAGCACACAGAGAGTCAATGGGCGATGGCAATGCGAGGGCGCGGGTTTTTTAGTCTTTTTCTCGACATATAAATGTCTGGAAATTACAAAAAAAAGTACCTGAAATTTAGTGGCTTTTTCAATTAGTGATAAGTGATCAATTATGTGACAACTTGGTACCTGTAATTTATTGCTTTTAATTTTTTTTATTTTATTTTTATCTGTATTTTTTAAATTATTTTTTTTTAATTTTACTCATAATTACTATAATTATTTTTTAAAATTCATCTTCTCACTACCTACCCTCTCCCTTAAAAGGTTTTTAGTGGCACATTAATATAGATAGAATTATTGATATTGGAATAACTATGTAAGATAAAAAGTAATTTAGTTAAATTAAAAATAAATTTTAATAATCGTCCATGAACTTATATAATTGTAATACCACAGTTCATTAACTTAAAAATGTAATATAAAATCTCCTCAATTTTAAAATTTTACACAATAAAATCTCTTAACTTCTAATCACCCATTTTTCTGTTCGACACTAATTTAACAATTCTAATGTGATACTTAGTTAGTATTTCTTTTTCCTCTCTCAAGTCATATGTAAATTGAATCTGTGTAAATGAAATATTTCTCCTATTTATAGAGAAAATAATTTTTCACATGTAGAAATAATAATTTTACGCTTTGTATAAAAGATGAGAGAAAAACGCTGACTAAACGCCACGCTGAATCTATTTATATTAACATCTAATTGAAAAATCAGTAATTAGAAGATAGAAAAATTTTAATGTGTAAAATTTAAAAATTAAAAAATTTTATATTACATTTTAAAGTTAAAAAATTATAATATTATAACTATAAAAATTCATAAATAATTATTAAAATTTATCCGCTAAATTAAAGAGTATGTAATTTAATTACTTCATTAATTACCTTGAAAAATCTTAGAGGATGAATAAAAATAGACAGGTGAAATAATTTGGACATTAAATGCATTATTCTTAATTAATTAATTAATTTTATAGTTTTCATTTTACTTTTTCATTTTGGAGTGAATTTTAAAATTTATTTATTTAGACTTTTTTTTCCTCGTATTGTAACGGTTGGCACCATTTATAAGGATTTTTTTTTTCTCTTTAAATATTAACACATAAATTAATTGCCATTTACTAAATTGCTTCATTCCATTATTATAACATATTTAAATTAGGGGAACAATAATAAAGTGGAAATGTGAATGCCTATGAGCTCATAATAATTTGAAAAAAAAAAAAAAGAATGAAGATATTAATAAAAAAAAATTTGCCAGACACCATCGAAGGCCAGTTGGAGAATAAGTTGATCACTTCTCTCTCAATTTTCTGGTAATGGCAAAAGCTGCTCCGGCCACAGCAGCAATGACTGCTGAAACTAAGATAGTTTTTTTCAGCGTCTGCATGGCATCCCTTTTGTCCCTTTCCTTCTGCTTTTGTTTAGCCTCTTCTTGTTCCTACAAAATGAAAATTAAAAGTTTATATATAACACCATTGCCATGCAAGAGTATGCTGCAAAATCTGCTCAGAAATTGAAGAACATTAGCACTTAGCAGTACAAAAACAGAAGATCAGAAATAGTGTATGAACGAAAAAAGGAGATGTATTTGTTTACGTAGAGACAATTTTAATACCACTAAATTAAAACTCATTAGTTATGTTTTATTTAGCAACTCATGAAATCTAAAGATCCATAGTGAACGTATATGCATATATGATAATTTTTTTTTGTTTTTGTTATTTATTTATGATCTGATAATCTACACAACAAATACTTTCCATAGTCTATTCATCTCAATTGTAGTAAAACTGAATTATGATTTTTATTCACTTTCTATCTTGGGCATATTTTGGAGTAATCACAATTAGTGGTGAATTAAAACAAATATAAAAATAAATTATAAAATACTATTAAAATATATTTAAAATATAATTTTAATATCAATATCTAGTACTTTGAAAAGTATCGAAGTTATAACGTTATTAATACTATTAAATATATCTTTTTATTATATCTTCATTTAATTTTAAAATTTATATAAAAGATAAATAATTAAATTTATAAGGAATCAATTTGTTAGAGATATAAAACTATTTTTGAGATTATTGACAGCAAAGACATATATCAAAGCATCTCAAATGCCAACGTTGTAAATATCCATGCAAATGATGAAAGTATAATATGTTGGTATGAACATAATAAAACCAGAGAGAATTCTAAATATTAAAAAGTCAAAAATAAAGAAAAGAAAAGCAAGGCAGAGAATATGCGTTTTTGCTTTTTTAATTACCTTGAGATGCTTTGAAGTAGCAATATCAGATGATACAGAATCAACTTCAATCTTCTTGTTATGGCCAGGATGCAATTCTTTGTCAACATCAGCAGGAGGAAATGTTGAGGTTTCTGAACCTACATTTGTTGCCATTTTTCTTTCACTTCAAAAGTCTTCTTTACCAAGGTTTGTGTCTTTCTTTATTTGTCCAAGAAAAAGAGAGAGGAAAAAAAAAAAAAAAGAGACCTACAAAACTTGGCTTTTAAATAATTTAGTTTCTACAAGTGTCATGTCAAAACGCTAAGAGGTAGTTATTGTTTTATGGGTCTCAACGACTCTCTGTTTAGAACTTCAAGGAAAATCTGTTGGAAATAACTGTTTCCTAGACATTTGTATCGTATTTGTAGAATGGAATGATTTGGTGCGCAGATGCACACCATGCACATGAGATAACATCCATCTGATCAAGTGAAATTGCTTGATCAGATGGCTGAAAGCTCGTGCGAAATAAGCTCTCTTGCATAATTACAGTGGTGCTTGGCTTCTTTGATCAATGATTGGATTTGCATAGTTACTAATCATCAAGCACAACATTAAGAACCACAGAAACTGGCTCTAAAAAAATCATAAATTATCTTAAGCTACATAGTCTTGAACAACCAGTTACAAATCTACTGTTTTTGTTTCTCAATGATACAGTTGAATTCCTAAACAACTTACAGACATTAATACATGGTATCGGTTTATGGTGACTGGCAAAATTCATGGTCTTAATAGTTAATAAACATGGCAAGATAATGAGTTATCATAGCTTAAGGAACATTTAACTCTACCTTTATAGTAGAGATATTCGTAAGCAGGTAACAAATTTGAGGTCTATGATCTGCTGGCTTGAACTCATGGTTCCAGAGCCCACCACCTTAAGCTCTTAATTTCTTGACCCAAAACCACGAGGACTTGGCCTTGATGATGCTGAGTCTGCAAATTGCCTCCTTGATTCTGACCTCCTCTTCCTTCTTGCAGTACCAGGAGGAGCCTTATCCAGGAGAAAACCCAAAACATCAAATGATTATGCTATAGCACATGCATAAAGCAATCTAAATATGCAATATGTATACACTTGCATACAGAATACATAACCCAGCGAGTTATTATGGCCCATTAGCATACCAAAAATTGCAGAGAAGATGCATAAGTTTAACAAAACAGAAAGAGTGGAAAAGTTCACAAGTTCCATAAAACTTCTTCCTAAAAAACAAGATAATTTATGTGATGATGGTATTTTAGATGCCAATGATTACAAAAAGAAATCCAAAAAATATGAAAAACAAATAAATTATTATGCGCATAAAATGACTTGAACACGTAAGGTTGAAATTCTGCTCAATTTGTTCCTGTTATTCATTATCTCAATGAAAGGAATGCCATGCAAGGGAGATCAGAAATTTTCCTTTCATTCTCCCTAATCTGACTCTAAAGATATCACTACCCTCTGAAAGGCTAACCCAACTAAATCAGGAAAACTGATGCTTCCAACGCCCATTGCCTAGTACTCAAATACGTTAAAACCAGCATTGCATGTTACCTATGAGGGAAGACTCTAGTGTCTACAGTGTCCTTTATAATCCACTAATCTATATTCTTTTCTAAGCTACGTTATAGAAATAAAGACGTTCCATTTTCTCATGTCAGACAAAAATGTTGTTGATCAGAAGTTGAACTCATCTAATTTTGACGATGGCAAAAGCCTTGGAACTATTAATGGTTTCTAAGTGTTAGCCTTGATAGAGCTTTGCGCACATTGATGGTCCTGTAAGGGCCAACAGTCGTCTGCCACTAAAGGGCCAACATCTATTCTGGTGTAAGAAGAAAATCAAACTTAGTGTCGGACTGAAGACAAGTATCAAGATATAGGTTCTAAATTTCCCAGCTCTATAATGGATTTAAGCAATAATAAGGTTTTAATAGCAGTGGGTCAAGATAAAAGAACTGAACAGCATTCACATTCTATCCTATCTATAATTAATTAGCATATTCTACCCAATCAGCAACAATCCTTTACCAATGAACTTTACAGTAAAACATGCATTGCACTGCAAGTTGAATACAAGCACACAGAAAAAAGAATGTATGTGACCGCACGCATACCTTCTGCTCAGCTTTAAGTGCATTCTCAAGATTACTCAGAGCAGGAATACCCTCCATTACGCCCATCAGATTCTTCATACGAACACGCATTTGGAATAGTTGAGCAACAAGTTGACTCACCTAATATTAATACCATAGGCACACTTTAAATTCCATGGGAAGAGCTAATATTTACAAGTAGAAAAAAGTACAGAACTCCCCTACCTCCCTGGGAAGCTACAATAAAATCAGAATATAAACCCATATCAAGTAGCAACCATACATACCTGCTGCTCTGTTTTCCCAGAATCCTGAGCAATTCTCTTCCTCCTTGCAGGAGATTCTGCCAACAATTCTGGTTTCTCTCTTTCCTCTGTAAATAAACAAGAAATTAGAAAGCTTTTTCAAGGATCAGATTTTTAGAACAGTCTCACATAAAAATAAGAAAGTTACATCCTGTACATCTGATAAAAAGGGATTTACAATTAACCATGTAGACATTCAGTTGGATTCACGAAAGTATCAAATCAATATCAACTTAAGAATCAGCCAATGCATAATCTGTCTCCCAAAGCAGACTTTGGTTACTTGCAATGTATTTAACATCCACGACACAAATTGAGTTGCTAAATGACAAAACTATGAAGGTCCCCGGAGAAGAAGACCTGTCAAATTTCCAGTGGGAAGCCATTTAAAAAAAAAAAAAAAAAAAAGAACATCGAGTTGAGGAAGACAAGGTCCATGAAAAGACAAGTTAAAATCTTCTCCTTTGAGCTTGCTCCAAGACGCTTCAAGGCCGCTAGTTAACTGCCCAAACATTTCCGCCTTTACCACGCCACGAAAATCTCTTTTCACAATAACACTCTTGCAATTCACCAGCCCAATATCTCCCTCTGTTTACAGCGAAAGCATTGAATAAACGCAACAAAGTCTAAAAAGACAATAAAAGTTCAGTGATTCTTCACTTACAGCAAACAAATTTGTGGAAGAAAGGGAAAAGCGACGCTGCAAGAACCAGTCCATGAAGAACAAAAATCAGAGGAAGTTCTCCTGCATTTCGAGACGCTAAAGCTTCTGTGGTTGTTTCTCGAGAAACAGGTAGACAAGAAATGGCGGGATGCAACGGTCAAGGACATTACGGCCTCCATATCCGAGCTCTGTTACTGTAAGTGTCTCCGCTGCTTTTTTATCCGCTGAAAATCTCTTTCTTGTCGGAATATCGAGCTAGAAGGATAAAAATAATAATAATAAAATAATGGAACTCGTCTTTTGATTAAACGGCAAAGGAATCACAGGAGACGACAGGAGAGAAACGACATTTCGTTTGATCAACTGTATAACAGCGCAATCGTCGTTTTCCCTCTCGAGTCTAGTGTCTTCTCGCTCCAACTCCAATATGAAAGCATTGTCCCTTCAGATTCAACCGAAAACTCCTTTCCCTCGTCTTCGTCTCTTCCACCTCAAACCAAAGCCCCTTTCCTCTCCTCCCATTTCCAGAACCCATAACCCTATTCTCAAACTCCCTTCAAACACCCAACTCAAACCCCTCAATTCCTCCAACCTTCCCTCTCTCCTCCCTTTCACCCAACAAAATCCCAAACCGAATCCAATTTCCCACACATTCCACTCTCTTTCCACAATCAGACCCTATGTTCTTTCCCAGCACAAGCTCATCCTTCTTGGCTGGCTATGCAGCTTCGTCTCTGTTCTCTCCCTTACCAACCTCGTCCCAAAGTTTGGGAAATTCTCCGCAACCATTGGGAAAGTCGATGTCGTTGCACTCAGGAATGAGGGGCTGGTGCTCGCTGCTCTCTTATTGGCCAAGCTGATTGCCACGTACTGGCAGCATGCGCTTTTGTGGGAGGCAGCGCTTAATGCTGGTTATAAGATCAGGGTTCATGCTTTCGAGAGGGTTTTGCATAGGGAATTGGGGTTTTTTGAGGGAGGGAGTGGGGTTTCAACTGGTGATATTGCTTACAGAATTACTGCTGAAGCTGCGGATGTTGCTGACACTTTGTATGCGCTTCTCAATGTGAGTAATTTATTTGTGTATATGGATGCAAGAGCAAGTGTTTATTTTTGGGTTTTTGGAAGGGTTAGGATTATTTTAGGAACAAGCTTATGCCCCCAAATATTGTATGTGTTTATTGACGGCCAAAAACTACAAATCTAATCGTTAAACGGGTATAGAAGTTGTTTGTATAAACCCCGTACATAAGTGGAATCTGTTGTTACTAATTGCTATTTTTTTGGACAAGTAATTCAATTTTGGTGATTGTGGCTTGGTTAAAGCTTGTCCCAACAAAGTGAATATGCTTTTGTTCTAACAGTTAATATTCATCACAGACCACTGTGCCTAGCGCTCTGCAGTTATCAGCTATGGCAACACAGATGTGGGCTATCAGCCCTGTCCTATCCCTGATTTCAGCCACGGTAAGGGATTAATTTTGCAGCTACTATGTATGTGCGTGTCTATATATATGATCTTGGGTCTTGAATTTTGCCTGCTTGCTGTAGGTAATACCATGTATGGCTCTTGTTATTGCATATCTTGGTGAAAGGCTTCGTAAGATATCAAAGAAGGCACATCTTAGCATTGCAACTCTTTCAGCTCACCTGAATGAGGTTCATTCTATAACCCATTTCATCACCCAAAATCTCTATTTGATATGGTTCTTGGATTGCTTAACTCATACCCTATTCTCAAATACATTCGTTATTAGTGTGAACTTCTTTGTTTGTGTTATTTCTGGTATCCTATTATTTAATATAGGTGGAAATCTCTCACATATGCATGCACAGACACACAACCAGTGGATATACTCTATAAATTTATTATGCATGTTTCTTCTTGTTAACACCTCTTTTGTCAATTCTCGTTGGCCAGTACATTTTTTCATTTGTGTTTTCTATGTTGTAGGTCCTCCCAGCCATTGTTTTTGTGAAAGCAAACAATGCAGAGCTATGTGAGAGTGCCAGGTTTCAAAGGCTTGCTTATGCTGACCTATCTGAACATCTTAAAAAGAAGAAAATGAAGGCGCTTATCCCCCAGATCATACAGATTATTTATTTTGGAGCATTATTTACTCTTTGTTGTGGATCACTGGTGATTTCGCGTGGTTGTTTTGATGGCTGTAGCTTGGTTTCTTTTGTAACATCTTTGGTTTTCTTGATTGAGCCAATCCAGGTAACATCTATTCAGAAGATTATTCAAAGAGGAATTTATTGTTCTCTTCTTATATGGATTTTTCCAATGACTAGATGAAAAAGTTCATTTATAATTTTTAATAAGATGCTGATAACTTTCTGGTAATTTTTGGTTATGAGTTATTGTGCTCAGTCTATTTTAGATCTGTCTTAAAGTAATATATCTGAATTTGAAGAAATGTGCAGGATGTTGGAAAAGCATACAATGAGTGGAAGCAAGGGGAACCAGCTATTGAACGGTTGTTTGATTTGATCAGTTTTAAATCTAAGGTAAATCGCTGCTTTATCAAAGGAAAATTGTCCTTTGAATTTCTTTTTTTCACTTTAATTTTTATAGTTTATTTCTTTTTCCCCTGAAGTAAACTTCCTGCCATCTCCAACTGAATTGAGTGCCTGTTACATACCTGCTTGCATGAGATATTTAAGCCTTCTTTTATGCCTAATTAATTGTGTTATTTGTTTTATTTCTGACATCTTTGTGTTTTCAGAAATTTTATGTGGTTGAAGTATATTTAAACTGTTGGCTTCTTACTGCAACCAAAAAAAAAAAAAAATATGTCGGTATGCATAATACTCAAACAATTTTACTCATTATTTTGTGTGTGTATGTGTGTGTGTGTGTGTGTGTGTGTGTGTGTGTTCTTACTTTTGTTTTCGCTTCCGTTTTACGAGTTCTTGAACGTCCATAAAGCTCTCATGCTTTACATGGCCATGCTGATACTGCACATTCTAAAAACTGCATCATGTGTTGTCAAGATACTAATACATTTATTTAGCAGTTGGCAGTTGCTGATGAAATATGTAGTTCAGGTAGTCATTTTTAAATGTACAATAAATGCCGGAACATCTTGGTGGAAGTTGCCACTTTTGTTTATTTATGTTATGGTTAGTCATTATTTCTGTAAGTTATTATTTGTTTGGTTGTGATCTCAAATTAATTCACTCCTTAATATAGGTGATTGAGAAACCAGATGCTGTTGATCTGGCCAATGTTACAGGAGATATCAAATTTTGTGATATCTCATTTAAGTATGGTGACAATAGGCCTTTTGTTTTGAACTCATTGAACCTTCATATTAAAGCTGGAGAGACAGTAGCTCTGGTTGGCCCATCTGGAGGAGGAAAGACAACCCTTGTTAAATTGCTTCTTCGACTTTATGATCCTTTATCTGGTGAGCCATAATTTACAATGTCACTCATTTCTAAACCAATATAATCATTTTACCATTTAATGTTTGGCTGTAAAACTCTCTCTTTTCACAGTAGTACAGTATGCAATTGTCTGATCCTCCCATGTCAACAGGTTGTATACTTGTTGATGACCAAAATATTCAAAACATCCGGTTGGAAAGTTTGAGGAGGCATGTTGGTTTGGTTTCTCAAGATATAGTGAGCAACTTTTGAACTTTTCTGAATATTTTTTTTTAAATACCCCTTTTTCTTCTCCCAAAAGAGAAAAATAAATTTAAAAAAAAAAGGAGGGGAGCTTTGATGCATGGATTTGAAGTCAATATCTTTTATTCAACATGATGATGCCAATTTTAATGAGAAACAGGTAGTTCTTTTGTTTCAAGTGGGAATTGCTCAGAGTTCCTTTCTTTCTTTGTTTTTTCCTTATCATTATTAATCTTTCATATGTAAGAAGTAAAAAAAACTTCTGCACCTAGAGTAGCTGGATATTTGTTTTCAATCACACACATGGTGCTGCTGGTTCTGTTGACTTTGAAAGCTTCCAGCTTTGACTTGCAATTTTTGAAGTTCTACTGAAATTTTTTGTGTATTTCGTTGTAATGATAGCTCGGGGTGGTTGGTAATGAAAAATGTTTTTGAAAATGCAGTGGTTGAACACACATGGTAAATTGGTAATTCTTTGAATTAGCTCCAAGTGGTTCATTTAACCAACTTTTTGTTTTTGCAGTCACTTTTTTCTGGAACGGTTGCTGAAAACATTGGATATAGGGATCTGATGACAGAAATAGACACGGAGAAGGTCGAGGCGGCAGCAAGAATTGCAAATGCTGATGAATTTATTAGAATGCTTCCCAAAGGGTACAAAACATATATTGGACCAAGGGGGTCAAGTTTAAGCGGTGGCCAAAAACAAAGGTGAAACTTCTAATCCAAACTCTTGATTCTATCTCTGATACATATGAATTGCCAGTTGGTCTAATACAACCAGTTGACTAGTTGACTTTCAGAATAACGTTATTCCTCTTGTTTCGTTTACTTAAATACACAGAGTAGCTATTGCAAGGGCACTCTATCAGGATTCTTCCATACTGATTTTGGATGAGGCAACTTCTGCTCTAGATAGCAGGTCTGAGTTATTAGTGAGGCAAGCTGTGCAGCATTTAATGGAAAATCATACTGTAAGGATCACTGCTCATTCTATCTGCTTAACATACAGTTTTCTTCCTTGGTACTTCTTCATTGCTGAGGAATAGATGTAGCAACCACTGTAAAGACTCTGATTCAGTTTTGTGGTATACTGTTATGGCAGTATTATCATAAGTAATTAAGTACTAAGCCAAGTCTAAGTCAGATCATGACACACAGATGTCTATGCATGTTGTATCTGCTAACTCCGGTTTTGAGCGATGCTTCTTCCAAAATCAACCCTTCTATATTATAGCCAAAATGACCTGTCCATGCATGTGCAAACATTCTAGTATCAACAATCTGCTACCTACCTACAGTTTGTTTATCTGATGAGAAACTCGTAATCATAATGGATGTCTATAGTGGAATGAAACCAATTCTCTAATGCATCATTTGAAACTTAATCTTGAATTTGAATCCTAGTTGATTTCTAGCGTCTGAGAGGAAGGGGGAGGCATGAAGACAATAGAAACTGTGAATTTCACATTAAAATGTCATTATGTAGTTTATCTGATGAGATCACCATAGCAGTCGTTACATTCAGAGCCATTCATTAGCTTGAATTCGGTGCTGCACCTGGCGCAAGGGTAAATTGTTTATTTAAAACCTTAAGCATGATTTTTCATGCTTTGTGTTGAAGCATTAATGTTTTCGCTGCCCTTTTTTTTTTTTTCGGCTTGAACATGTATTTAACTAGGTTTATATGTGAATAGGTGCTTGTGATTGCTCATCGGTTGGAAACAGTTATGATGGCTAAACGAGTATTCATTTTAGATGGTGGCAAACTTGAGGAGCTGACTAGCTCAAATCTTTTTGGTGGTCACAGCAATTCTGGGTCATCGACTGGACTTGTGGTTTGAGGGCATGGAAATATGTGGCACAGGCAGTAAAGAGTACATACATAGATATAAGCTTTTCTTTTTTCTTTTTTTAACTAGATAGGCATAGGCATTTTCAGCATACTGGAAGTTAAAAGTTTTGCTCAACATTTTCAGTTGTCCGTATCTATGTAATATATAAAAGCTGAAGCAAGAAAGCAATACTGCTTAGGAATAGTGGTCCTATGTCCTTTTCTCCCCTTCCTTGTATACTTTTTCCATCTTTATTCTTGATGTGTTTCCACTTCTACCCCTTTCTTTTTTCTCTCACTTTCTTCCTCCTGCAGGACAAGTCTTTCTTCCTCCTGCAGACAAGTCTAAGTGCTATGAGTGCTCCCACTGATCATCATTGTCCCCTGGCATTTTATTCCCAAGGTATACTTGAATTCAAAGGATCTCATACCTTAAATGACACCATAGTTTCTCTAATGGATATTATTCTTTTTTTTTTTTTTTTCTATTTGCAATTTGAATTGGGTTTATTCCAATTTTTTTTAAAAAAAAAAAATCATTGAAGAATTAATACATTTCTCTGTTTGCATATACAATAACTATCATTTAAAATTTTTTCATTAACAATTTATCTTGAAAAATAAAGTTTCAACATGACTGTGTTATGTATTGATAAAATTTTCTTTAAAAAGTCAATAATTTTGAAAAATAAATTTATAATATAAAATTATTAAAAATTATGTGCTGCAACTTGTAAAACAATACTGAATGAGCAATAAAAAAAAAAGTTATAAGACTGTGCTTTTAAACTAAACCAATTTGTTTTAGCTTATTCAAATTCTAAGTCTAAAATATCAAATCGAAGTTGTATTGACAATGAATTTAACGCATGTATTTGGATGAAATTTTAAGATTATGTTTAATTTATTTTAACTTCATATATTTTTTCAAAATTTCTTTTATTTTTCAATTTTATTTTCTATATCATACCTATATACAAATTGAACATTTTTTTTTCCTTGAACTTTATCCTTCAATCTATTACTTCCTTCGTCCACAAATAATAATCATATTTAAAGTTTTCACGGTAATTAAGAAAATGATTAAATAATCTTCTTTTCATAAAAAAATATTAGTAATTTACTTAATATCTTTTCTTAGAAATTTAAAGAAATGAATATTAACGTGACAAACAGCTAGTTTAATTAAGAATGAGATAGTAATATTAATTTTAAAAAATTATATAAATATTTATTATATTTTATAGAGATAAAGGATATAATTAAAAAAAAAAGTTAATTCTCTTTAATCTTTTAAATGTAAGTAATAATTTTAGATAAAATAAAAAAATTAAATATGATTATTTTTTATAGACAGAAAGAGTATAAAATAAGCCAAATGATTAAAGCATTTAAATTTTTGTAGCATTTTTAATTTTAATGAAAATTGTTATTTTTATCCATTTTATCTTTAAGAATTGTGCTCTCTTACAATAATGTCTTATTCAAAAATAAAATTTGAGTTCTACTCTCGAGAGCGAAATCAATAGCCATCACACAATTATGTGATAATGATTTATGACTATTTATTTGTGTGATATTTTCATAAAAAAAATTATATTTTAATAATTTTATCAAAATATAAAAAATAACATTCTTAAAAATAATTTAATTTTAGCTTTGAGCACGAAAATATTCGTATTAATCAAATTTTTTAATGTTTCAAACAAAAAAAAATAAAGAAATTATTTCTAAAAAAATATATAGAAATTAAAAAATATTTAATCTTTTTCTCAATATTTTATTACCCATCTTTGCAAGAAATATATCTCGGCCGAGATATGCATCTCACGTGACTCGCTTATTCTGTCTCGCTCGTTTCTCCGGCTCCGGCCTCTATCATGTCAACATATGGCCATTAAGACGATATTATACAAACACCTCAAATCGTCCACCACCAGAACCTCCACTTCCGCCAATGCATCGCCATGGAACCAATCGCTCTTCACCTACCTTCAAACGCTCCGCTCTGGCTCTTTCCCTAACGCTTTCGCTTTCCCATTTGCCCTTAAATCCTGCGCAGTCCTTTCTCTTCCTACCACCGGAAAACAACTCCATGGCCATGTCATTAAAACTGGGTGTTTATTTGAACCCTTTGTCCAGACATCGTTGATATCAATGTACGGTAAATGTTTCCTAATAGACAATGCCCGTAAAGTATTTGATGAAAATCCCCATTCTAGTAAGCTAATGGTTTGTTACAATGCTTTGATATCTGGATATGCATTCAACCTTAGAGTTAAGGAGACGGTGTCATTATTTAGCGAAATGAGAGAAATGGGTGTGGAGATTAATGGGGTTACATTGTTGGGATTGATTCCAATATGTGGGCTTCCTGGGAATTTGGAACTGGGAATGTCTGTTCATGCTTGTTGTACGAAGCTTGGATTCGATGCGGATTTGTCTATTGGGAACTGCTTGCTTACAATGTATGTGAAATGTGGGGAAATCGATTCTGCAAGAAAGTTATTTAACGATATGCCAGAAAAAGGTTTGATCACTTGGAATGCAATGATTAATGGGTACGCCCAAAATGGGCTTGCTAACAACGTTTTGGATCTTTACAGGGAGATGAAATCAACTGGGGTTTCTCCTGACCCTATAACACTTGTTGGGGTTCTTTCTTCCTGTGCTCATCTTGGTGCACATAGCGTTGGTCGGGAGATAGAACAGCAAATAAAGGTTTGTGGATTTGGGTCCAATCCATTACTGAACAATGCTTTGCTTAATATGTATGCTAGGTGTGGTAATTTGGTGAAGGCTAGAGCTATCTTTAATGGCATGCCTGTGAAAAGTGTAGTTTCATATACAGCAATCATAGGAGGGTATGGAATGCATGGACAAGGAGAGATTGCTACTGAGCTCTTTGATGACATGATCAGGACTGGCATTAGACCTGATGGAACAGCTTTTGTGAGCGTTTTATCTGCATGTAGTCATGCGGGACTGACTGACAAGGGATTTGATTATTTTGGTATGATGCAGAGGAAGTATGGATTGCAGCCTGGTCCAGAACATTACTCTTGCATGGTGGATCTTTTAGGCAGGGCAGGTAAGCTAAATGAGGCTCGGGAGCTCATTGAATCTATGCCAGCAAAACCTGATGGTGCCGTGTGGGGAGCACTTTTAGGTGCTTGCAAAATCCATAAAAATGTAGAGTTAGCAGAGGTGGCTTTCGAACGGGTCATTGAGCACGAACCTACAAATATTGGTTACTACGTTTTGTTATCTAATATATATACCGAGGCTGGGAATTTGGAGGGGATATTAGGAGTTAGAGTGATGATGAAGAAGAGGAACCTCAAAAAGGACCCAGGCTGTAGTTATGTTGAATTTAATGGGAGAGTTCACGTCTTCTTCGCTGGAGATAGAAATCATCCTCAAACTGAGGAAATATACAAAACGTTAGATGAGTTAGAAATTTTGTTTAAGGATCTTGATAAGCTTAGCAAGAATGGTCGAGAAAGAAGAACTGAAGAATCGATAAATGGCAGGGGCGTGCATAGTGAAAAGTTGGCAATCGCATTTGGGCTCCTGAACAGCACAGAGGGATCAGAGATTGTTGTGATAAAGAATCTTAGGATATGTGTAGATTGTCATTTGTTTATAAAGTTGGTCAGCAAAATTGTGAATCATCAATTTGTTGTCAGGGATGCATCCCGCTTCCACCATTTCAGGAACGGATTATGTTCTTGCAAAGATTATTGGTGATACTAACATATAAGTAATTTTACATTGCCAAATCTGGTTCAAAGTTGTAATTTGTTGCAGTTGAAGTTTGAGCCTTGGGATTGCTAACTCCAGTTGCTCAGCAATCAGCTCCAGGATTTTAAACACGAAAATGCCTTAAAGAAAATTTTTCATTGATAAAGACAATCTGCAGAATGTTATATTGGAAATGTTGGCCAAAGAAGAACTGACGAATAATTAAGAATTTGGGAAGAAAATTTAGGACAGTACAGCATAGCAAAAGGAGAAAGGTTATAAATATATGGAAAAGGGGTAGTTTGCTAATTGAAAAAAGAAAGGAAAATTTTCTTTGAAATTGTATACTGTGCCACAGTATAGAAACACAATTCCACATACCACAAATAAAGATGAAAAAGGGCAATCATATGATCAGAGTTTGATTAAGCCTCCAATGGGCATGACCGCATCTGTTCCAGAAACGCACTCATCTTCAACAAATGGAATGGTTTTCCATGCGGTTAATCTTACTGGAACTTTCATCCCAACTTTGATGGATTTATCTTTTTCCATGCAAATAGCAGCATAATGAGAACCGGCCAATTCTAATAGGGCAAACTGCCAACTGCTTGTGAGGCTCTTGGGATCATTTAAAGACTCTACCATTATCTCAGATGCCTGATTGCACAATTAAGAATGAATTGTAAACAGTGGCTTAAGTGACAAGATCCATGGTTAAAAGTATAATCTAGAGCAGTATAGTTTTTCACCTCTTAACATTGACATCAGCTTGAGCAGTTAAGATTCTGCGATAATTTCTTAATTTTTATTCAGATCTACGCTCAAATAACATGCATGGCATACCTCGAAAACTAAATCCTCAGCAAGAACAAAGCTTCTCTTAGAGTCAGTCTTTACTTGAACGGTAAAGGTCTTGAAAGGTGCAGCAGAGAAGCCTTTTCCCAAAGCTTTAACATATGCCTCCTACACATGATATCCATCAAAAGGGAAAATTCAAAACAGGAACAGAATTCAAAAAGAAAAAAAGGGTGCATAAAATTCTCTCAAGAGAAGAAAATATCAAATGCAACTTTCAAATTCCAATTCTATAGAGCATCAGGAATGAGATCTAAGAAATGTTGCAGGGAATTGTAACTATTTAAGAATGCATTCCTGTATTTTCCACAAAATAATGTTCCTTAATATTAGTGAAGTACATAGAATTTTGGCACCGTGCTCACCTTGAGAGTCCATAATTTTATGAACTCCTGGTGCTGCACTTCAGAGTCCGAAATACTGCTTAAATATTCCATTTCATGGAGAGAGAAGTAACGCCGTGCAAAAGCTAAGACATTGTTTTTTATCTTCCGTTGCTTCTCTTCCACATCGATACCAATCTACAATTGCAATTTAAAACAGGTTCCCATTACTGTCTTAATAAGAAGTATGAATAATGAAAACAAAAATAAATAATTAGGCAAAGTAAAAAGGCATTGCATCAGCAAAAAAAATATTGTAAAATTGTCCTAGTGCATACTCGTGAATTTGAAGTTACTCCACAAGCTATCATAGAAGAACTGTGTGAAATGTTGAAATGTAAATGTGGTTGGCACCAGCCATCTTCACTTTGCCACACCACCTATGCTATGAGAAAACGTCAAAGTTATGCAAGCAATAAAAACGAGATTAAAAAAATGTGAATGGAGAGTAAGCATATCTATCTAATAAAAAACAGAAAGAAAGAACGGCAAACTAACCTCAGGCTTCCCATGTATATTTTTCTTGAATTTCAAAGATCTTGGATCAACATGGCCATTTATCTGATCTAGTAATGAAAAATATTATTCAAAAACCCCACATAATCTTCGTATACACAAATTCCTAAAACATTACAAGTCAATAGATTATCCTGAGGATAAACAATGTCTAATTGATATTGAAAATGGATAGACTGATTTTCAACATAAATAAAAGTGAAAATGAAGTTTTGTAGGTTTGTATCCAAAGCCAACTTCAGTAAAGATAATATGATTTGCAAATGATTCATATGCCATATTTATATTCGATGTCACTACTCATTGTAAAACATAAAATTTGAGTGCACTTTATATTAGCCTGCAATGTCATCATATGCATTTATTGAAAGTCCTAAAGAATTCCATTTAGCTTATCTTTTGGTAAATCTTGCAACTTTTAAGTATAGTATTGCTTTAAAGAAGCATAAAGATCAAAGGTAATCAAAACTGCATGAGCCAGAGTAGTGTAGGAATGCAATTGGGATCAGCAACTGAAAGTGTATACATTTTTGAAGGATAACTAATGGTTATTGACTATGATCAGCTGCAAAATTATACGCTTTCAGGTCTGCCTAACAGATAGCATATGGACAAACACTTCACGCTATGATCAGGTCAGTGACTTGTTGGTTAGCAGATGAAGCATCAAGCAGAAAATGTGCACTTATAACTAAAAACATCTAAGTTGGTATATAACAGTAAGATCATTGAATTGATCAGCTCTTGACATCTATGCAACTTAAGAACAAAAGATTATCAATACAGAAAAGAAATAAGGAAAGAAAGGATAAATCAGACAAGTACATCTGGCAATGGTGGTGCGAACCAAGGCACGAGCTAGGAGTGCCCTTTTCTGAAGCTGGTGTCCAGGCATGGATAGAACATTTTCTTTCTCAATTGGAGATAGAAGTCCCATGTATTGATTTAAAAGCGATACACTCTTGACTTGATCCGGCAAAACATACCAAAAATGAGTTTCCCTACAAAATCTCAGTACAAAAGCTACCACATCTCAGTTTCAACCATGTAGCACAAATGATTTAAGTCTTAAAATGTACACTTAAGCATAAAACTGGATACATTGAGATACCCGTTAAATTACAGAATAGTCCTAAAGCATTTGATGCATTTACAATTTACAGAGATGAATATAATATTAGAAAACATGTCACATACATTGGAGAAGGAAGCTGCACAGGAACCAGAGAGGATGAAGCAGAACAGATACTCCTTTGAAAGCAGCAGCGCATTTTCATGGGGGAATATGCTCTAAGCAGAGATGGGAACATGCAGTAACTTCACATAACTGGCTATGTACTACATCATTCCCTAAAAAATTTAAAGGTGAAAAAAAAAAAGATTAA